>NC_134736.1:14315303-14618333 GCF_049634645.1 Pelodiscus sinensis
TTCTGAGTTTTCAAGCAAACCAGATGTTGTGGGGTGAAAATTTCCATCTTTGTCAAAAAAAATTCCAATGGAAAATATTTTGCCAGCTTCACGCCTGGGCATCGCACCTGCCTCTTCAAAGAAACAAACAAAACTCCCATTGATTGCAATGCTTGGATAACACTAGCTGCGAGCACCAGCCCTAACCTTGGTCTGCACACAGCTATGCTGATCTCTATTATCCTAACCTGCAGGCTGCAGCTTCACAGATGTGCTTCATTCTCAGCCCTCTCTTTTGGTGAAATGTCCACCCAGTAAACACTTTGGGGAGGGACTGTCTTTTCATCGGGTGTAGAAAGAACCAGTTCTGTGGTGCAGTGTGGCCTAATGGTTACAGCCAGAGGCTGACCTCTGAGGTTCTGATCCCAGCTCTGGGAGGCAGGAAACCTGACTGAGGCTTCTAGGTTCTAACATAATACAACTAGTAATACATTACATGGCTGTTTTGTGAGGTGCATGGTCAGAGACTCTGTTTTATTTTCCCTTGGGCCCTGAATTCACTCCCAGGTTGGGGAAGGGGATTTGGAGGGTTAACTCCCAGTTTCTGCCTTGCACTACAGTTAATTAGGTTCAGCTGAGCCTAATTAAGCTCAGACCATTAGAAAGGATCTGACCCAGAGGAACAAGAGAGAAGTTTTCTGTTATGAAGCCAGGCTATGGTACTGTGGAGACATGCTAGCTGCTCTCTTTGTGCTGGTTGTTAGGAGTTTACAGCAGTATAAAGGGAAGGTGGGTAGAAACCACTTTGGATTGTGCTGGTTTACGGCTCCATGTGCAGCCCAGCGGCCACAAGTGCCCACCCACTGGAGTTCCCCGAGACACCTTTCCCTATTTTGCCCTGGACTGATGGACATCTGCCCTGCCACACACCCTCTGCCTGGAATCAAGTGTCTTGAATTCTCTGCCTGTTGCTGCAAGCCAGCTTTGGTGCATCAGTTCACCTCATCCTTCCAGACTTTCCCTGAGTGTCCACCCGTGCTCCAAAAACACCCTGGCACAGAGGGTGGGGAATCCCAGCGACCCACGTAGCATGCTGGCCGCAGGCTTGGCGTCGACTGGCAAATCCAGGCCCTCTAGGAAGGGCAAGACATGGCCGCAGCCGAATGGAGCAGTCTGCCTGCAGGACAGTCCGTCGGCCAGACCACAGTGACTTGTCCCAAGTAAGTCTGAGAATTGCTAATAACTCCCGGCTAGTCCAGGGCTATAGCCGAGGCTCTGGGCAGCCGACTGTCAAACTTCTTATGAATAATTAAGAGGGGGGGAAAAGTGAGCGAGAGCTGATGAAATAATCTTTTTTACATTTTAATCTGAGCCATTTTCGAGCAGCTTGATAAGGTGGACTGGGGAAATGTCAGCTTCCCCTTATCTCTAATTGACTTAAAGTAGAGGCAGGCTCTAATCCGCCTGTGCAGGGGAGCCTGGGATGGGGGAGATGAGGGCGATTGATTTCTGGCTTTTTAATTAACAACCTGTCTGCTCCCGGAACAATGGGGAAGTGGAAAGGGAGAGGGGAAGCAGGGCGGGGGAGGGGAAGGGGCGCCGAGGTGATATTTAGCTGAGCAGTGTGGGGCATGGGATGGGGGCAGTGCTGGGGGGCTGGGAGGCAAGCTGATGGCCTCGTCCTCTTCCTGCTGACGCAGAGGTGAAACCGGAGTGGGTTCCGTGGCGTTACACAAGATGGGGAGTGGTGCACGTACACGTCGACACAGCGGTGTGCATGGCAGCTCGTGTCCAGGGCCCCAAGTGGGCTAGCTTGTCTGAAAAAAGCAGCGGACGTGCCACAGCCCGTCTGCCAGGCCCTCCTGGGTCCGTAGCCAGTTGTGCAGCGGCCACTGATGCTCGCCCTGCGGCATCCTCGCGGCTGTTTGAGCGCAGGGACGTCTGCACGAGCTGCCAGGCGCACCCCCCAGCTGCAGGGTGGATGTTCCCCTAGGTGGAGAATTGGGTCCCTGCTCTTTTCCGTGGAGAGGCCCGGGACTCCCTTACAGCACTAGCAGCTGGGCCAAGCAGGAGGAACAGTGTTGATAGTGGGGTGCTGAGAGCCAGAGAGGCAAGTTGCAAAGCCTTTATCTGACGGAAACCACCTCAAACACCCCTCGCTCATAGGGGTCCGTCGCCCTGTGCCAGTCAGAGCAGCCGTGGTTCATAGAATCCCAGGGCGGGCAGAGAGCGCAGGAGGCATCGAGTCAGCCCAATGCCCAAAGCAGGACCAACCAGGACTTAAAAACCTCTAGGGATGGAGATTCCACCCCCTCCCTAGGGAACCCAGCCCAGCGCTTCCCCACCTGCCTAGGGAAAGTTTTTCCTAATCTCCAACCTAGCCCTCTCCCACCGCAACTTGAGACCATTGCTCCTTGTTCTGCCATCTCTGAGAACAGCCTCTCCCCACCCTCTTTGGAACCTCCCTTCTGGCAATTGAAGGCTGCTCTCGACCTCCCTGCTTCAGGGCCTGGCTGGAATGGGCCCAACTCCCCTCCCCAGTGGCTAGAGTTTCCGGACGAGGAGCACCACTGAGCTCTGTGCCTCACTGCGGGGTGTAGCAAGGACATGGTCGGGGTAGGAGACAGGCGGGCTTAGGCCAGATGCTGTCCTGTCTTAGTAGGAGACTGCACCCGAAAGGCCAGAGGTCTGGCTCTGTTTCCTGTGTCCTGCTTCTCCTGCCATGCTGGTGGGGCTCTTTGCCCCAGGGCCGACCTATCCATGAGGCACAGTGCCTAGGGCCCACGATACTTTTAGGGGCCCACGAAAATGTTTTAATTTCCTTTAGAATCAGAAGGAAAAAAAAATGAACTTCTAGGGTCGATGAAAATGTTTTAATTTTTTTTCTCACATCAGAAAAAAATGAAACTTTTAGGGCCCACAGAAATCTATTAAATTTGGCCTAAAACAGAAAAAAAAATGTTGAAATATTTAAAGTTATATCAAAAATAATGTTTAATATTTTTTTATGGAGGAAGGGGCCCACGAAGGCAAAAGTGCCTAGGGCCCATGAAAGTCATAATGTGGCCCTGCTTTGCACGTGGGAAAGGGTGTGCCGCTGTGTGGAAGCCTTTGGGGAAAAGTCTACAGGTTGCTTCCTTCCATTTCCAGCCCTCCTCCCCGAATACAGGAGCCAATATTCCTTTCCTCTCTCTGCTTCCCCTGGTGTCCCCTGTAGCTGGGCATTTTGCATATTGTCAATGTCCCTCCTTCTGGTTCCATGGCTGATTTTCCTGCCTGGCTGCCTAACGAGACGAGCGTGCCACCAAGCTTCTTGTAAGTCTCACTAACGCCACAGGAGTCCTGTCTGGGCCAGGCGTGGCTGGGGAGCCTCAGAAGAAGCACATACGTGCACAGAGGTGCATGCTGACGTGCTCCTACGTGCAGGGCTGGCCCACAACATTTTGGCACCTGAGGTGGGGCGCTGAAATGACACCCCCAGGCCCTCTCGCTTGGGCCAACACTTTGAAAAGTCTCAATTCTCTCTCCTTCCTGTTCTACTCCTCTCATGACACTCCCCCATCTCTGTGCATCTAGAGCAAAGAGAATACACCTGCACCAGCAACAGACACAATTTTCTACGCTCTGGGTCCTAGTGACGACCCACTCTCCAACAGTCGGGCACCTGAGGCGGCCGCCTCAGTTTGCCTTATGGTAAGGCCAGCCCTGCCTACGTGTTTCTGAGGAGGGGTCTATCGAATGGAAGCCCTCCTAAGCGTTGGGAGAGTGCCTGTTATCAGAGCAGCTAAACTCCAGCCTTGTTTTCCTCGTGTCGGCACTTACGCAGGCCTGCGTGTTGCATTCAGGGCGCATGTGGGAGCTAACCCCCCCCCCCGATACGGTGCCAGGGTTGGTAGACACCGCGCCCAGGCGCCGAGCGTTTCGAGGTCTGCAGGACAAGACAGCCCCGTCGGGCGGACACAGTGCAGTGTGCTTGAATAGCTCTCCTCAGCACCGGCCGTAATTCTGAAGAAATAAATAAGGGGAGAGGATATTTGATGATGGCTCGGCCCTTCCAGGAGCTCTCTGCATGGCTGCAGCTGTACAGATGTGTGTGTGCTGAGGGGCTTTGGAGCACTGAGGAGCTGGCTGCTGAGCTTGTTATGCCCGCGTTTGCCATCCTGCTGCAATGTACTTACACTTCTCCGTTTAAGTGTCAGCCTCTCAGCGGAGAGGGTTGTTTATGCAGCACTTAGTAACATCTACAGGGTAATGGGCTGTGCAGAAGACCCTGGGATAATTGGGAAAATGGCTGTAAGTGGATTAGCTCTGGGTCTGGATAGAAGGAATTAGAATTTTTTTTTAAATACATATTAGTCCAAATCTGAATACCCGCCCTGGGATTCTGGAGGTGGCCTTAATGTGCTGTGAGCAAAGCGGGTCTTTGCTACATCTTGGAGCAGAAATTCTTGTTCCCCCCTCGCCCTCCCCTTCTCCCCTGGCGCCATGCCTCCTCGGCGCTCTCGGCACCCGCCCTGTTGGCTCGCGCGGTGATGTGCATTGGTCAGTTGTGGTGTGACTGGGCAGGGAAGAGCCTGGACGAAGGGAAAGATGGAACCCCTGCCAACTTGGAGGGGCACGTGGCCGGTTGTGTCCTCCCCGACTGAGAGGGAGAAAGGGAAGCGCTGTGGTTGTCCGAGAAACAAGGCTGGAGCTGGAGGGGAGGTAGCATTCAGTCAGGTTGGTTTCTGGCTGCAGTTTTGTATCTAAAGTAAAAAAATACAGCTAACAAGATCAACTGGGCTTTGGTCTTCTGGTTGTCAGTGTAACAGTACTTGTACTGCAATAGTTTCTAGGATACGCAATTATGTACCAAGTCCCCATTGTGCTAGGCGCTGTACAAACCGAGCAAAAAAGACAGCTCCTTACCCCAAAGGGCTTAGAATCTAAGACAGAAGTGCATTTGAAATGTAGCTTATAGGCATTGGATTTCAATGCTCAAGGAATTATCAATTATTAAGCAACACTAATGCTTTATGTTCTCCCTTTTGTTCCTAGAAATCAATTTGCTAAGGGTTCGATGTCCTTTGAACCTCTTTGGGAGCAGGAGCTACTGTTTTCATTGTGGCTTTTCAAATTCCCTTCACACAGCAAAGGTTAAAATCAGCCCCCAAAGCGCTACAACCCACCGTGACGTGTTTTTCATTTTTTTAAAAGTAAATCTGTAATAAAACCTGAAAACCAATATAAAACAACGAAGCATGATGTAAATCCTGCCTGCCGTACACAGTTGTAATAGAAACCCATTATCCTTGTCTGAGCCACTCACGGCTCCTTATTGAGAGAGCCCCAAATTCGATTTATATCTTGCCGCGGCGAGTAAACGCGAAACGGCTGCCGAAACAGCCCCGATAAATCCTAACAGCCGTGTGTGTTATTGTTCCTGGGCACTAAAAAACGGGGGGGAGGAGGGAACAAGGAAGGGTTGTGAGGTTACCTGCTTGCGAGGGGTAAAGGCCAAAAGTCAGCAGACGGGACCTATGGGTCTGAGGAGTCTAAGCTCCATTTTCAAACAGGATTTGGGGTCCAATTTGAAAAAATACTGAATTGGCTTTTAGGCACCTAAATACCTTTAAAAATCTGGCCCCTTGGTCTCTTAGGACATGGTCATTGAAAGCTACTAGGATTTCTGTTCTGAAGTGCCTAAATCCATTCTAAAAATGAGACTCCGACCAGGCCTGCACTTAAACTTTAGGTCAATCCAGCTATTTGACAGGGCTTGAATTTTCACCCTCCTGATCAATGCAGTTAAGCTGACCTGACTCCCAATGTGGTTGCTGCTGGGTCAATGAAAAACATCGTCCATCGATCCAGGAGCCACTTCTCAATGAGGTGGACTAGATGGGCAACCTTTTCCTGTATCTGTAACAAGCTGTGCCACTGTACGCACAGGGTAGAGAGAGCCTCCAGCTCCTAAATCACTTAGGCACTTTGGGGAAATGTTCTTTTTAAATCCTTCGGACACACAGCTTCCAGAGGCATTACTGAAAACCTGCCCTGTGGAATCTGCCCCTTGCCTGGTGTTAAAAGTGGTGGCGTCCAAGCCTTTAACAGCGCTCCATCCATTTTTTTACACTAGCTGAGGATTTGGCCCATGGTGATTTTCCAAAAGGCAGATTGAGATTTCAGAGCAAGAATTTCAGAGCTACAGGTAGAGTGTGCCGCAGTGTAATTAATATCTGCAAGGAATTAGAGGGGATTTGGGGAGAAAAAGGCAAGATCTGCAGTGTAAATAACAATTGGGTCTCAGTGTGATTAAAAGTAAGCTGCTTCGTGATCACAAAGGCTGCTGCTTAAATGAAGAAGAAAGAGGATGTTTCAGAGTCTGTCTACACAGGGAAAATGAGACTGCAGTAAAGGAGAGAGGGGCCCGGATGGTAACGAGGAAGGCCCAACAACAATGATGTGTGGTCTGCAGAAAGCAGGCAGTTTTCCTTAAAAATGTCACTTGGTCAAACTCCCCCTCCCCCCAAAAAAATTTTCTGTTTAAAAAAAAAAAAAGTACTTTTGTTGGAAAATTTTCAGCTGCCGAGGAACATCACGGAGGGCTTAGGAGAGTATCTAGCACAGAAGATCCCAACCTTTTTGCAGATGGGGACCCATTTTGACAATTCAGGAAGACTTGGTGACCCAAGGCAATTAAAAAACGGGGGGAGGAAAGGGGCCAGAGCCACCTGGGGAGACACCTGGTGACCCTTTCGAAATGTACTGGCGACCAATATTTGGGTCCCGACCCATGGGTTGGGAAACCCCGATCTAGCACAGCGGGGCATGTAGGTGCTAATAGAGTACAAATGGGGTGAGGACAGTTATCCCCGGGCTAGGCTGGCCCGGAACAAGTCACTAAGGAGTTTCCTCTGAAAGCGACCGACCGGTGCTGGAGAGAACTTTCTGAGCTAGATGAATGGCTGTTCTGATTTGTAATGGCAAGGCCACGGAGGCCCCTCAATCAGCATGCAGAGATCTTATTTACACTAATCCTTTCTGGGACACGTACCGCACAAGTGAGAGCTTAAACACCCAACCCCCTGGCCGCTTCCTGAAAGTCAGAGGATTGGAGTGAGGCTGGAAACCACAGGCTAATTATAGGATACGCTTGTACAAAATTGAAAACTATTTGCCTCTTTCTTTTAATAGAGGATTCTGGTGCATCCAACTGCAATATCACCCCCTCCCCTCCCTGGTGTATCTGTTTTCCATGTAGATGTGACTGGAGATGAATATAAGTAGGTTTTTAGCAGCTTTGGTAAAGAGAACTGGAGCTCCTCAATTGGGTTGCTGGCAGGGGAGCAGTCACCGGGAGACTGGTTGCCTGATGGCCTGTAAACAGCCGGCTGTGCTGTCAGCGGAAGAAAGACACCTGTCACTTTGATGGGCCAGCAATAACGCAGAACTGCGAGGCATTCACAAAAGTGCAGCGAAGGGGGCAAACTGCCTCGTTTCCTTACCAAGCTGCCATGTACTTGGTTGGCGAGAGGCCGGGGAGTGACGGTGTTCTCTGGGTTTTTAGATTTCCATATTTATTGCTTGGTTTGTGCTGGAGTAGGAGGGAGAGGAGAAGGGAGGTTGAGGATGTTTTGCCACTGGGAATTTTAAGGAGGGGATATGCAGTTTTATCCGTGTGTGTGTGTGTGTGTGTGTGTGTGTGTGTGTGTGTGTGTGATTTCTGTGTTCATAGAGCAGTGACATCATTGGTTGCCAGGGAATTAAGAAGAATCTGTTATTTTTTTTTCCAGACGTGATTTCTCCACGGTTTTCTGAGGATTCAAATCCTTACCTGAGTGTAGAAAACAAGCTGACTCACAAAGCCCAAGGAACGTCCACAGGGGGGAAGGGAAAGTGGGGCGTTTTGATCTCCTTCTGAGTAACAGCGCTCGCATGCATTTGGAGGCTGAAGGACAAAGGAAGGAGTTGAACTGTCAAAAACAGGAGTCTAGTCTGGAAAATTTTTCCGGTTCTGTGTGCAATGAGCACAGAATTGCTGCTGATGATGTTTTATTATTATACAGTAATGACTAACCCCAGGGTCCCACTGTGCTAGGTACATCACAGTCATGCAGAGGAAGTACCTATGCTGGAAATTTTAGTCTAAGTAGACATGATAGGTAGCAGGTTTAAAACTAACAAAAATAAGTTTTTCTTCATGCAGTGCACAGTCAACCTGTGGAACTCCTTGCCAGAGGATGTTGTGAAGACCAGGACTTGTACAGGGATCAAAAAAGATCTAGATAAATTCATGGAGGCTAAGTCCATCAATACATATTAGCCAGGATAGGTAAAAATGGTGTCCCTTGCCTCTGTTTGTCAGAGGCTGGAAATGGGTGACAGGGGAGGGATCAGCTGATGATTCCCTGTTCTGTTCACTCCATCTGGGGCATCTGGCATTGGCCACTGTCAGAGGACAGGATACTGGGCTAGATGGACCTTTCGTTTTACCCAGTATGGTGGTTCTTACGATAAAAGGTAGGAGGGGAAACTGAGGCAGGACACGGTGAAGTGACTTATGCAAGGTCCCAAAGTAGGTCTGTGGAAGGGCTGATGCTGGGTCCTCCGAGGTTCTGCCCATGCCCTCTCCTGCTATGCTACTGATTTCCTGTTTGGCCTTGAGCCCGATTGTGTTACCTTTCCCTGCCGTGTTCCCTCCCACCCGCCCGGCAAAATAGAGATAATGGCACGAATCCACTTCACATGGGGATGGGGGAGGGGTCATAAAAGTAAACTAATGGCCGGGCAGCAACTTGAATAGGTAAGTCATTAGTAATCGCAGGTGTAATTCTAGGCGAAGGCTGCCATTGGCTGATTGTATCTGGACAGCAAGAGGCTGTGTATAACTGTCTTGGACCTGTCCTTTCCCCACTTTACCATGTGTCAGTGATCACGTGCACCACCTAGTGAATTTCAAATCTATATCTTCATTAGCATGTTGAGGTTTATCCCGTGTTTCTTCTGGTAAATTTTCATCTCTCCTACCTTCCCCCTCCCTCCCTTCAGAGGAATTAAATGAAATGATGTGTCTGTGAAGCCTTGTCTAAACTGGAACATCTGGCAACAAAACAGTGAGAGCGTTTACACTGCAATGTGATTTTTTGGGGGGGACGGGAAGGTCGGGAAAAACACCCAATTGTGGTGACAAAAAACATCAACTCCTGTAAGAGACTTTTGTCTTTCCCACTCCCTTTATTATTGACCAAGAGCCAGCGTGGACTCTGTTCTTTGGAGAGAACTGGCTTCTGCCAGTATTCCACAAAGGATATTGTGCTCAGTGTTTTGTGATCTCTGCTGCCCTGCACGAATGCACCCCTCCCCTTTCAAAGCTCCAGGAAGTATGTGACAGCTGTGTGAGTTGCTCAGTGTGGGGAACAAACAAAGAGCAAATCATTACGATGCTGCTGTTCTGCCCTGCTAGGAACACAGGGGCAGGGAGAGGGCTGTAGAGACTGCTGTGCTGCTTTGACACTCCTTGTCTGGAGAGCTCAGAGCTACGAGGGAATCCCAAGAAGCGTAGTGATCAGCTCTGCCTTCCCGCAGTACTGTACTGTGAGATGTTTACCCACAGCACTTTGCTGTATTTGTTGTCCGGGTGCTAGCAATGCAGTCATGAAATGTTGACAATGGGAGGCAGAAAAATCAGTTTGACCGATTTTCACTTTTGGTAACTTTAGCATGTCGACTGCACTCTTGTCGCCAAACCTCAGTGTAGATACAGCCTAAGGATGCAGTTACTTTGGGAGTAACCTTTTAGGAGACATAACTGCTGTCCTTGGAATTTAAATATTTTCCATTGTCCCTGTCTGATGTATATCTGCTACAGGACCTGTCAGCAATGGTGGCTCCGTATATCGATATGTTTGCAGTATTGTTGGAGGCATATAATACTGGAGACACAAGGTGGGTGAGACGAGATTTTGTGCTAACACAGAAATTGTAAGAAGCTTGAAAGCTTGTCTCTTTCACCAACAGAAGTTGATCCAATAAAAGATATTACCTCACCCACCTTGTCTCCCACATACACACAGGCACACAGCAGTTTTTCATAATAGAACTTCACAATAGCAATCAGAATTCATAAGATGTACAGATGTAGCTCATCAAAATTCATCACAGAAGGCAGTTTAGGCTGCATAGCCAGTCTGTCGAGGTGGACAATATGGAGCTGAGCTGGTCAGAAAAGGCCAACAAAACGTCTTGTGGATTTTTTGGTGGTGGTGTTAATTTCTTCTGAATTATTTTTATTTGGACAAAAAAGACAAAACTAGATTTAAAAAAAAAATAGAAGATTGTTGAACACACACACAGGCATCCTTTTTTTTTTTTAAATGCGCCACTAGATATAGTTGAGATCCCTAAAGAATTGGTTGGGGCTTGTCTACCTTACCAAATTTTGTTACCAAAAACTGCCTTTTGGTGACACAACAGTGAGAGAGTACACACTGCCGTGTGACTTTTGGTGGGAAAAATGTCTGGTTTTTGCACCCCTGAAACAGGCCTCTGGCATTGCATCCCCAAAATAATTCTTATCACATGTCTTTTGGAAAGACATCAAATCTTGATTTTTAGAATCATTAGCAAGGGCAAATTTGCCATGACCAGGCCTGCCGACTTTGGGTGGGGGAGGAAAGCTAACGAGCCCCAGTGATTCTGACTCAGTGACCTTTTCTCTTCATTATTTACCCCTATCCCAAATGTGGTCAACTGCCAACTTTACCAGTGATGATTGGAAGTTTTCTTCCAGGTCATTGATCAAAAATGTTTAATGGCCCCAGGCCACACCTGCACAATCACCATTCCTAGTTTAGCTCCATTGTGAGTGATTCTGAGGCCGGTTTTTAATGCATGCAATGGGAGCCATGTTGATTTTCTATCATTCTCGTTCTTAAATCAAAATGTCATGAAGATATCATGATATCAAATCAAACATGTTCCAGAAGCCCAAGCATATTAGGTCAACACTATAACCTTTTATCGACCAAACTTGTAATCTCGTTCAAAAAAGTATCAAGTTAGTTTAACTGCTCTAGTTTTCCATAAACCGTTGTTGATTTACATTAATTACCCCACCCTCCTTTAATACGTTATTAATTCAATCCTAAATTAGCCACTCCATTATGGAGCTCAGGGGTGATGTCAAGTTGACAGCCCTATAATTACCTGAGTCATCCTCTTTTCCCCTTTTAATTAGCTTTCTTCCAGTCTTCTGCAACTTCCCCAGCGCTACAAAACTTACTGAAAATCAACAATGAACAGGCGAGTAGACTCCTGGGCTGCCCTGGACAGAAGCTCTGCTGGTTTCACAATGTCTAACTGGGCTGTAGGTCTCTAGCTACCGATGGTATTCATGTTGTGTGGTCAGCCAATGGACGGCAGCGGGTCAGTCGTAGCTGCACTCATATAGATCCAATATGTTGCACTAGACACCCGCCCCCCCCCCCATCCTCTCTGAGCAAACATCAGCTCTTGCTTCCCAGATGTTGTGCAGTGGAAATTGGAACTGGAGTGACAGCTGCATTTACACTGATGTGCAGTGGCCTTGGGCAAGGCTGGAGGGGATGGGGAGGGAGGGAGGCGGGGCTGGATTTGTGGCGGTGTTTCCCTCCTCCCCCCCCCTCCCCAAAAAAATCGGTGTGTCTGCTTATGTGCAAGGTATGATGGGCAAAGACACGTCTCACGCCTAATGAGTCGTTGCTTCCTGGGTTGCAGAATGCCGCGTATAGAATTTTGGTGCCTCTCTCGGGCCCTGGAGGAGGGGGAGAGAACACATCCAAGGCCCTGTCCCTTTAAGCGCCTGTGCCGGGATAATGACACCCTTGATGTTGCCACCGTATAAATCACAGGCAAGCCAGTTCAAGTCAATTCATATTTCTGCAGTTCGTTAGCAGCGCGGGAGGAAATTGCATTTATTATAATTGCCCGTAATTGCACCAGATTAGTGATTACAATTATTGATGGTGGCTGATTATTCATCAGGCTTCAAATCAGTTCCCCCGCTTTGCCGCTACCCGAAACAGTAACTCTGATGAGGAGATAGGTGTGAACCAGCCCGGGTCCCCGCTCCTTCCAGGAAGCCAGACTGTCTCCAGAAGCCAGGAGCAATCAGCACGTAAAGCTGATTGGTGCCTTGCACAGCGATTTGCCTGGACTTTAGATCCTTCTGAAGCAGAAGATTTGAATTCCAATCAGATCGCGCTCAGTGGGGGTTGGTGCTTGTGTCAGTCTCGGCAGCAGCGCTCCTGCTAGGCCAGTTTGTTGTGGTTTTTCTCAGCTGGATTGGCTCTCTTGTATGCAGCAAGCCCAGCTCTCAGAGAATACTGATAATAAACAATGCCGCTTGCGTAGGACTTGATCCTGGCGTTGGTTCCCATAATCCCCATGGAGGTAGCAATCACCCCATCGTACAGATGGGACAACCGAGGCACAGAGCGGAGATGTGTCTCTCCCTCAAAATTGCTAGGTTGCCAGATGGTTTCAACAAAAATACCGGACACACTTGATATGACATCACAATCTACGTTACACCAGACACTTATATTTTCTCAGTTTGTTTCCGGAGCAGAAAGCTCAGTTACTGGACTGTCTGGTTCAAAACCGGACACCTGGCAACCCTAAACGTTGCCCCACAAGTTACTGTTGGATCCAATTGGATCCTAACAATTCTGGCAGATTGTGCTCGATCTGCACATACCTCCAGGTGCATCCATGGAGACACCTGCAAGTCAGCGCATCGAGTGAGGTGTCTAATTGTCTTGAAAGCTGCCTGACTTGCATAATAACTGCAGCTCCGGGTAACCACCCGCTCCACCCATTCAGTGCCAGGCTGCTTCCCTTCCGCCAGAGCACTGCCACTAAAGCAGTTTCATCGCCCGGGTTTGTAGGTCCACGGCAAGCCAGCCCCCTTGCCTGGCTGCATTCTGCACCTGGATGCTGGCTAGTTCAATAAGGACAGGACGGAGGCCTCTGACCCCAGGAGCGGGAATTACCGGTCCCAGCTGCCATATTAAAAGGCCATTACTCCTTGTATTTCCCCACGTTGGTGTGGTTCTGTTGCTCAGTACAGACCTTGCTATGGGGGGGAATCGTCAGTTCTGTTCATTAATCTCACCCCGGTTCCTTTGTCTGGGAGGAGCAGGGAAGGGGAGCCGGAAGGCTCAATTAGCCCTGGTGACTGCAGCTTAGTGACACACGACAGCTTCTCTCGTTTTCCTGCCAGGGAATGAGCACTCTCTCTCTCTCTCTCCTTCCGTGAATCCATCTGCACTCACTGGGCCCTGCTGCTTCTTCCGCCTGGGCTCGGGTGAGGGCGAATCAGACAGTCGTATGGGGGTCTGAGGTAGAGGCAGCCGAGGGGCTCAGTATTAGGGAGGTGTCCTGCGTCCGGATGGGTGTGTGGCAGGCAGCAGATGGCCCCAGGGACAGGAAAAGGAAAACAGAGGGGCTGTTCTTTTTAAAAGCCCAGCAGAGAGATTCTGGGGTCTGCCGCAACATTTCTCAAGATTTGGCTTTCTTCTTGGAAATGCTGGATCCTGTAGCCATAAGCGGGAGTGATTCCCAATGGTTAGAGCAAAGGCATGGGAGCCAGGACTTGTGGGTCCTATCCCCGGCTCAGGGAGGGGAGTGTGGCACAGTGGTTAAAGCCAAGGGATAGGAGTTAAGGACATTGTGGTCCCATCCTGGCCACTGTCGAACAGAGCCAGGCACTTGCTTCTGTCTCAGCGTATTGATCTGTCCGCTGGCTGGAACTGTTCTGTGTTGTAGTGCTGCGAATCTACCTACCGCAGGGGCCTAAACACTCGCTCTGAGCGACCTCTGCCTTTAAAGCTGCTTTTGTCTCGGAAGGAATAAAATCCCGCTTGTGGGGCTAAGGCGGATGATGTTTCCTGCTAGGAGCTGGGCTGGACCCACGAACTCACGGTCATGTGTGATTCCAATGTGCCTTGCGGCTTATGGCCTAAGCAGCAGTGAGTGACGTTAATGGGCATCAGTACCTCTCCCAGGTCTGCTCCCTCTGGGTTGGAGTTGCTGAGAGTGGAAGAGCAAAAGTTGCGGGTCAGATCACCTCACTTTTACCTGGCGCTTTCCATCAGCAGATCTCAAAGCACCTTATGAAGGAGTCCGTACCATTCTCAACAAATGGGGAAACCGAGGCACTGTGTGGGGCAGTGACGTGCCCAAGGTCTCCCTGCAGGTCAGGCGCAGCGCTGGGAATAGACTCCCACATCTCCTCAGACCCAGGGCGGTACTCTCTCCATTGTGTCAGTTACTGGGTCTGATTTTCAGAGCATCAGTGGGAACCGCTGGAAATCTGCTGGGGAATCTCTCCTGGATCACTGTTCCCGGAGTAATAAGAGACATCGGCTGATCTTAGGGATGTAAAAAAAGCAGGTAACTGGGTAATCGTGTAACCACTGAAAATCTCAGCGGTTACACAGTAACACGCCCCTGCAGCTCAGGAAGCCCACTGGCTCCTGCTTGCCATCCCACTCCTGGGGAGCCGGCTGCCACCGCACGCAGCTGCCTCTGATTCAGAGGCAGCAGCCAGCTCCTAGCATGTATCGGCTCCCACCTGCAGCCCCGATCCTGGCGAGCTGGCTGCCCAGCAGCAAGGCAGGAGCCTGCGTGTAACTCTGAATGGTAACTATTAAGCGAGGTTTGGGGAGATCCTAACAAGACACCGATGCAGGAAGCACTTAAGAGATGCCGCTAGGACTGCAGCTTCCCAGGCGGCACATGGAGCAATGTCCGCATGGTAGCTGGGGAGGTGCTAAGGAATTCCTTCCTCCCATTGGCCCTCCAGGTGGTTGCGATTTTACTTTAAGAAAAAGAAAAGGGGAGTGAAAGTATTGCCAAGTAGCCAGCCCAGGTTCCTGGAACCCTCTCTAAGTCCTGTACGGCGTGAGTGCCAACAGGGGCAGTTTGTCCCCTGCTAGCACAGGCCTTGACTCCCTAGGTGCTCCAGGGCTCAAAGCACAGGGAACAAACCAGGAGTGGGTGGTGTCACCTGTGGTGCTGGTGATCAGCTGTTCAGCAGGAAGTGGTGAGGGGAGAGTGGAGTGCACCAAGCGGGGTTGGAGCAGGGGTGGGAAGAGATGGAGTGTGTGTGGATGGAGAGGGGGTGGAGTAGGGGCGGGGCCTTGGAGAAAGGGGGCGGGGTTTCCAGATGGAGGCAGGGTGGAGCACCCACAGGGAAAACAGCAAGTCTATGTCTATGCATGCTAATGTGCCACCACCCACACCAGGGAGGGCGGTCTGGGATGGAGTCAGTTCATGCTCTCTGTCCAATCATGGCCTCTCTGCTGAGCCCACCGCTTGTGGAGCTGAGACGCGGCTCGTCGGACACAGACAGCCGAAGGGCAGCACTTTGTCAGGGGCCGGGCTGGACTAGGAGTCCAGCTTCAGAAATAACGGGCGAAATCCTCCGCTGGCAGCGATCCACAGAGCTCCACTGACCGCAACGCTCGCCGTGGATTTCCGGGGGCGGCTGATGTGTCTCATGAGGCCGAGGAGGGCATCATTCCAAAGGGTGGAATTACCTGGCGGGACAGAGCAGCGGAGAGGAAATTAGCGAACAGATCTGAATTGCTGCAAAACACATCGTGAAGATGTTGGACCCTGGCACCTCACAATTACAGGCCGATTAGGAGCAAGCGATGCATGGGGGAGAGGGAGGCTTCCTTCTGCCCTGTTGTTCCTCCTCTCTCTCCCGAGCGCAGCGTCCTTCTCAGCACTGGCGCTCAGGCTGGAAAATTGGAGGAAGGGCTTGCTGATCTGGGCCAAGCGGGCACTGGCGCCTCTGGGTTTGCTGTCTCTGGTGAGGAGGCGGCACTGACAGGAGCCAAGTGAACAACTCCACCTCCCTGTCTGTGTAGAGCGCCCAGGGCAACGCCCCTCAGTTCCCGAGCATCCCTTCTGTCTGGTGGTTCTCAGTATGGTCTGCAGGCTGCTAGTGGTCCGTCCGTGACTGCCTTGCAGGTGGGCCACAGACTTGGGGCTCGCCCGCCCCCCCCCCCCCGCAGCTCCAGCGCCTCCCCCTCCCTGCCTTGAAAGGTTTGAGCACCAGCAGTGGCTTCCTGGGGAAGGCCTCGCAGGCCAGATCCGGCTTGTGGGGGAAGGAACAGGCCCCACGCACTGTCGCTCCCCTCCCCCCCCAGGCTGGGGGAACAGCAGCACAGGAAACCGCTCACCTGGGAGGCTTTCCTGCCGCTCCCATTGGCTGGAATCAACGGGAGCATCAGGGGTGGTGCCTGGGAATGATGGGTGTCATGGAGCCGGGTAAGGGCCCCCCGTCGTGTACAGATCCCACACGCCGTACTCCTCATACTCCCCTCCTACTGAGACGCTGCTCCTGCACCCTCCCTGCCTCCTAGACCCCTTCCCCTGCATCCTCCCTCCCTCCTAGACCCCTCCCCCTGCTCCTGCACCCTCTCTTTTTCCCTCCCTCCTAGACTCCTCACCCTCACCCTGCTCCTGCACCCTCCCTTCCTCCTAGACCCATCCTCCTTCCCCTGCATCCTACCTCCCTCCTAAACCTCTCACCCTGCTCCTGCACCTTCCCTTCCTCCCTCCCAGACCCCTCACCCTGCTTTTGCGCCCTGCTTCTGGCCAGACCCCTATCCAAGCCCACGCCTGCATCCTACTTTCTGGCGGGACCCTGCACCCCCACCCCCTTCTGTCCCCATTTTGTCATCATGGGTGGTTGGCCGCTAGTCTGAGG
This sequence comes from Pelodiscus sinensis, assembly GCF_049634645.1. Lineage (NCBI taxonomy): Eukaryota > Metazoa > Chordata > Testudines > Trionychidae > Pelodiscus > Pelodiscus sinensis. The sequence goes on from NC_134736.1 coordinate 14,332,027, forward strand.
AAAGGTCAGTGTTGAGCGGGGTGGGCTATGGGCCAAAGAGTTGGAGAAGCAACCACTGCTTTCATCCCACGTCATACCTCCTGTTTCTGGACTTAGCATGTCTAAGCCATGTAGTGGGCTCCATTCAAGGTTCAAGTTCACCCGGTTTTAATTCTCTCAGTGCAGACTGAGCAGCAACAATCCGATTTTCAGAAGTTGAGGGGCTAGGTTGAGTCTGACCGGTCACATGACCTCTTCTCTCTCCTAACTGGATGAGTGTGCATGTAATTCCAACAGCCCTAAATACTTGCATGAAAGAATTGAAAACTTTGCCTACAGCTTTGAAATGCGTTTTCCATGCGAGTGAACTTAACTGCTGCGTTTCCTATGGAAAACAAGCAAGGGCTTTTAGGGTGGTTTATTTGTCACCCATTGCAATCACAGGGTTGCTATCTCTTGTGGTTTTATTACGAGTCTCATTATATTGGGTGTTTTATCTTAAAACCCCAGCTTCTGCAGGCAGATGATTGCATGAGACGAGTTTTCATTAAAAAAGTTGTTTCAAGCCCTCTTGGCAAGTGGAAAAGAAGCTTGAAATCATGAAGCATGTTGCACTCAGATGGGAGAGAGCCCATAGTTTTATTTTAAATTGCATGATTTTTAAATCTCGTATATTGATGGGGGAGGGGATCCTGAGTCCTAGTTTTTGAACTTTTAGGGATGATAAGACAGCAATCATCTTCCATGAACTTCAATGATTTGCTTTTACTAGCCCAGGAAGCAAATTTTGAGCTCCTGAATTTGAATCCTCATTGGGGGATGGGAGGGAGTAATTTTTGGTCAAATTTAACACCAGAAACCTAATAAGTTGTGTTCACCCAGTTAGGGAACACAAACGCTAGCATAGAACTCCTGTGACCAATTGTAACTGGGCACCACAGCTCAAACGTTGCCTAGCTTGCTTTAGAGTTAAAATATTCAACTTGATTGAGTAAATTGGAAGGACTTGATGGTGTCATTCTTTCAATTGGTTTCTGCGAGCAGAGGCAGACCATGTCACCGTATTTAACGTGGACTGTTTGCTGCGTCTAGTAAACCAGCCACGTTCGCCAGGAAGGGAGTTTGCGAGAGCGAAGTAAGAAGCGGGTATTCTTGCGCTCTCCGAAATTGATGTCGAGAGTTGCCAAGTGAGATCAGCCCACTGCTGAATTCTAATGGAAGCAGCGATGTCTGCATCCTGGTGTATAACTTATTGCATCCTTTGGAGAGGCTTCAAATAGAGAAATTGTTTTATAAGTATAAAATACTGTTAACAATCACAGGAGCAAGGTTACTCTGGGGAAATTAAAACTTCATCTTCACAGGGAGGAGGATGCAAAAAGTGTCCGTCCCCAGGAACACCTTAGCGATCATCCTTGGTCACAGCATGCTGCTTTCTAGCCAATGCGCTCGGCGTGCTGTGCAGAGAGGAGAATGGCGTTCACCACCAAGTGGAGGGCCGGTGAAAGGCCCGAGTGCCACAATAGTACAGTTTGGGACAGATTGGAAGGGTACCCTAGTGGTTAATGTGCTAGCCTCGGGTTTGGGAAATCTGCCCTCAATTCCATGCACCGACTTCTTGTGCGGCATTGGGCCTCCATGCCGTATCTGCACAGTGCCGCGAGAAGGGCAGAGCTTAACTGGGGGTTGTGTCTATGTTCAGGCCCGCCACTGAGGGAGGGGGAGAAAACAGGGATAACGCTTGGGACTCCCAGCTACCGCCATAGCCACTACAGCAGCAACAGTGGCAGTAACCAGAACGCTGGCCTTTAAATCGTCGCCGGAGCCTCAGATGGCATGCTGTGGGCGGAGCTAAGAGCTGGCTGCCCCAGCCCTACCCCTTTTGTCTGAAGCTCCGCCCCTTCGAGGAGTGCAGAGGTGCCCTCCCCTGGCCCAGGGACCTGGGAATTCTATTGAGCCCCCTGCCTGTGTTAAAGATCACGAGGTGCTCAAATGCTATGGAAAAGGGAGCCAGATAAGAACCTCAGACAGTACACATCGCGCCTTCCTGGCCTAAGCATCGTCCCTGCATGTCCGATGGGGAAATGGAGGCTGGGGAGTTAGCAGCACCAGCAGGAATAGGGCCCAGGCGCCCCGAATAACCGTGCCCCAAATAACCACCCCCCTCGTCCCTTAGCCAGCAACTGCATCTGCACTTGCATCCTGCGAGACCAGCACAAAGCCGCATCAGTCAAGGAATCAATTGCAGAGCCGATAATGCAGCAAAGCAGAGATTAAATTTCAGAGGTGGAAAAAATCATTATACACCGATTACATTTAAAAATACCCCAAACATCATATGTAAGAAATGCTCCGGATAACTAACCTACTTAAAAACAGTACCCTAGTGACGTGCCAGCCCTAATAGAATAACATGCTTAGCACTTGCTTTCTCTCTCTCTCCCCCCACCCCGCCCCACATGTGCCAGGGGAAATTTCAGGTGACTTATAACTTATTTAGGAAATCAATCTCTCTTGGCAGGCAGGGGCAGCTCATTCTGGGGCTTTGAAGCAAACATAGTTAAATCTTATCTTTCCAGCTGAGCCACTTATCTTGGGAATGAAAGAAGAGCTTATAGGCTAGGCGCTTTCCCTGGTATTCTACAGCAGGACGCGTGGAGCCAGATTGCTTGTCACCTGATGGGCCCTTAGACGCCTCCTGGCTCTCTGTGCATGGAGAAGGCTCTTCCAATGGCCCAATTCTGCATTGTGGGTGTAGGATGAGGTGGAGAGGGCAAATGCTGTCCCAGGTAATGGGTGTGTGTGTGTGTGTGTGTGTGGCTACTGGCTCACACAGCTCATATCTCTTTCACCCCTCTGGCCCATAACGACATACCTGACAGGGCCCTGTTGATTTATCTGATGTATAGCACAAGCTCATTGGTTCTGCTACATAAGAAACAAATGATTGTCCTAGTTTGAAGTTCTGATTGCCCCAGTGCTCAAAGAGGAACCAGAAACGGAACATTTCAAATTGTCCCTTTTTATATAATAAACCCCCGCACCTCAAATACAGTCACTCCAGAGTTTTGTCCTGTTTCTGCTTCTGGCCCATATCTGTTCCTTTGTCCTAATGAAACCCCCCCAAACCCAGCTAACTTGTGTGTGGTTCCAGGGTCCACTATGAACCTATCGCTACGTCCTTTTCCTGGTGTGGGTGATGAGTTGAATAATTATGTACGCCCAGGCAAGAGTCAACATGCACCTTATTTCATTGATATCACCACGCCCCTCTCCTGCATGCCATGCAGTAACCTCAGCCTACACAGCAATACTTTGTCTGCTAATGATCTGGCATACGGACACGTGGGAATTTGTAGTGTAGACTTCTCCCCATGCGTCCGTCCAGATAGGTACGTGGGCCTCATCAACAGAATACCCGAGCAGCCTTGCGAGAGACTAAAATGCTGCTGCCTTCATTTTGCAGATGAAGAAATGGTTTGCTCCGCATTACACAGGGCATCTGTGGCCCAGCTCGGAATTTGACCCACGTGCCTGTAGTCTTATTCCCGTTGTCCTTTTCACCTTCTGGACTAATAGAAGTTGCCTTGATGGCTTGGAGTAAAGTCAGCTGAAATCGCTATGGAAACAAGCAGTGGGTGTAAACATGGAGAGCTGACTTCTGCTTTTTCCTTGATTTCCTATCTTTGGACATGAGCAGTTCTGAAGGGAATTGGTTCTGAAGCCACCAAAAGTATCTTTGCCATGTGAGGTACACAGCTGGGCTACAAAGTCCTCAGAGGGTGCATTCCTGCATGTGCATTTCCAGGCATATTCAATTGCCAAGAGCAAATCAGGCCAAAGCCAGCTTAATTACTTTCTTTGACAGGGTTACTAGCCTAGGGGATGGGGAGGTCAACTGTAGATGTGATTTATCTTGATTGGAGTGTGGCTTCTAACACGGCTGCATGTGTCGTTCTCGTAGGCAAACGAGAGAAATGCACGTAGGATGGAATTACTAGAGGGTGGTGGTGCACAACTGCTTGGAAGGCCATACTCCAAGTGCGGTTATCAATGGTTTGCTGTCAAACTAGGAGGGTTTATATAGTGGGGTTGCAAGGGTCGGCCCTGGATCTGCTCCGATTCAATATTTACGGGGATGCCTTGAATAGCAGAGTTGAGAGTAGGCTTATAACATTTGTGGGTGGCTCCAAAATAGGAGGAGTTGCAGCACATTGGAGGATGGGAGAATCGTTCAAAAGGACCTTGGCATATTAGATAATTGGTCTTGAAATCAACAAGATCAAACTCAGTAAAGACGAGTGCGAAGTGTTCACCATAGGATGGAAAAGCAAATGCACTTCAACTCAACGGGGGGAAATTGGCTGGATAGTGACTGCTGGAAAGGGTCGTGAGGCGACAGGGCAGTGTAGCTGCAAAACGGGAGACTCGTTCAGGGGTGTGCTAACGGGAGTGTTGTGAGACACAGCAGGTAATTGTCCGGCTCTCGGGCCCACCAGTAGAGGGTGCAAAAGGAGCAATTGCACAGGGTCCTGGCGTTTCCCAGGGGCCTGGAGCACCCAGCTGCCACTGTTATTGCAATAGCAGCAGTGGTGGCCAGGAGCAACTGGCCCCTTCGAAATGCCGCAGGAGCTGCGCTTCGCCGCTCCCTGCAGCTCCCAAACCTGGGGGGAGGGCCCAGTGCTGTGCGCTGGGTAATGTTAAGTGCTGACTGCCTTCAGCTCCGCCCCTTCCACCTGAGGCTCCGCCCCTTCAGAGGGTGTGGCGGCGAGCCCTCGCACACCTTGCCCCCAGGCCCACAGTGGCTACCAGCCCAGAGGAGAGCCACAAAAATGAAGAAAGTTTGGAAAATCTGACGGGTGAGGAAAGATTAAACAACTGAGCATGTTGATACTTAAGAAGACTACGGGGCACGGATAGTGTTCAGATACGTTAAGGGGTATTATAAAGAGGATGGTGATCAGTTGTTTTCCATGGCCACTGAGAGTAGGAAAAGATGAAACTGTGCTTAATCTGGGAGATTTACCTTAAATACTAGTAAAAAGACTTTCTAACTGTAAGGATAATTAAGCTCTGGATAGGTTACCAAGGGGGGCTGTGGACTTCCCATTGCTGAAGGTCCTTGAGAGCAGTTTTGATAAGCACCTGTCTTGGTTGGGCTGGGTTTGTTGGAAGTGGGGTAGATGTTCTTTTGAGGATCTTTCCAGCCCTACATTTCTAGGACTCGATGCTTTAGCAGCACAGACCCAAGGAGACCCCCTCGGGCTGGAAGCACAGAGGCAGTAGTGCTGGCCAGAGGGAGAAGAATGGATAGGTTCTCAACTGCTGTTGCTGAGCATTGAGAAGACCTGAGGGATGGGGGTAGTGGAGTTTACCCTGGGTAAAGACTAGAGCTGGATGAGACTCAGCATTTCTGTTCCATTGGAAATTCCATCATTGATAAATTTCCTTTCATCTGAATCAAAAAGTTGAAATTTCCCGGAAAGGAGAAGTTCTGAAAAGTGTCCTTTCAGGAACGTCCAAACATTATTACTGAAACGTTTCATTTTGATAGGGTCAAAATGATTGACTTATGTATTAGTGCTGAAAGGATAAACCTGCAACAAAGTGCTTTGGCCTTATAAAAGGAATAATTTGAAACTGTCATTGAAAATGTTGATAAAATCGATACGTTCCCGTGAAAGGTTTCAATTTTGTCAAATAAGCATTTTCCAGTGGCTCAATCAATAAAATTTTGACCAGATCTAATAAGAGTTTCAAAATAGATGTGGGTAATATCTTTTACAGGTCCAGCTTCTTTTGTGAACTTTCCCAGACCTGAAGGAAAGTTCTGTGTAGCTTGAAGACTTGACTCTTTCACCAGCAGAAGTTGGTCAATAACGATACTACCTCATTCACCTTGTCTTCCGATATCCTAGAGCCAACATGGGTACAATGGCATGGCATACAAATCTAATAATTATATTTCTTTATATGGCACTTGAGTGTCTGGTCCTGTGGGCAAAGGGTGAATTTTTCCCTTCGCTTTCTAAAATTGGAGTAAGGCTGAGAGACTGGTGTGTGTTCCTGCAGAGTAGTAATTAGCCTCCTATCACTGTGCAGGGGTGGATTTATTAGGAGCTTCTCTCCTTACTGTCTGCCTAGACATGGGACCAAATCCAAAACCCATGTCAGAATATCCTTCAGTAATCAGGAAGTTTAAGACTCAGGTCTGAATTTTCTAGCTTGCTTCCAGCTCTGCATCCGTGTGACTTTTATATTCCAAGTAGATGTCTGGTAGTTTTGATTGGACCCTGGGATATAGAACCGTACAATGCTTTGTAGACTTCTTCATGCAACTGACAATACATCAGAGCTCTCTCTTGAAATAACTCCTCCATTTCTTCATCCATTGTTCACCTAACGGTGTTCTGCAGCATTGCCTGTTGTTTCAAAACTGGCCATATGTCCCTCTGACCCTGCAGTTCCAGTCCTGGACTGCTTCGACAGCTCTGCCCATACGCCTATGTCCTGGCCAGCAGCCCCTAATTATATAGCTGGAGTTGACGTTCCTTGTTTCACGTTTCCCTGCTGTCCTCAGAGTGAGAGGCCGACGGGAGCAAACGCTCCCATTGGCTTCCCTTACTGCTCACAAAAGTACTGGCCACCGACGGGGCATCCGCTGAGTCCAATTTAGCGGGTCTTAACTAGACCCACTAAATCAAACTCTAGGTGCTCGATCGCGGCAGCATCGCTCTTCCATTAATTGAAGACATGGCCTTAGTGCCAGCAAGAATAAAAGTCATGTTGCAATATAGGTGCTGTTTCCCCGTTATTAGAGGGATCTAAGTCCATCTTGGCTATATAGATTCCTTTCTCTGTTACCCCTCCCCCACACACACACCATTCATTCAATAAAGGAGGCAGAGAAGTTTTCACATTCATCGTTTTCTCTTCAGCACTGAAATAACCCCCTGCTGAGCCGCCCAGCTACAATAACAAATAAGTCCCATCAAAAAATTTGTGTCCTGCACAATCGTGGTATAAGTTGAATCTCGTTCCTCATATCTATTGTAGAGGAGCATGGCTGTAATATCGGTTCCAAAATGGCACATGCTATCAAGTAATCATCCACTATTTATCTTCTCAGCCTGACTGCAGGTATTATACCAGCAGCACAGAACATGGTATTGTATTTCTGTTGGATACGAGGTTGTGGTACTCTGACATGCTGACTGGCACCCATCTTCCTGCAGTAATTTGCTCTCTAATTCTCAATCACCTTTGTTCTCCAAATATTTGAATCTGAGATCCTCTTCTCCAATTCCCGCGTGTCCCTCCAAGAGCTCCCACGAAACCCTCCGAGCCCGTCTTCCTTCACATTGCTGTTCACAGTGATGATTAGACTTTGCTTGTCTATTGCATTAGTGAGCTAAGCAACCCAGCCGTTCCTTAGGGCAGGGAATGCTATTATTAGAGCAGGTCAGAATTTATGATTTTTTTCTTTAAAACATCATATTTTGGGTAATTTTTTTTCAGCCAATTCTGATATATTATCCCCGTTTCAGAGATGGGGAAACTGATACTGAGTGAGTTTCTGAGTCCTGGATTTTCAAACGTTCACTCTAATTTTGAGGCGCTCTATTTTGGGGGAGCCCAGAGTAAGAGGCGGGGTAGATCAAGTAGGTTGAAACTTGAAACCTTGGTTCAATTCCAGCTCTGCATCCTGTGTGACCTTGGACAAGTCAAAGAAGCTATTTTGTGCCTCTGTTTTCCATCTATAAAATGGGGATAAAACTGTCCTTGAAGGGTAAAATGCAAAGATGGCTGTGGGGCCCAGAGTATGGCACTGAGTGTGTGAGTACCTGAGTAGCTGGATTAAAACATCCTGTCACTCAAACAAAAGCCAGCAAGATCTTCTGGTGTTCACAGAAATCTCTGCCACTTAGGTTCATAGAGTCTGCTGATCCCAGTGAAATCAGCAGGGCCCAATTTCATCTTCATGTCCAAAGTTAGGGTCCCAAAAGCTAAGGCACTTAAAATTTGAGGCATCTTCACTCAGTCATGCAGGAAGAACAGCGCTGATCCAAGAGTGGACTCCGTGTTGTGCTGCGTGAGTCTGCAACAAAACCATGAACGTCACGGTCCTTTATGCAACCTTAAACTAGACTAGGTCACACACCTCTCTCAATGAACACGGACTGAGGTGTGAGTCTGGGCACGTGTGGTGTTGGAAATATGTCCGCAAGGTGCATGAGCAGGAAGGGAAAAGAAGATTCTGCAAATGCAGAGAATTCCTTCAATGCATAGAGCTTGGTGACATTTTTTTGGCCGAACGTTTTTTGCAGGAAAAAATGAAGAGTCAGTGACATCAAAATGTTTGGCAAGTTTGAATCAGTTTTGCCAATCTTTTTTGATTTTGAGGTGGTGGAAGAAAGAACAGCAGCAAAATTCACCCCTCCTCCTCAAGTAATTTTTTTTGTTTGAAATGACTTGTAGTTTCAAATGTACCCTTAAATATATATTTTAAATAGGTCCTAACACAATAAAAATGGTCAAAAATGAAACACAATGGCTAGCTTTTGTCAAAATGAAGTCTTTTTTCACAGTCAACCAATTTTTCTGTTTGCTTTTTGATTCACCAAAAATGTTGCTTGACTGGAAAAAAAAAATTCAGAACTGTTAGCAAACCACCAAATTAGTGATTCACACCGCACTGCTTGAGACTGACAATTGAGAATCTCAAAACATTTTGAATCTCAGGCTTTTTCCGATTTCTTTTCGAAACAGGCTTTTCCAAAATTTGGTGCATCTACAAGGCAGCATATTTTGGGGAAAAAGTGCTCTTTCGACACATCTCTTATGCCTAGTAGAACGAGGTTTAACAGGATGGCGAAAGACTGTGTCCACTTTAAAAAAAAAAAAAAAAAAAAAAAATCAGAAAAGCAGACTTGTTCCTTGGACGTGGCATTGCTTTTCCGGGATACCTCAGTATCTTCCTTTGGTGATAGGCCTTATCCCCATTTTCCAGATGAGAAAATCGAGGGAGAAAGGGTGGGAGATTGCTACCCAAGGCAATGGCAAAACTGGGATGAGAGTCCAGGAGTCCTGACTTCCAATCGCTTGATCTCATTGTGCTCCCTGTAAGTTTTAGTCCAACTGAGACCCGTTGATGTTTTTCCTGTCCGGATTAGATTCCTTTTGCAACTGCCAGGTAATTGAACCAGCTGGGATGCTTTGGCTGCTTTTCCTCATGCTCAGTTTGCAGCTGAGAGAAGGTCAGTAAGGTAGCATGGAATCTGCACAGGGCAGGAAGCCAGAAACCGTGGAGGTTTATTCCCCATTGTCAATAAGGAGAGAGTCAAGTATGTACCACATGCCTCAGTTTCTCCATTTGCAAAAAGATTCCGTTCTTCTCCTCATGTGCACTCCCTAATGCTGCTGGGCTGCCAGCAGAGTGCAGTGCAGAGGCTGAGGCCATGTAAAGGAAAAGGGAATTTGGAAATCATCTTCCTTTCTTGGCTGCCCAAATCCCGGATACAGCCAACAGCACTTTCGAAAGGTCCCAGATGCTCCCAGGAAAGAGAGGCTGTTGAGCAAAGCAGGACGGAGGGGAGGCGGAGGCGGACACACTGGTGTGGTGCTTAGGAGTGACAGCCTTGTCATGCCATCATGTAATGGATGAGGGAAAAGCCTATTCCTCATTCGTGGCAGAAAGAGGTGAAGTGTGAAGAGAGATGCCTCGCGAGTCTCTGGACAATTCATCTTGCATCAGGTACACGCCTGGAGTTGGAGGAGTTTAGAGACTGAGCAGGTGAAACAAATAGACCCAAAAACCCCAAAAGAGGGGGAAAATTCATTACATGAAGGATAATCTCACGGGGACATATCAAAATGCCAGCACCCAAGGCAGGGGTAAGGAATAGAAATTAATTGGTGGCATTTGTCAGTTGCTAAGCCAGGCATGGAGTCAGACTAGAATAGGAAACAGCCAGATTGGTTAGCTTCTAAGAACCCTGGCAAAGAGGGAACGGCTTATGGAGGAGGTGTTTCACATAAGAAGCAGAATCTTCCTGGATAAGTTTAGAAGGGTGTAGGATGTAGTGGTTAGAGCAGGAAGGACCAGGAGTTGGAAGTCCTGGGGTGACTGATATCCTGGCCTCATTGATGTTAATGGGAGTTTTGCAGTTAACATCCGCAAGGCCAGAATTTCACTTCTAGTTTCTGTTCCTGCCTTTGATTCTACCGTGTGGTGTGACCTTGTACACGTTGCTTAGCTGTTCCGTGCCTCAGTTTACTCTTTCTTAGATGAGGATGCAATATGGGTGTACACGTGGGTAGTGAGACTACTTTGTAAAGTACTTTGAGGTCTCTGGACAGGGGGTTAATTGTTTTCATTGCAAGATAATAATTTTCTTGGGGTGGCCAGAAAGCAGCCTGATGCATCCCCAAATTCAGTGTCCACCTTGTGGAGTGTTGCACAATTTTCACTCGTCAGCTGTGAAAGTCTGAGTCTCTGGCTGTTGCATGGATCAGCAGGCAGGATCTGGCTTCCTCTTTCCAGAAATTCCCCGGGTGTGGAAAAGGGAATGCCTTTACCCCGGCACACAAGCTGCACTCAGGAACGCCGCGGAGGGACGTTAGCTGAGATTCCACTGTCTCGGGGAAGCCACTTTAAAGAAACTTCAAACTGATCCCCGCTGGAGGGATGACAAGTGTCCCCTTCCCTGCAGTTCTGCAGACTGGATGAGCATGAACTGGGAGAGACCGTGTGGGCCAGTTTCATCCCTGCAGTGGCACTGAAGCCTCGCCCAGGGACAGAGGGAGCCTGCTGCATGCTCCTCTCTCTTCACAGACGGCTGGGGCTTTGCCCTGGGAGATGGTGTCAGGGTGGTTTTCCCCTTCAGAGCCTGTGCTACTGGAGTTGCTACATGCGAGACTAGTTTTCATTTTAAAAGAGCTCCCTGTGCTTCCGGCCCTTGTGGCTGAGGAGAGAAGCAGGAAAACACGTCCCGAGAAGAGCCGAAACAAGAACCGATATTATTTTAAAAAGTGGCTTTTTAAGCCAATCTCACAACTTTTACGGCGCCTGGTTTAAGCAACGGGCGGGTGAGACAGTATCTTGTGTCAGTGGCCTGCAGGGAGGGAATAATTGCTGGGTGTTCCCGCTAGCTTCCACCAAGTACCACGGGCCTGTTTCAGCCAGCCTGTGTGGTGAGGGCAAGGATACATGTGGAGCCTTCTCTTCCTAAGGCAGGAGTGAGCAAATAGCAGCCCACGGGTTAACCCCTGGAGGGCCCCTGCACTGCCGTAGTTACCTTCCGCCTCCGCAGGGATGGGGGATCAGAGCTCCCATTGGCCGCAGATTGTCGTTCCTGGCCAATGGGAGCTGCGATCTCCTGTACCAGCAGAGGCACAGATAACTAGAGGGGCAGCGGCCCACCAAGGGCTAACCACTGCTGGTTTATTGCCCACCCCTGTTCTAAGGGGAGACCAATTGGCCTGTGAAACAGAGTCCCCGCGAGAAAGAGACACACCTGCCATATTTAAAACTAAGCACAGGCAAATGATCCGGCCTCAAGTAAGAATTGAGAGAATTATTTACAAAGCCACTTCCTGCCTCAGTTTTCCCATCTGTAAAATGAATATAATTCTACTGACCCCTTCTGCAAAGTTTTCTGCAATCCACCAGTAGGAAGTTCTATGTAGTATTATTATGCTTCGATGGGTCTTTCCCTCCTACGAGTTCTGTCTCCATCTTCCTTCCCAACAGGAAGTGGTCGCTGCCGACTGTGAGCCGTCCCCTTTGGATTCAGACTCCGAGCTGCCCCGTTGTGCATCCCTCAAAGAGTCCTGGAAGGCTCTGAACCCGGTGGAGCTCCAGCTGCCTTGTTGTCAGTTCTATCCATCTAAAATCGCTTTGCTTGGGGAGAACTCGCCGGTTAGGTGGTATCAATAAATAGCCACAGCGTTTAGAAATGATTGAGCCATTATTTTCAAATGCTACCAGGTCGTCTGTCCTAGCTGTGCTTTCTGCTCAGCATGCAGGTGGCAAGGCAAAAAAGAGTTGAATAGCTGGCGCTCTGACATACAGTCGTCAATATAATAGTCAGGGCCTGACACCAAATAAGAATCCCCTATTAAAGCAGGCAGGTTAATTCACTGTGGGTGAAATGAGCCAATTTAAATTGCTCCCAAAAAGATGCTATCCAGTGGGAACAAATGCATTTTCCAAAATGATGGGAAGCCGTAGCAGAGCCTTTCTATCACTCTCTGTTGACTGGGGTGAGCAAGCGCTGGGAACGGTTTCAGCCGTTCCCCGGCACGGCCGCATGGACGGGTGCTTGTGGGTGGATGGCGCTTGAGTTTCCTCCTTCCCTACCTTAGGGCTTGATCGTGCTGGGTGCCCTCAACTCCCATGGACTCAGCCACAGCCGTACGTCCGAGCTAGCCTCTGGCATTTGGCAGCCATCCACTGCCCTGAGCCAGCTTGCTAAAAGTAGCTGTGACCCCCCGGGGCAGTGGGTAGCCACGTGAATGCTTGCCCACCTCAGGCTTTGGTACGTACTCGGCGTGTAGCCCGTCCTTCTCTGGCTTCCCTGCTCTTTCTAACGAGCTGGCTTGATCACAGCTGGTTTGGCTACTTCTACACGTATTCCCAGCTGCAGTGCAGACCTACCCTCAAAACAGCTGGTACTCTTTAGGCCAGGTGAGGGCTCACAAAGGGCAGGGGGGCTCTACTAGTACTGCCAGGCCATTCGTGCCTGCTTTCTGGGGAATGCCCCTCTCACATAGGTAGCTAGCACACTGCTTCCAAATCAGCCTGCTGGATTGAGCGTCCTTTTCAAAAGCTGGGGAGCGTTGCTGTGAGTTAAGGAGCAGCCGTGTTCCACCCCAGAGGTGGCTACATTTTCTGGGGTAGCCCTGCATGATCCCACAGTGTGTGTCTCAGGATAGTGAACACTACAGTAAATTAGCAGGTTGCAAAGTGCTGTGTTGTTCTATTGCGTTTTTTACAGCACCCAAATGTGTGCTAAGCACTTTACAGAGTCCAGGAGAAGGGGGAGAGCCCCTTGAACAGCTTGGCATGAAGCACTAGAGACCAAGGGAAAACAAAGGGAGAGGATCCTCCGAAGATGGCGCCGAGTGAAATTCTCCCCCACTTAGGTCCCACTTCTGTTTTCAAACTGAAGCTGTAAGTGGGCTTAAAGTGCCGCCTAGGCCCTGTGCGATCTCTCTGCAAGAGGTGGATTATGTCCTATGCGATCAACTGAGCCGTGCAGCACCAGGGTGGTTTGCTCCGTGCTCTGTTCGTACCTGCCCAGCCTGGATTCACACCCGCGTCCGTTGCCGGGGTGCCTGAGTCCCGTTCCTCAGTGGGTCACGTGCATGGACAGCCACTTTGGACGTGTTGAGCTGCAAGGCGGGCGGGGGGAGCACAGTTTTGTTCTGGGCACGTTCAGCGCCTCGCACGTGGGAATCCCTCGGACAAGCTTGGCGTGCTCTTCTGTGCCTCAGTTTCCCCACACAATAGGGATAACGATAATTCCCTTGTAATAGGGTTGCTATAAATGCCTATGTGAAGCACTCTGAGATCCTCAAATAGGCTTGCTGCTGTGGAGAGGTTCTGGCTGTGAGAGGGCTAGAACCGGGAAGGGAACTTCAAAATGATCCCCATGATTTGGGAGCCGAGGGGTTTCCAGTTATCCCTCTCACGTGGGCGGAGGGGGGAAGGCAGGCCTGGGGGAGGCAAGCCCTGGCCCTGCTCTCATCCCTGCCCCATGGGAACCAAGCACCCCTGCACCACCATGGGAGGATGGGTAGCCCCGGACTCCCTGGCCCGGGAGCCTGGGGAGGGCGGGCGCTTGGGTGCAGCAACACTCTGTCCCCAGTATGCCTACGGTAGGCGTTCTGGGGGCAGAGTACAGGTGCGACCTGGCTGGCACTTTGGGAAGACAACACCTTCCCCCGCCTGTGATACCCACCGCTCCTGCCTCTCACCAATGCAGGAAACTCTTTCCGCATCACGCTGTTAGAGATGCACTGACTGATGCATCAGCCTGTTTTCCCAGGCCGGTAGTTTTCCCATGGTAGATAAATTCCATCCTCTTTGGGATCTGATAGTGGCCAACCTGTCTGGTCCTGAGCTGCATGAGGGATGTGTGTGTTTGTGTTCAGTGATGGAGCCTTGCCAAAATGCTTCTTAGTATTGATCTCTACCATGGGGGCAGACATCTTTACATGCTGACTTGCTGTTCTCCACTGCCATGCCAAACTCTGAGGGAAGAAGAGGGCCTCATCAGCATAGGAGGGCCCTGTCTTCCCGAATTAGACTATGGTTTCATGTTAAACCAATTACTAATGCTTTTCATGGCATAGTGTGGTCGAGGAAAGGGCTGAGTACGGATGGCGAGAAAACAAGAATTCTGTTTCATGGGGGGAAATAAAACCCCAATGGCTCAATATTTGTTTTCATTCTGTGTTGGACCAAAAACTAGACCTTTCAAGATAGTTAATGAAAAATCACGAGAGAGCTACGTCCTGGAGTAGCCGACAGTGCCAAGAGGAGGGGATGCATCCGGGCAGTAGTAGACCCACGTTCAAGTCCCTGCTCTCAATCACATGGATTTAGACTAGTGACTTCAACCTGCATCTTCAACATTGCAGATGAGTTCCCTTCCCACCAGCTCATTGGCCATTCCGAGCTGCCTGCCTCTCTCTTTGCTGTAGGCCAAAAATTCCATCCCGGACTTGGGAAAACTTCCCACCGAGATTGGTGCAGAAACGGATACATTTCTGTGAAAAGTTTCCGTTTTGATGAACTGTCACTTTCTGATGACAACAACAAACTTTCATCGGAAATTGCCCGACCCGGCTCTAAGTAATATGGTTTCATCCCTTGGTTTGTGTTCTGTTTCTATTAAGCTGCGATCTGAAGCAAAGGAGAGCAGAGAGACTTTTATAGCCTGCAGCTTCTTGTTTGCAGATTATTTTCCAAAGCTGCTCACTAGAATATCAATTGGCTGTGATTAGAAGTCCCACCAGGTACTGCCTGGAACAGAAGAGACTTTAGAAGTCAATTCAGTCCCTCAGCAGAGGCACAGTTCGACTTTGGTGCATTGACTCAAACACAATTCCAGCCCTAGTTGCTTCCACCCACTCCTAATTGGCAGAGCTGTGGGAGAGCGCGGGGCTGGAATAGCAGGGGGTGCTGAGGACTAGAGGCGAGCTGCCTCCCAAGAGCTGTGCAGGTAGAAGAGCTGCCATAGCAGATGTTGGCTAGGAGGCAGGACAGGAAAAGCAGGCTTGCTTCAGGTCAGCGTTGAAGTGCACAGGCAAAGCTGTTTGGGGGAGATGCGACAGGCAGCAGGGGGTGTTGTCAATCAGGACGAAGCTCTTGGGGAGACCCAGAGTATGTAGGTAGAGGTGTCTGGGGGAACAGGACTGGAATGACGTGCGGGGGGGGGGGGGTCTGATCTGGGAGGCAGGTTGTTTTGGCAAAGCCGTATGGGGAGGGAGGAGTTTTCTTGGTTCCTGCCAGCCCACGTTTGTGCCAATGTTACTAAGCTGCCTGAGGTCTGCACAGCTGTTTTTAGATCATCCCTCCAAAATGGAAAGACATTTTGGAATGGAAGCCCTGCTGCTGTTCAGATGCACGGCTCTTCGGGCTCCGGTGGGGGCATTATCGACAGGCCTTAGCTGAGCTCACTCGGCTGTGCTGGGCGCTTGACCATCTACATAGACCAGGCGGGAAACCAGGCAGAGAGAGGGAATTGACTTGAATGAGATCACCCAGAACTCAGAACACAACCCGGTGTCCTGGCTCCTCCTCCCAATCCACGCCCTGTTGTCTGGACCACGCTGCTGGAGAGAAAGTCTTTTCCCTACTTCCAAGGGCTTTGTGTGACTAAAACCGAATGAAAGTTGGTGAGGCACCCAGAAGCTACCGCAAAGGGAGACACTGACGCAGATCGCCCCTGTGCATACCCCCTATGCCACGGTGTGCGTTAGGAGAGAAAAAATTCTTTTTAGAGACAATAATTTAACGATGCCACCTAAAGCTCTGAAGTTTCCATGCACAGCCTCTCCCCCCCCGTAGAAACCAGACCTTCCGGCGGCATCTCAAATTCTGCCTTGAACAGACGCTTTGAGAGCCACTGAGCCCAATCAAAGGAGAGGGAAACATTTGGTGCTTCAAGATCTCAGCACACTTGGGCTGATGAAGAGCGGGGTCCATGCACACTTGGAATACACAATGAGCCATTGAGGCGAAACCACCCAGTGACCTTGCTAGGGAATGGGCCGGAACAACGCATCTGAAAAGTTCTTGTCAATTACCCAGCATCCCAGCTTTAATCAGGCCCCCTCTCCTCCTCGTCTCCATCCGGCGGGAGGAGGCAATCAAGGCTCCGAGCAGAAGGTGCTGGTTTTGCATGCGTCTGAGGTTGCTTTTTTGTGTGTGCGGGGAGAGGAGGGCTGTCAGAGGACACCAGGCGTGTGGGTGGGATGTGGGTAATCTCATTTTTCTCTATCTGATTAGGCATCAGCTCATCTGGCCCGGCGGAGTGGCGTGCAAAGCCCATGCCTGGAGAGCGAGAGAAGGGAAATGCAACGTGAGCCGTTGATTTTTCTTCCTCTTTCTGTTTAGTGGTAAAATGATAGAATTTTGCTCAGTCAATTGAAGCTATTGAGTTGTTTTGCCACTAAAGTGCCAGAGCATTGACTGTATGGATTGGCGAGGTCCCCCTGGAATAACATCTCTCTTAACACCGCATCGAGGGAGAATGGTGCAGGCTTTAAAAGAGCTATTGGGGTCATTTGGTTTTTTTCTTTCTCTTCCCTCCTTCCCCACCTGATGGGCTGAAATAAGACCTGCACTGGCTGCAAACGATCCAAAGGGAGCAGTTAGATTAGATGTCAAACACTCCTGGATAAGGCCGAAACACCACCAAGTCCCAATAACTGCACTTCTGGTCCTCCACCTCATAGACACATAGACTTTAAGGTCAGAAGGGACCATTATGATCATCTAGTCTGACCCCCTGCACAGTGCAGGCCACAGAATCTCACCCACCCCTCTTAGAATAATCCTCTCACCTATATCTCAGATACTGAAGCCTTCAAATACTTTGAAGACCCCAAGATGCAGAGAATCCTCCAACTGTGATCTGTGCCCCATGCTACAGAGGAAGGCGAAAAACCTCCAGGGCCTCTGCCAATCTACCCTGGAGGAAAATTCCTTCCCTACCCCAAATATGGCGATCAGCTAAACCCTGAGCATGTGGGCAAGACTCATAAGCCAGACACCCAGAAAGTTCTCTAGTAACTCCTATCATCCCTCCATTGACCTATTTCCCACTGATAATGAATGGTCAATTAGTTACCAAGATCATGTTACCTCATCAAACCATCCCCTTCATAAACCCATCTAGTTTAATCTTGAAACCAGATAGATCTTTTGCCCCCACTACTTCCCTTGGAAGGCCGTTCCAGAACCTCACTCCTCTAATGGTTAGAAACCTTCATCTAATCTCAAGTCTAAACTTCCTACTAGCCATCTTATATCCATTTGTTCTTGTGTCCACATTGGTATTAAGATTAAATAATTCCTCTCCCTCTCTGGTATTTATCCCTCTAATATATTTAAAGAGAGCAATCATGTCCCCCCTCAGCCTTCTTTTGGTTAAGGTAAACAAGCCAAGCTCCTTGAGTCTCCTTTCATAAGACAGGTTTTCCATTCCTCGGATCATCCTAGTGGCCCTTCTTTGTACCTGTTCCAGTTTGAATTCATCCTTCTTAAACATTGGAGACCAGAACTGCACACAGTATTCCAAATGGGGTCTCACCAATGCCTTGTATAATGGCACTAACACCTCCTTATCTCTACTGGAAATACCTCACCTAATACATCCCAAGACCGTATTAGCCTTTTTCACGGCCATGTCACAATGGCGGCTCATAGTCATCCTGTGATCAACCAGGACTCCAAGGTCCTTCTCCTCCTCCGTTACTTCCAACTGATGTGTCCCCAGCGTATAACTAAAATTCTTATTAATCCCTAAAT
This sequence comes from Pelodiscus sinensis, assembly GCF_049634645.1. Classification (NCBI taxonomy): domain Eukaryota; kingdom Metazoa; phylum Chordata; order Testudines; family Trionychidae; genus Pelodiscus; species Pelodiscus sinensis. Next base: position 14,350,049 of record NC_134736.1, read on the forward strand.
GCATAACCTTACACTTCTCACTATTAAATTTCATCCTATTGCTATCACTCCAATGTACAAGGTCATCCAGATCTTCCTGTATATCTCGATCCTTTTCTGATATCCCGATCCTTTTCTGGATCCTCTTCAGCAACGCTCCTTCCTGCCTCTGGATTCCTCCAGACCTCCTCCTGCCACCTACAGCTCCTTGCCACTACGCTGGCCTTGAATCAGAGAGGGTGCTTTGGATGGGGGAGGGGAGAGCGTGCAAAGCCCCTGCTGTTTCAAGCTGGGAGGTCAAGCGGTCACATCCTGCCAGCCGGTCAGTTTCCCAAGAAGTTGCTTCTGCGCTTGGTGATGGGGAACAGAAGGCGACGGAGGGCTCTAGGAGAAGAAAGGTCGAACAGCTGCAGGCTGTTATGGATGTTGTAGCACCCGCGGAGGTTCGGGCTTACCACTTGGGCTCAAGACCACCCTACGCTTTGGGTCCAAGCTAGCCCAAGCCTTCAGAAAGCACCCGAATGCAAGCATGAGTCCGTTCACCTGGTCTTGGGGCTTGATCTCAGCTGCAACATAGACACACCCACCAGCACCCCAGCATGTGAGGCTAGTAGCAGAGCCCCTGGTGCTGGCAGCCGAAAGCCTGGCATGCAGGGAGGCGGCAGGGGCTCCAGGCACAGGGTCGGGAGCCTGGGGGTGCAGTGAAGTTAATTGGGGGCACCACGCGGGATGCTGTGCAGTGGGGGAGCATGGCTAACGTGTCAGGGGCATGCCGTCCCTTCCAGCACCTGGCCACCCCCTGGTCCTGTGGGGAGATGTGTGCCGGAGCACAGGAATGTTGCCCTGGCTTTTTGGAGCCATGGCTTTGGAAGGTGGTGGCAGAGTTGGTAGAAATAGGACAATCATGCAGCTTGGGCAGCAGGGTCCTTATCTCCACCACCAACCTCAGTTCAGCTCCACCGCTACCTGTCTCTCTGACCGAGGCCCTCACACCTGGCCTGCCCCTGCCCTGTTCCTGGCCGGACACAGAAGCCAAGAAGCAGCCGTCTTCTCGGCGGTACCACACGGCCCCTGCCAATCACGGGCCATGCCTGGCAGCTGGAATTGCAAGTCCCCTTGTTTACAATGCATTGTAATTGCAGACACAGGCTCAGCTGTCACTTGTAATTTTATCTTGTCCCGTTTTTCAGGCGCGCTCCCTCTCCCAGGTGTCAGGCATCTGCCCTTGCAAGCCGCATTCTCAGCAGGAAAATGCGCCCCAGTATCTTGTAAGAAACAACCTATTTCCCCTCCCCCCATCCCCATTAGCGAGATCTAATGTGAGCCCTGGACACTTGGGGCTGGCAGCCGAAAACCTGGTGCACGGGGAGGCAGATGAGCCATTGATGCTTCTTAGCTTCCCTCCCACGCTGCTCACTGCGGCACCCTTCTTTATTGCTTTGTCTTGCCCCTTTGGCTGCGTCTGGGCTCGAAGGGGGTAGAGTCACCTCGCCAACCCTTTCCCTCTGCCAGCCACAGCCCGGCTCGCTTCTCTGCCCAGCTCCTTGCTGAGGATGTATTTAAGAAGTTTAAAAAATGGATAACCCTGGACATGAAATAGGAATTCTCTCTAGTCGGTGCTCACCCTCACCTTGAACAGGTGCCCGATATGTGGGCAAGGTTTTGCCTTCCTGTACTTTACCCCTGCTGATGTTTAGCCAGTCAGATATTTCCATCCATCCACTTAATGAGTGTCCTGGTCCAAGAATAACCCTTGAAAAAGAAGAGACAGACAGACAGACACCACCCCAAGTTGCATAGACTGCTACGTCCTAAGCCTCTTTCTTAGGGCATCACTTCACTTACCTAAGGATTGGTGCTCTGGAGTTTGATCTCCCAGGATTTGATTTAGCGGGTCTAGTAAGGACCCGCTAAATCAACTGCTGACAGCACTCCTGTCGATGCTGGTACTCCACCAGGTTGCGAGGAGTAAGGGAAGTTTCTCCCGTCGACCTCCCACAATGGGGGCACTGTGGTAAGTCGACCTAATGTCCAGCGACTTCAGTTATGCTCTTCACGTAGCTGGAGTTGCGAATCTTAGTTTGACTTTCTCCCATAGTGTAGGCCTGGCCCTACTGTACTCTGCGGGATGAGTTCACTTTTATTGCTGAGGCTCAGCTATGCGTCTGCAGCTCCATGCAGAACAAAGAAAGGGATCAAAAAAGAAACTGCTGCTTCCCTACCTAATACCAGCTTAATTATCTGATGGTGTCTGTTACTTACTGTCACAGTGTGGAGACTTCATCAGCTGCAGGCAAAGAGGTCCTTGGATGAGAACCAATTAGGAACACTGATTCCACATTCAAGAGTACTGAATGTTTTTCTTTAATATATAAAAAAATGAAAGGATCCTGGAATTAACGTAAGTGCTGCACTCATGTATACATACTAGCTAAATAGGTTTTTTTTAATGTATAATGTAGAGGGGATGAACCTCGGGGAGGGGAGGTGTATTTGCCTCTCCTCAGCTTGGGACCCGATTATTTTGCCAATGACATCTCCATCATAAGCAAGAGCATCTCGCGCTAAAACACACATGAATAAATGATTCTCGGAGGAGCCACTTTGCTTAGAGCCTTGGCTGAGATGAAAGAATTGAGAACTAGGTTTCCCCTGATGTTCCTGTTTGCCTCCCAGAGATTCAGACACAGCGAGGGACTGGGAATTTAAAAATAAAAAGCCCAACATTCTGGGGCTTTAAACAGAAAGAGGGAGATGGAAAGAGAATTTAAAAATAGGAAGCGTTCACGAGGTGGAACTAAAGACCTGAGTTCAGAGCCGGTAGCAGAGTCATGGACCTTGGGACATGATCCAGGCATTACTAGAGGCAGACAAAGAGCTATCTGGTTCTTTTCTTGCACAGTACCTAGCCCAGTGGGTTCTTGGTTCCTAAGAGAGGCTTCTGGGCACTGTTGCAAGGGAAGTAAGTAATAATGATACTATGAACCACTTTGATCCAGGACTCTCTGATCCAGCAACATCTGTGGTCCAGAGAGCCCTGGTGGTTGGGAGAAAAGGCTGGGTGGGATTCTGGTGGCAGAGGGGAGCCAGGCTGCGAGGGGGGACAGAGCTAGTGGGCCCGTGGCTGGGAGCCTATACAGGGCTGGGGCCGACGGTGGGGTCGGTGGCCGGGAGGGGCACCTGGGAGCTGGGGCCAGTGGCCAGGAGGGCAGCCCAGCCGGGAGAGCCCTGTGTGACGTCATTGAATTTTGCGATGAGTGTGCAAAACATTGGTGCGACCACTTTTACATGTGTGTGCTAAATCTGGTACGAGGTGGGCCAAGAGAGGTGTCTAGAGAGAGCCTCTCATCCTGTTGATACTGTTCAGAGGCATGCCTGAGTTTTGTCTGTGGAGTCATGAGTATTGGCGGTATACTGGTAGTTCAGATGTTTGCTTCTGGGATCAAGTATCAGAGGGGTAGCCGTGTTAGTCTGAATCTGAGTTATCAACAGGCTTTGCACACCTGTTGTGAAAGGGTTGCTCTCAGAATAGCGGCACTTGACTGACAATGGACCTGAGGTGGTGCCAATCCACATCTGAGAAATGTTGCTGGGAATTGTGAACATTCGGCCCAACATGCAAGCATCGGCTGCTTGCTACAAAAGGGCTGAGGTGACAGGTGACTTGCTCATGGGACAAACCTCATTTTGGGAGGTATTTTCACGCAAGGAGAATAGTGGGATTCCCTGCACATGGGCAAAGGGATAAAGAGGACCCCAGGGGTTCCTCCATCTTTGTCTTCACTCCAGCTCATAACTTCAGGAGCAGCTTTGAATGAACCAAGGGCCCGGAAGGGCTGGTGACCCGTCTTAACAAAGGACGTACTTGGGAGACTTTTAAGATAGCAATTTATTCCATCTCTGCTCCAAGTCAGCACCAGCAACGTTGCGATTGGTGTTTGTCGTTTGGTTCCTTTAATCATTTTCCTGTCAACATTTTCTGTCTTTCTTTCATCCATAAACATTTAGATGGTAGATTCTAAAGGACGGGCCCAGCGGGCTCTCGTGGGTGAGATCTTGAGGTATAAATTGACCTGGGACTGGGAGAACCTATTTGGATTTGGTGAGCTTGGTGTAAGACATGGTAACGGTTCTGGCACAGAAGAAGCTGGAGAGTCTAGGGGATTGCTTATGTGACTTCTTGCTGGTCAGTGTAGCAAACAGAAGTGCTCTTTGTGACTGGCTTAGTGGCTTATAAAGAAGGGCCCCCGCTCTTGGGCTGTAAGTAGCCTTGTGTCTAAGCAATTGGCCCTGATTTGACCCTCTCAGCAGTGCCTCGAGAAACCTGTTATATTACAGCCTGGTCCAATGAACTCCCTCATTCGGGACTGCTCAGAACCACAAAGTGGTGGACCTGTTCTATCCTGGATAACTTAGCCAACCAATCAAATCTTTTCTTTGCCCAGTTCCGGCTGAATACAGAGGACTCTATCTCTCTTCCCAAACGTGACCAATATGTCCAGTCTATACAGTATATTACCCACCATGCGACCTGATTAACTCTTGCCCTATGTCACAGCTGGGCATTTACCAATTCAGAGAGCACTTGGCCCTAGTGTAAATGAGCCCATGAGGTGTAGGATAGAGAAAAAACAGTCCTCAGGATCAGAGTACGTTGGAGTCTGGCTTTAAGGGTCTTGCGCCACATGAAATATACCAGGTGGGGTTGCCAGGTGATGTTGGTCTTTGGGAGTCAGTGGAGTTGTGCTGACCTGTGCTAGGTGATCTGTGCTCTCCTGTGTCTCCACAACTTCCCCCATGTTGGTAGTTGTGCCGCTTCCAGGCACTCAAAGCTGTGCCATGTGAGAAGCGCGTTTTACACGTATCCTGTTGAGACAAGCCCTGTTGCTCCCTGACTGGACTCTGCTCCCCCTACGCCCTCCCCCAACCTGCCCTGAAAACTCAGCGCAAAGCCGAGCTCCCTGCATAACAGGAGTGGGTGGAACAGGATCGCTTACAGATAGGAAGTGATGAATAACTCGCGATGTAATTAGACATGTCTCAGGACTGTTTGCCCTCAGCCGACATCTTTCCATGGGAGGGGGAAGTGAGCAGAGAGTTGTAGGGAGACACCTTGCTGTTTAATAAATAAAAGAAGAGGTTCATAAAGTGTCTGGTAAGCGCATTCCTCATGCGGAAATGTTACGGAATAACGCAGGATGAATAATAGAAAAGGTTACTGAAAAATTCATAATTTCCAAGCGCCAGCAAAGGCTGGGCTTCCATGCTGTCTATTTGCCTGTAGAAAAGTGATTAAAATATATATTATTGTCCTGTCTATAGGAGAATGTATTATTAAGTGGATACTGGCGTGACATTTGAAAAATCCATTTCATTCCATTTAGCGGCAGAAGGGTGGGTGGCGGTGTGGAGGGGCTTCTTGCGGCTGCTTTTGTGTCGAAGGTTTTATGAGCATTTTAATCAGCTGTTTGAAAAGCAAAACAAAAAAGGGGGTTTAATTATGGCCCCCTGCCTCCCAGCAGCGCTGTTTTCTCTCCATTTTCATGCTTATTGCATTAAAATAAAATGAGATTCTCTGTGTTTGTTTATTACTTTAATTGCCACGAAAGCAACGTGACACCCCACTGAGTTTCCATAGGATTGGGGGAGGGGCAAGGGAGAAATTCCTCCACGTTCCAATTAGCCACAGGTGAGTTTTTGAAGTATCCGCAGCTGTGTGTCTGTGTGTGGAGGGGGAATGAAGGATCGGCCCAATATTCTGCATGTCTCACCTGCTGCTTCTCTCTTTGTCTGTAGCAGGTTTCAAAGCTGCAAAGTTTTGAGCCAGCTCCGACACAGCCCCAAGTCTTTGGGTCTGTGCTGTTTGGGTTTTTCGTTTCTTTCCTGGCTCGTGAATTGGAGCATCGATCTTCCTAATAGGATCAGTGAGGTTCAGACCTGGACAGCTTCGAGGTGCTTGGCAGCCAGTCTCTGTGCTCATGCTCCATCTCTGGTCTAAACGTCTGAATTGGCAAAAAGGGGCAGGAGCTCTCACTAGCCGACTTTTGGGAACCCCGGGGCTTCCTGGAGGACTGAGAACCTCTGAAATCTGCTGTGCACCACGCCAGTGAGCAATGCCGATCAATGCCCATTCCCACCCCAGAGCCAGCGGCTGGTGCTACTTCGGAGAGGTGGGCAAAGGGCTCACGGCATGTGCAGAGGGGTCATCTTAAGACCCAGGTTGAAAATGTGCTTTGGGGAAGGGCTATGGATTTGCATATGGCCCTGAGGCCCATTCCAGTGCCCAGGCTGTCAGTCCAGGATCATGGGACTGCAGGAGACCTCAATAAGTCATCCAGTCCCATGCGCTCAGGACAGGACCATCCCTGACAGCTGTTTGTCTAACCAGTCCTTAAAAAACCTCCAAGGATGGAGATTCTACAAACTCTGGGCAATTCGTTCAGTGCTGAACCACCCCGACAGTTTGGGCCATTTGTTTTTTCCTGACGTCCAACCTAAACCTCCCTTGCTGCGATTTAAGCCCCTTGCTTCTTGTCCTGTCCTCAGAGGTTAGCAAAAACGTTTCCTCCCCCTCCTCGTAACAACCTTCTTCTGTGCTTGAAAACTGGTCCCAGTGTGACTCCCCTTGGTCTTTTCTTCCTCATCCCAAGCAAGCATCATCTTCTTCAATCCATTCTCGTAGGTCATGTTTTTGAGATTTTGAATAATTTTTGTTGCTCTTTCTGGACTTCAATTTGTCCACAGTTTTCCTGAAATGTGGCACCCAGGTGTAGACACAGCGCTCCAGCCGAGGATTTATCAGTGCAAAGCAAAGCGAAAGGCTTCCTTCTCCTCGCTTTCCTAGCCCTACATTCATCTGTGGGGAAGAAAAGGACAGATATGGGATCAAATCATCCTCGCGTCTAATTCAGCACAGCTCTGCAAGCCGGTCTTAAGGGCGGGCGAGCTGGGCAGTTGCCCGGGGCTACCATTTTCATGGGGCCGTTGACAGAGCCAGGCTTAGGGGTGGACCGCAACCTCATTTCGGCCCGACCTCCCGAATCCTCCCCCCAGATTTCACTGGTTACTCCCTAACTCCTCCCCCTTTTGCCTATCCCCCTCCCCCCCACACACTTTTTTTTCATGGCAAATTTTTGTCCGGTATTTTTTTAAACCATCTGGCAACCCTATGGGCGAGCCAGGCTATCGCCGGGGGCTGCCAATTGGTTAGGACTGGCCCTGTCACACTGACACCAGCCTGGATCTGGCCCGAGGAACTGAAATCCCACTCTAACAGAAGAAGCAGAAGGAAAAGTTGCTCTTCCTGCATCTGAGATTTGGGGCCTTTCGGCAATTTATTTGCAGTGATAAAATTCGACACATGTGAATGCTTTTATTGGCACTTTTGCAGACAAAAATACGTCCAATCCCAATGAGCAACTTTCCTTGCCGTGGCAAAACCTTCTGGGTCACCTTGATAATTACCCATGAACACCACAGTTTTGTAGAGCAAGGGTAAGAGTAGAGACAGTCTAAAACCGCAAAAGTTAGAAAGCAGCTGCCCTGCAAGGGAAGGGTGCCAGCCATTCTGCTGTGGTGGAGCACACACAAGAGACACAGCTGATATTTTGCTCTGTCCCTACTCAAACCACAGGAGCCTTCAAGGGAGACCTCTACGGCCTCCACCAGGCCTCTGGGAGTCTTTGGGAGATATCCATCAGTAGCTTCCACTGTCTCTTCCCCTTTACTGGAAGCTTGGAGCTCCCATTGGTTCAGTCAAAAAACTGCGGTGGTTCCATCATACAGAGCTGAAAAAATCCCATCTACACTTCTTTCTGGTCTGCATGCCGTCCTGGAGTGATAGCTCCAATCTACCGTGTTGTTGGGCTTTAAGGGTGCAAGTAGCCCACAAGTCCTAAAGTAACATGGGACATTACATTCCTGAGCACAGCAGACCATCAGACTGCCCTGGGCCTTTAAAAATCCCATTCCCCTTCAGGGAGAGGATCCCCTTGTATTGAATCTAGAACTCCGTTTTATCCAATAGAATTATTTCTGCAGTCTGTTTTTAAAGGGTCTAGGATTTGGTACATGCAAAGGCTATGCCATACAGAAGGCAGCATGCAAGGCACTGTAGCAGAATATCAAACATGATCAGCATGGCAAATTATTGGACACAACTTTTCAGATCTGTTATCTTTTTTTTTTTCCTTTCACAAGCATGAACTCGGCTAGCTTCTTTCTGTAGCTCTCCTGTCCCCTGTCTGCAGTACCCATCTTGGAGGATCTAAATTAAAATCTGTTATCATTCCCCGGATAATCCCCTTTGATGCCCTGAATACAGCTGAGTCTGTCCTGCTTCAACCTTGCATGGAAGTGCTGATAGCTTTTGAACAGCTAAATGGCTTTGTGTATCTCATACAAATATTTGACTCGTCCAGATCCATCCGGGAGCCGGTGAGAGAGGCACAGTCACCTGGAGAAAATTTGAGGTTAGAAGTGGAACTGTTTTAGTGAACAGCTAAGAATGTCTACCCATCACCAGTGCTTGTTGCCTTGCAATCTTCTATCCCAGAGGAAAACAATTGCATTGTATTGCTAATTATTATTATAGCTCTGATGTAGTCGGAAATTTTGCTGCAAGTTATGTGAAATACCGTATGATATAGAAGGATGGCACTGGGTTTTGCAGCTGTGAAAATAATAGATTTTCAGGTCTCTGGAAGTTGTGAAAAAAATTACAAAATGTTTTCGGTTGGCCCAAGAAAAACTTGGTTTCTTTTTGTGAGTCAGAAGGTTAAACACACTGATTTTTAGTTTTTTAACAATGTGTATAGTTTTGAAATAAAGCTGAAGGGAACGCTGAAATGAAATGGCATTTTAACCCTCCCCCCCATGTTGAAACATTTCACTTTGAACGTGTTGAGCGATAGCTTTTGACTTTTTCTGATGTTTCTTCAAGACAAATGAGTCTGCAAAACTAACGCAAATTTGTGAAACATTTCGGGGCAGCTGAACCTGCATTCTTTGCTGGAAAAAAAAAGTTGTAACCAAAAAATGTTGCCCAGGTCTAGTTGGTGTTAAACAGATGGCAATTCAAGGCAACTGGGATCAATCTGTGACACAGGATGCCAATATAATCGTGGGCAAGTGACTTAATCTATATTCAGTAGCCTATCTGTAAAAAAAGGGGCAATTCTTCTTTTCTCCTGTATTTCATCTTCCCTCCTATTTACACTGAAATCTCTATCAGACCGGGCCTATATAGCTACGTGGTCCTTATGAGGCACCATTCTGAATTGCACCTATTAGACCTGACTGGTACACACGTAATACTTTTGACAAATGCCTGTTTATACTTGGGAACAGGGTAGAGCTGAAAAGTTCAGAGGTGGATCACAACACAAACTTCGCAAAGATTCTGGCGAGTTGGGTTGCAGAGTTTTGGTGGAGAAAAGCCTTTAATTATCATTAGGAATGAACCAGACCTACTAAATTAGTGTTTGTATATGTCAGGATGGATTTGGATTACAGTTTTTGACTCCTCCTGTCAGAAAGGCCCAGTTGCTACATTTGGGAGGATGTTTTCCAGACTTAGAGGAAACATGGTCCAGCGGCTAGGGTCAAGGGTCAGTTCCCTTCTCTGCCACACACTTGCTGCTTGATCTTGGGCAAACTACTTTGCTGCTCTGGACGTTGGTCCTCCATAGCGCTGCCCTGCTCAGAGTGGTATTGTGAGGATGAATGCAGTCAGGGCTGTGGTGCTTTGAGATCTACTGGTGACAAGCAGTCTAGGTATTTGTATATATTTGTTGGCTCAGTCTCTCAAATTCCTTTGTTGCCATTCTCCCCTCATTCCCTTTGAATAGACAGCAAATAATTAATTGCAGCTATTTGGATGTGAGATTCAAGCTGTCTTGGTTACTTACTTCATGTAAGCCCCTTTGTTTGTCTCCTGATTGGATGTCTCTGACATAGCTAAGCAACGTGGCCTGCATTTCAAATTTTCATCTTTGATACAGAGTTTGATCTCTGTTTGGGGTGATTATCCAAGCTTACAGTTCGTTCTCTGCTAATCTTGCAGACATGGGGAGCGTGGGCACCCCGGCTTTCATAGAAAATGAACCCCAAAATGAACTTTGGGCTAAAATTGCGTTAGAAATCAAGTTTTAGAGAATTTTTCTTCTAATATTCACTCTCACCTAACGTAAGGGCACTGGGCATTCTTTCCAGATTTAGGATCTCTTAGGCTACGTCTACATAGAAGTGTTATTTTGGAGTAACTGGCGTTATTCTGAAATGACAAAGAGCATGTCTACACAGCAAGCTGTTATTTTGAAATATTGTCGAGCTGAAGCAAAATACAGGACTAACAAGATGGTATATTAGATGATGAGCTTTCGTGGGCCAGACCCACTTCCTCAGATCCAATACTATTTGATCTGAGGAAGTGGGTCTGGCCCACGAAAGCTCATCATCTAATAAACCATCTTGTTAGTCTTTAAAGTGCTACAAAGTCCTGTATTTTGCTTCAGCTACACCAGACTCACACGGCTACATTTCTATCACTGTCGAGCTGAAGGACTCCTTACTCTGACTCCTGTAACCGTCATTTCGCGAGGAGGAAGCGAAGTTGAGGGAAGAGAGCTCTTCCTTCCACTCCCTGCTGTGGAGACAGCGCCAAAAGCCGAATTAAGCTATTTCGACTTCAGCGACACACTTGACGTGACTGAGTTTGACTTTTGCCCTGCTGTGTGGATGTGCTCTTAGCCACACGCTGCTAGTTGGGGCCAGTGGACTCAGTATCAGGCAAGGAAGCAGAAAACCCGGGTTTTATTCCCGACATTGCCAATGACCTGCTGTGTTGTTTGGGCCGCCTTATTTTCTCCCATCTGTTAAATGGGCAGGAGAACGTTACTTGCCCTCCTTTGTGAACTGCTTTGAGTACAATGGGTATGGTTTCTATTATTTATTAGACATGCCTTCTTTATGGCCACTTGGCTTCATGGCTGTTCTAGGCTCTAGGGAGGGTGGGCAGAGCGAGATGTTGAAGGAAACCTCAGCAATAGAAGCTCATTTAAATCATTTGAAGACTAAAGCTGAAGTCGCAGGTTGTCAGTCGGCCTAGCTCCACCAGAATGAAGGAGCCGGCTCCCCAGGTGGTGTGAATCACTGTGGCTTAGATGAAGCCACTGCACCTGATTTTCAGTGGGTGTCGATCAGGACAGCCCTGCTCATGATGGCTGGCTCCCTGGCTGGTGTGTGCGCATAAATAATGCGTTAGCCCTCCAGAAATGCTAATTGTCTCTGTAAAACACGTCCCCTCCGACCTGAAGCTCTTCGTCGGCGAGAGCAATTTGAGGAGCAGATGAGAACTGCCATTGTCTGCGCCATCTCCGAGTCCCCTCTGAGAACTCAGCAAGATGTAGCCTCGTTAGAAGGGAGGGGGGCATAATCCGCAAGGAGCTGGTAATAGTTTAGTAATGGCCTGGTGGCTTGAAATGATGTGGCAGGGTACAGCTGTGACTGAAAAGCATCTTTCCAGCTCTTCGCCCCAGGTGACAGGATATGAAAACTCCAGCCCCCTGCTTGAGGAGTTGTGCTTAGCATCGAGTCCGGGGGAGAGGAGATTAAGGAGGAAGGCTCCAAAGGAAGAGAGAGTTGTTTTTTATTTATTTATTCTCTTTAAAGCCTTTTTACTGGCAATCGTGTCTCTTTTCCTCTCCCCACCTTCCTGCCCCTCCTCCCGTGTCGCTGTGCTTTAGAGCAAATGGGTTTTGATTTGGAAGCAAATTGACCTTGAAATAAGTTCCAAGTTCTTCACCCCTCCCAGCGCAGATGCGCCAGAAAGGCACTTTGCTCATTTAGCAAGGCAAGACCGCAGACAAAAACCGCCCCGCCGTGTTTGCAGGCGAGAGGACAAGGCTGCCCATGATTGATGGGGCCCCTGGAAGCGGCGGGAGGTGGAAGGGAAGTGTTGGCATGTGATGGAGGTTGGACAGGGGAGAGGTAGGTGAGCAGGAAGGAATTGCGTGTGTGTTGTGCATTGCACACCCTGTCTGTCTCCGCAGAGTACGTAGGCTGGTGCGTTTTGCTCAGGATGTAACGCTGGGGGCTCTCTTTGTTGTGCACTGGATGGTGATGTTGTGAAGTAGCCGAGGTGGTGTGTTTGTGGAGTGCTCCGGGGGTGGGAACACAGATGGGCGTGGTCACTGAGGGAGGGGAGAGTGTGGATTCCCTTTGGGATGATGCTACGTGGGTTGGAAGTGCAGGGAGGTTTTGTGTGATGAGGTGTAATTTGGGTAGGGAAGTGGGAGGGAGGGGGCCGGAGTTTTGCTTGGGGGAGAGAATCCCAGGGCTGGAAGAGACCTTAGGAGTCATCGAGTCCAACCCCTGCCCAAAGCAGGACCAACCCCCTTAAGGAATAGGAATGGGTGTAGGAATGGGTGTGTGGGGACACAGAACTAGCCAATCCTGCCCGCACTCACTAACCAAAGCCCTGAGCTGGGCAAGTTAACAACCCCACAAAGGGGCTTAATCCCCCACCTTTTGTTGGGCTTCCTCAACAGTAACTTGGCCTCCGCCCCAGGTCGGTGACTTTTGCAGGTTGTGTCGCCAAACCTCCCCAGTGTAGGCAGAGCCCAGCCTCGGGCCGGGAGGATAGGAACTGCACTAGGACCTGGGACTTAGGAGAGAGCTAACGGGCAGGCTGGCACAGACTTCCTATGCCCCGGGGTTTTCTCCAGGAGACGGGGAGTTAGCCCCTGTGTGGTTAATCAGCCAGTCCAGGCTTTGCGGTGCTAAGAAGAGCTGCCGGCTTCCCACTCCCTTCTCTCCTGAAGGCAGCGAGCCATGGGCCTATCAGGGAAGCTGTGTTGTTCCTGGCTGGGTAATGGATGGAGGCCGGAGGCATACCTGTCAGATTGAGTTGGCCTGGGAGCTCATCTCTCAGTGCCTTGTTTGGCTCCCAACCAGGCATGGCAGCGACCTAAGGAACGTGTTCTGCTGGTGCCCCCCGGCGACTGTTGCTGGTGCCCCCCGGCGACTGTTGCTGGTGCCCCCCGGCGACTGTTGCTGGTGCCCCCCGGCGACTGTTGTTTAGCAAGTGCTGGGTTTTCAGCCCCCTGGCGACTGTTGCTGGTGCCCCCCTGGCGACTGTTGTTTAGCAAGTGCTGGGTTTTCAGCCAGAGACATTCCCACCTCTGTTTAGGTACCGAAGTGAGACGGGTTCTTTGCTTCCAAGAGGAAGAGACTGTCTGGCAACAGGACGATGGGCTGCTGAGGGTTGTCCCCTGCAGGTGAGAGCAGCTGGCTGGGCCCAGCTAGATCTAGCCCCCAGCAGGAAGGCAGAGGGGCTGTCCAGAACAGCAGTTCTGCACCAGCCTGGGCAGAGGACATGAGGCAGGAGGATAGATAGGAAGGGGTGGGGGGTGAACATAGGAGGATGTGGTCTCTCATGCTAAGACCTTCAGTGTCTCGTCTCTCTCACCCTGGTTTTCCATAGACTTCCTCGGAGAGCCCCCCACCTTACCCCAGCGCTCCTGAGAGCAGGATCAGGCGCTCAGATTAGCCGAGGGGCCGTCTGCACAGCAGATGCTCCAGCAGCGCAGGTATGGTGCTGCAGCTATGCCGTTGCCCTTCCGACGTTTGCTCCCACCCCTGAAGGGTTTTCTTCCCTTGCTGTGGTTAATCCGCCCCCTCGAGAGGTGGTAGCTGGGTCAACAGAAAAAATTCTTCACTTGATCTAGCAGGAGCTACAACCAGGTTTGGGTCGGCTTCTCTGTCTCCAGGGATGTTAATTTTTCCCACACCCTCCCGCCTGGTAGCTAAGTTGACCGAAGTTTTAGGTATAGCCCAGGCATGCGTCTCTTCTCCTTCCACAGGTTCCTTTGATACCTTTTCTGTGCGTGATCCCCGCCTCCCCAGAACCCCTTCCCTCCCCCCCTGCCAAATTCAGAAACACCGTAATGAACTCCGCACTAATCGCTTGTGTCAAATCCTTGTGCTAACAAGCTAACGAAATCAAACAGGCTTCCCCCGGGGAGAGGCGGCAAGTCAACACTCATCCATTAAAATGGTAATTTTGTGTTTTTCACGGAAGCGTTCCTCGCCTTTTGCCCTTGTGTTCTCCTCGGTGCTTTGGCCTTTAAATTATAGCTTTAAAAAAACCTCCTTCCCCACCCGTCTTCCTCTCCGTCCTTTCATGTGCTTGCAAAGGCAACTCTGTGTGGGGGTCGTTGGGCCTGGCACTGAATTGGAGATGTTTGCTGTTCTCCTGTCAGGAGAGTGCCTGGAGTCGGTCAGATAACTCCCTCCCAAAAGTTATTTGCGCGCAGTCCCATCAACCCGAGATCCAAGTTCAGGTCACTGTTGTTCATGGGGTTGTAATTATTGTGTGGGTTGCGAGCGCTTGGGCGGGCGTCGGCTTCTCGGGAAAATATTTGCCACCCCGGAGAGTTTGGCAAAGTTAGCAGTACCAGAGCATCCTGTCATTTTCCACTCTCCCCGTGTCGCACTTAGTCGTGAAAGAGCAGCAAAATGCTACCATGTGACTCCAGGCGCCTGAAGCGCCACCAGGACCGATAAATGGTGCAAATGCAGACTTGACAGCACAGACTAGTGAGCAGGGCACCTGCCTGGGTGCTCTTCACAGCTTGGCCACTGACTGGCTATGCGTGACTTGGCTGCTCCATGCCTCAGTTTCTCCTCCTCCTATTTGTGTATATTGCCTCTAACAACAAGGATTTGTTAAAAAAATCAAGATACCTCTCTCCTTGTAACATTTCAGGAGGGTAAGGCCAAGAGACTCGTTACCATGAGGTAGCTCATCAAGTGACAGAGTAAGGATTCAATAGGAATTAGACACCTAAATACCTTAAAAAATCGGAGCCTTTCTCTTGCTCTCTGCCTCAGTTTCCCATCCGAGCAGCAGAGATAATTGCACTGCCGTACCTCACAGGCATGTTGCGAGGATAAATATATTAAAGACAGTGAGGCGCTCAGATATTGCTGTCATGGGTTATGAGTGTCTTGGATAGATAGATTATCATTAATTAAGCCTTGACAGTGAGCCAGACACAGTACAGACATGAGTATCAAAGCATTTCTTCCCTGGGGAGCCTACCATCTAGAATACAAACAAACAAGCAGAGCTGGTCCAAAAAAAGCAAGTTATAATAAATAAATAAAAATAAATAGCTTCATTAAATGTTTCATATCATTAATTTTTTCATTAATTTGTTTTTTCCCCCATTTTTTCATCGGAAGTTCTTCTGCTGGGTGTCTTCCAGCCGGCTCGCGGGGAAGGAGCTGCCGTCAGTAGTGTGGTGGGGCGGTTTTGTTGATGGGGCAGATGGGCTGATTTCTCCCAACCAGGACCTGCCCTCAGCTGCCTGGCCCATGCGAGGCTCTGATCTGGTGACACCGGTGGGAATCGGGAGAGGTTGGCCCCCTGAGACGGGGGGCTGAACTCTGGCCCCAGAAAGAGGAGAGGAAAGGAACCAAGGGGCCCTCCTCCACTGGTGGTTCCTCTCCCTTCTCTTTCCCCATCCTGATTGCTCCTGCTTCCTCTCTTGCTGTGTAGCCTCCTGGACAGGACCTCGGGGGGCTTTGGTGATGCCAGCAAAGCCACCACCAGGTGCAGGCGTTGTCTGTGCTGAGGATTTGGCCCAGTTGCCGCCAGTCATGCTGCTGTGCAGGAGATGCTGCACTGTGCCGCTAGGAAGGGCAGCACGGGACTGGAAGGCCACGGCAGGGGAGCTGGCCATCTTTGGAGCCATCATGATCTTCGCTGCCGTGGGAGCAGGAGAAGCCCCCAGTGCAACTCAGGGGACAGATATCTGTCCAGACAATTACAGCTTGAACCTCTCTAGTCGGGCACTCTCTGGTCCAGCAAATCCAGCATGATTTTAGTGAGGGGGCAGTCCACTTTGCACGGGTATGGCCACGTTTCCCATGGTCCCATGAAGCAGGGTTCTGTGCTGTTCTTTAGCTCTAATTCACCCCAAATGTCTTCTAAGAGCCCAGCCAGCAGGGAAAATGCTGCCAAAGCTGCTAAACAATATCGACCTCTTGTCGTCTGGCAGATTTGCTGGTTCAGCACCGGTCAGGTCCTGAGGGTGCCAGACTGGAGAGGTTCCACTGGACAGTGTAGGCCCCCTGGTGGACAGTGGTGTCCAGGCGCCAGCATGCTAGTTGTTGTCAAGTTGGTTTGTAGGTGGCATGATTCTTTACCAAGGGAAGTCACTTCTTGCAGGCACCATGACTAGAAGGTCGCCGTCGGGCATCTTTTCACCTGCCTTTTCCCAGCCTGGAGTGCAGACTCCTCAGACATCAAGTTGCCCTTAATGATCTTGCACTGGAGACTGAGGCATGCCTCCTTGGCTACGTCTAGACTGCAAGCCTCTTTCGAAAGAGGCTCTTTTGAAAACGAGCGTCTAGACTACAACCAGTACTTTCGGAAAAGCAAGCTGCTTTTTCAAAAGAGAGCACTCAGGCAGTCTGGATTCTCTCTTTTGAAAAAGCACAGTTTGCATTCCATAGTGCCTTTTTTCGAAAGAGCACTTTTGAAAAAAGGCGTTATTCCTCGTAAAACAAGGTTTACCGTGGTCGAAAAAACTGCCGCGTTCTTTCGATTTACTTTCGAAAGAATGCAGCAGCAGTCCAGACGCAGGTAAAAAATTTTCGAAAAAAGGCCACTTTTTTTGAAAAATCCTTGTCATCTAAATGCACCTTTTATGTCTCGTGATGCCCATCAAAGAGGGATTAACAGCCTTGGCTTTGCAGAGGAGTGATGGTTTATTATTTGTGTCAAAATAGTGATAAGATCCAATGCAAGGTCAGGGCCCTATTGTACTGGGTGCTATACTCTGTGTCAAGTCTGATTTGGTTCATGTTGGATCAATGGCCCTCTCTGAGTTACCGGTGTGTTTTAAGTGGGGAAACTGAGGCAGGCAGGTCATGGCATGTCCAAGACTACAGAAGCAGCTGGTGACCACCCTGGGATTAGAACTCAAGGCTCCTGGCTCCAGTTGTGTGTTAGAATCAGTGTGTTGCGCCTCTCTACAGTGGCTTTATATTGAGCAGCTGTATCTCCAGTGCCTGATTTACCCGGTTTGACAACTGGAGCAGTGAAAAAACATCACCGTGCACAGGTGAAACTGGCTGAGAGCAAATGGCCTGCACATATGCATATCCCTGAATATCTACGTGCTTATCGTGATCCATCTGAAGCTGGGTTGGCACAAGGTGTGGAGCTGTCTTCCCGGAGTGTCGGTTCATACTACGAATTCAGCCTGCGCATTACAGCACCCACCATCGCCATTGGACGCCGCGGGCATTGTATGCCAGGCAGGGCTGCGGAATCAGGATTAATGGGCGCAGCGTCTTTCCAGCAAGCGGTGTCTCAATGGGCTTTCCGGAGTTAAATGACACAAGACGGTGGATAATATACGGTGTAAATTGCAGAAAAACAGGGCCGTGCCGATCCAGCACAGCGAATAAATTACAGCCTTCCGTCGCAAAGCCAGTCGCAGGGGAGGGAAAGTGAGGAGGCAGAGGCAAGGGAGTGGGTTTTGGTTTTCAGCTGAGACTCAAAAGGAAGTGGAGAATCCGTGACGGAACTTGACGGGGCCCTGTTTATACTGGCATTGTACATCTCCCCCCCACCTCCACCCCGTCTGGCCCATCACCCCTGGGTCTTATCCTGGGAGGTATTGAGTTGCCAGGTGTACAAGGGTCTCAGTGCCCACTTCAATGTGTCCCAATCAGATCCTCCCCAATTTGCTTGCCCTGTACGGTAGTAACCTGGCACCTCTATGTGCTAATGGATTATGGATTCTGTTCACAGAGCAAGGAGCAAAAAGGTTCCATTTTCAAACCTCTTTAAGGGCAAGTTCACACTCGGAAATTATTTTAAAATCTCTAAAATCGACTTAGTAACTCCTGAACTAATAAAATCGAACTAGCGTGTCCCCACTACAGGGAAGCTTCGAAATGAGTCCGAGGCTGGCTCCGTTAATGTGGATGCGCTACCTTGACTCAGAGTCCCAGAAAGCACTGGGTGTAATTAGTTAGAATGACTCTGGGGAGTAGTTATTTTGAATAGTAGCACCGGAGCGTCCACACTAACGCTATTTTGAAAGAAGTGTTATTCCCCCAGAAAAGCAGGTGTACAGATTTCAAAATAAGCAGCCCATTATTTTGAAATAACAAGCTTGGTCGTATGGCTGTTCTGCTTGTTAATTCGACCTAAGGGAGTTATTTCAAAATAAAGTCCTTGTGTAGACCAGGGCTAAGTGACTTAGGAACCAAAATCTCAGGGACACTCAATGGAAGTTCACCCCCCTCGGTGCAAAGTCAGTTTTTGAAAGTGAATTGAGCTCCTAAATCCCATAGGCACTTGTGGAAAATTTTACCCTAAGGTTCTGGGGAAGAACCACCAGGAATTGAATCCAGCTGTTCTGAGTCCTGGTCTAGAGCGAAACAATTCTCACGAAGGAGGCGATGTCTGGACATCTCTCCCTCTTGGCTGGGAGGAGGGGGGCGCTCTCCGCACTCCTTTCCCTAGGCCCTTGATTCCTCAAGTTGGTAAAGCATCAAGTGAATTTACAGGCAGCTCCTCACGTCAATGCGTCGCAGAATCTGCTCCTGCCTTCCCGCTCGCCCCCTCCGCTCCGTTAATGAGATGCAAGGCTTTGGCGTGTTTGACAAGCTGCTGTCCTACGGTGGGAGAACTCGGAGCACTCGGAGGCTGGCAGAGGAGATTAATTAATGCTAAAAGACACAGTTTGATGTGGCAATGAAATTTCGATTATAATAATCTCTAATTATCTTGTAGCACAAGGGCCTCGGCTCTCCCAGGTGCATTTCTCCAGTTTGAAATGGGTATTTAGGACCTTGGAACACATGTGGGGGAGAAGTATCCAGGTGGGCGCATGGGTTAACCCCTTTCTAGAGGAGATGCCGCAGGAGGGCGGATGGAAAAGTAGCAGTGGCGAGGGCTCGTTTGTCCCCATGGCCGATCAGTAGGTGGAGAGGGAGGTTTTGCGGCTCTCTGTCATTGGACCCAAGTGGGCTGGGCACAGCTGTGGAGCGCAGCTGTGCCTGATTGACAGCCCTACCCGCCTCTGATCCCGAAAGAGGTGTAGCAGGTGCGCCATAGTGAGCAGAGGGCACCCATGCTGTGGAACGCAGTGGGCTGTTTGATTTCACTTCCTCTTTGATCTGGGGCCTTTGTGCAGCATGAGGGGCAGTGTCAGGTTGGATGGGTGTGGATGTCCGTCCGGCTGGAGCTAGAGCGATTGAAACCAACACTCGGTTTCCCTGTACACCGTAACAAGCGCAGGCATGGGCGGTGCCTGATTCCAGGGCCAATCTCAGCAGCCTCAAGCATTGTGGACACAGGTCCTGGATTCGTTCCATGGTCAGCCCAACCACAAAGCAGGGAAATATCCCAGTTCTGCCTAGAAACCCACTGCTCACAGCCAACGTCCCCCTCTTCTAAGGCACAAAGATGGACCCTGGCTGGAGCCCGGAAGTTCAATAAATTAGGGCTATTTAAGACACTGGGTAGAGAGCCCATTCCCAAAGCAAGGGGCCTGGTGGCATTGAATGGGGTTTTGGTGGATCATGCCAAGCTAGGGGCCTCATCCCGGGCTTCAGTCATAAACATCAGCTGCTGCCTTAGCCACTGATCATGAACCCAGACTCCTTCTCCCGCAGCCTTTGAGATTTAGGCACCAGGGGAGCCACAGTCGAGTCCGGTGGTCACACTTCTCGCCAGTTACTTAACCTGCTCCCTGCCCACGGAAATCTAGCACCGCAGCTCCAGCAGATCTGAGTTTTATCAAGGCCTGTCTGGGTCCACTAAAAAGGTGGTGCAGTCTATGGCAGCGGTGGGCAGCCTACGGGCTGCATGTGGCCCATTGTGTGTCTGTGTATGGCCTGCGAGACTTTCTGTTTCCTGTTGCCCATGAGAAGGGTTGCCAGGTTAAGCTGGTTTTCACCCGCATGGGGGGGGGGAGGTTCCTACCAGTATTACAAAAGTGACAGGCACATAACGCACGGGCACATGAAGTGGGATGCATGTCGATTGCACAGAACACTGTGAGAGCCGTGCGCTCCCTCTGCATCCGATCAAAGCGCCGCTACCGTGCATTCGGGTTTTGCCGACGAAAGCTCATGACGCCATCTACATGTTTTGTTGGTCTTTAAAGTGCTACCAGACTATTTGTTGTTTAAGTTTTTCACTAGTCTAGGTCAGTGTTTCTCAACCAGTGGTACAAGTACCTTTAGGGTACTCAAGAGAAGTCCAGGGGGAACATCAACACACATGAAATTTGGAGAAAACTGAATTTTTGTTTTAAGTTTTACAGTTTTATTATTTTTGTACTTCTTACACCCAAAAATGTCATCACCCGCCCGGATATGATTAAGTTGTTTAAACAAATGTGTTGCAATGGGAGAAAAAAAATGTGTGTGTCTGGAAACTATAGGTACTGGGGATCTTTTTTTTTTTTTTTTTTTTTTTTGGAAAAGGGGTACTTCATAAAAAAAGGTTGAGAAACGCTGGTCTAGGTTACCCATCGCTGGTCTACAAGCCTGAAAATACAATGTCCTCTTCCTAGCTAAACTACTCTTCTATGTCCTTCAGCAAATCACTTCCCTCATGGGCCTCAGTTTCCCCTTCCTGCTTTTTGTCCGCTTGTGTCTTTTTAGACTGTAAGCTGTGTGGAAGGGAGTATTGGTTGCTACCTGTTTTTATTGCACCTTGCACAAGGGGGCCCATTCTGGGTTGTTGCCTCTATGTCAGTGGTCCCCAACCTTTTGAGGTTGTCGGGCGCCAGGTGGCCGTTCGCCCGCCGGGCGCCAGGGGGTGGGGACACTTGTGTGCCCGGGGGCGGGGCCCCCCCCATAGCCGCGCGCCCAGGGCCGGCGCTCCCTCCAAGGGCCCCACGCCCGGGGCCGGCGCCCCCACCCTCAAGCGCCGCGCGCCCGGGGCCAGCGCTTCCTCCTCCCCCCCCCCCCCAGCGCCGCGCGCCCAGGGCCGGTGCTCCCCCCGCCGCGTGCCCAGGGTCGGTGCTCACCGTGCGCCATGTGCCCGGGGCCAGGCCAGACCCAAGCACCTGGCGGGCGCATGCAAATGCCCCCGCGGGTGCCATGGCGCCCGCGGGCACCGTGTTGGGGACCACGGCTCTATGTGCTACTGCAGTGCACATAATTCAATATTAGAGCCACTCAGACCTCAGCCTTTCCGTTCATCAGCGGATTCTGACTTTTCTAAGTCTATTGTCATTCTGAAAGGAAAAGGAAAAGGAAATTCAGCATTTCCAGCAAACAGAATTTTTTCTCCAAAAATTTGCCTCCTGGTCAGTCGAATCATTTCGTTCTGTTTTGTATTTTTGACTGATTTTGAGATGAGGATCCATAATGTCTTCTAAAAGACAAGAGTTCTCAAAGTGAAGAGAGTTCATGTCCACACAACTATCAAAATGTGCTCTTCCCATTTGGTCAAAACAGCACATTTCGACCATATCCCTGTGCTTCCTTTTCATATTTTTTTCCTAACCAAAATGTTGACCAAATCAATATATTCAAGCAGAAAGTTTGAGTTTAGTTGAACTGCCATTTTGTAATAGGAAAAACATTCGGTTGGTAAACGTGTAATACTCCCAAGGTTTGACCAAAGGCAGATGTAGCTATAGATCTACCTCTTCTTTTGATCTCAAAGCGCTTTACACAGGAGGTCGGCATGACTGTCCTCATTTCACAGATGGGGAAATTGAGGGAGAGAGAGAAATGACTTGCCCAGCTTTTGCCAGGGGCAAAGCTGGGAACAGAATCCCTTTCTCTGAGTCACACTGTGGTGCTCAAACCACTAGACTACGCTGCCATGCACACAAAATGAAGATAAGGTCCCTGAGGGAGTCTGTAACAGAGCCGGGGATTGAAGTCAGACTTGCTGAGTTCAAGCTCAGTGCCTTAAGCCAGCCCAGGGCAGCATACCATCCAAGCCACCGGAGTCCTCCCGACTCTATCCACTCACAGTGAAGCTGCACAGAACCTTCCCAGAGGGCTATCTTGTCTTCCAGCAGATGGCCCTCAGCAAGGACGTGTGTGGTGTGTTTTCTGGCTGTGGTGCCGGGTGCGGTATAGAAGATTCATATGCATGCAGCTTGTCATTGGCTCTTCGTCTCAGTGGAGGCCTTGAGGGGGTCTCCGCTGCTTTAACTCACATGTATCTGTTTACTCTCGTGGCTAGAGGCTCGCCCAGGAAGAAACCTCAAATTTTTAGATATTGTGTCCCCCTTCCTCTTCCAGCCCCCTCCCGCGTGGCCGTCCCACTGTGATTTGCATTCTGCTTGCTCAGGCCGGAGGGGGATGCTGCGGGCATTTGGTTACCTGCCTGGATCTGCAGGCCTTGGTCGTTGTGCTTGAGAGGCTTGCTGACTTGTGCCTTGTCTTCCCCTCCCCTCCAACCACGTATTCCTACTCCGCCGAGGGCTGCGTCGATCTACTGGTAGAATCTAGAGGCCTTGATGTACCTAGGCTCTGCCCGTACACAGAGGGAGGCGGTCCCACCTCCGGAGGCAGGCATCAAGGCTGGAGGGGAAACTGAGGCCCGGAGAGGGCAGTGCCACGCAGCAGGAAAGATGGGTCTTCTGACTCCCAGTGCCATGCCCTAGCCACTAGACTATGCAACGCTTGGTAACCCCTGTGTGCTGGTAAAATTCAGGCTATCGTGCAAGTTCCTCTACAGAACAGGCAAACTTTTCTCTGGGTCTGTCTGGGATCCGGGTCTCCCTGCTCTCCCGGGCTGCCTTACCCAGGTCTTTTGCAGGGCCCCGGTTCAAGAGAACGTCACTCATGGCTGGATCACTAAGGTGTGTTCAGCTGCAATTCCATCCTCGTTCAAACTGGTCTGCCCTGGTGGGGGCCTGGCTTGCTCGAGAGGCCTGTAGAGGGGTTTTGTTCTGGTACAGCTGCAGGAAGGGGAGTTGGTGACTTGGCTCTGAGCTGCTGGGGGCGGGGGGGGGGAGAGGCACCTTTGAGATGAGGCACAGGGAGGAGTGAGGCAGAGGAGGCTGGTGCAGGAAGAGAAGTGCAGCTGTTCTGTGAGTGACGGCTGCAATGCTGGGACGGAGAAGAGGACTCGGAACTGGAGACTTGGGACAAAGGAAGAGCAGTAGGCCAGTCGGGCATCGGGCTAGATTCGGAGCATGGTGTAAATCAGCACTTAGGAATTCAGTGGTGTTGCTCTAGGTGTATAGCCGTGCCGCTGAGCTCAGCGTCTGGCTCCCTCTGCTCCATTCTAACTCCTGACCGAGGTGCTTACGGATAAGGGCGCACTGAATCAACAGAGAATGTGTTCATTGTTCCTGCTTTCCTAACGGGCACCTAAAAAAAATCCCCAAATACATCTGCAAGGAGAGGGGGCAGCGGATGGGCAGAATAAAGCTTTCCAAAGTCAGGAGTAAACAAAATTGGACCACCTTTGTAGTTCTGTGCCTTGAAAAGAGAGGGAGGAAAACCCAACCCAACCCTCCAAATGTATCAAGTAAACAGGGAAGCTTGATAAATCCTATTTCACTTCACCAGTGAGCTGAGAAAATACTGGATAATGGGATATGAGTTGTAGATCTCTTTGATTGCATTGTTGCAAAGCGGGAATTGTTTTGCAACATAGATCCTTCATCACGGCAGCATCTCTGATTGAATGCATTGAAAATTGGTTGGAATTGAAAGTTAACTATACCACAGACGGCTTATTCTTGTGTATAATTGAAAATAAATTCTAATAACTCCTGAAAAGAGCTGCCAGGAGGAAATTTCAAACATCTTCTCTCCCCTCTGCTTCCTCCCTTCCCAAAAAGAGTCTGTTCCCCCCGGATACTTGTCTGCATACTATGGTGATGGGAAACGACATCCAGTCTCCTGAAGCAGGTCCCTGTGTACCCCAAAGACCTGCTGCATGTTCCTTCGGGGTACCGGGGATGGGCTATTGGAGCGGGCGACAGTCTGACGGCAGGGATGGGTTGTTAAGGCTCTAGACTAGGGAGTAGAGCTAGTCAAAAAAATATCCAGGGATTTGTTTGCGCAAAATGAGCCAGTTCATCCAAACTGAAATCTTTGGTGGCGCTGGGTTGATATTGACGAACCTCCAACAGAACGTGGGCCAAGGGCCTGATGGAATCCTGCCTGGCAGACAAACCGACTAGGAGCCAGAGACTTCAGGCCTTTCAGGATTCCTGGCACCAGGGCAGCCGGCCAAACCTAAGTGAAGGCTTGCAGGGCTCCTGGGGTCTGTGAGCGTAGGACCACACATCAGGTGGCTTATCCCAGAACTGCAGCCCCATTCCCGTCCACAGAGAACTTGGAAGTGTTGGGTTTTCGTTCTGAACCATCACACATTTCAAAATATTGAGACCCTCCGTGGACCAGAAAGACCTTCCCCCCTCCCCAGCATCTTGAGCCCTTGAGATGTCTAAGTGACTTGCCTACGGTGCCCCGTTTGCCCCCAAACACACCAGGGCGATGTCAGCAGGCCACGACTTTTCAAGAGCTCCCGGTTCAATTTGGCTGTGCTGATCACACACACGTCGGTGCGGATTTTTCTGAAGAGCTCTGCTCCCATCCGGGTGTCGAAGTCACGGCTGGATTTCCGGCTGTGCTTTGGAAGCCCCCGCTTCCAAATACTGAGCTGCTCAGTATTGACACATGCAGGTGTGACGCATGTCCTAGTTCTGGGCAGCACCTTTTGCCCAATGTTAACCCACTGAGACCACAGATGGAGGAGCGTCAAGTCTCCGCGGCAGCCTTAGCTGGGAGGCAGTTGGCTTTTAGCCCATGCGGTAGGGGCACGTGGCTCTTGGCCCTACAGTCGCAGGATGCGTCCGCGTTACACTAGGAAGCGCTTGGCTTCCTCAGGTGGCAGCACAACACAACAGTGAGAAAGGGCACGAGGGCAAAATCCGGGGCTTTCGATGTCCCTACAGACCAGCGAGGGAGTTGGTTTTAACAGGCCCACCTGCAGAATCCAGCACATGGTGCTGGCAACGTGGTACCTCGCAAGGTGGCCTTGCTGGAAACAGTAGCAATGTGTAGGCTGCCAAACTCTCCTATCGAGTGACACCGGAGCGCTCCGAGGTCCCAGCATCAACTCTGCAGGAGCTGTCGGGATGCTCTAGCGTACGAGAGCTGGGTTGGTAGGAAGCAGCTTTGCATTTTGTAAAACCAGAAGCTGACTGGATCTGGGGCCAGGGCACAACTGGAGTGCTTCTAGGAGGGAAAAAGGGGGAAGTCCCCTCTACAGACCCCCAGTGTTTCTCTGCTGCTTAGGCCTTTAGTCCTGTATCTATCCTCAGCCAACACCCCCGCGGGAATCTTTCTATTAACCACAATGAACTTTGGCTCAAGCATTGTCTCGTGTGTTCTCTTGGAGGGCTTGTTCAAGCTTAAAACGCCTGTGCTGCCATGGTGCTTTGGTGAATACGCTACCTACGCCGACGGGAAGGGTTCTCCCATCAGGGTAGATAATCCACCTTCCCAAGGGTGCGTCTCCACTGCACCGTTATTTCAAAAAAGAATGTGAGCATCTACACAGCTACTCTGTTATTTTGAACTAATTTCAAAATAACGGGCGGCTTATTCCGAAATCGATAAACCTCATTCTACAAGGAATAACGCCTACTCTGAAATAGCTATTGCGAAATAAGGTGGCTACGTCTACACTGGCATGATTTTCCGAAAATGCTTTTAAAGGAAAAGTTTTCCCTTAAAAGCATTTTCGGAAAAGCACGTCTAGTTTGACAGGATGCTTTTCCACAAAAGCACTTTTTGCGGAAAAGCGTCCGTGGCCAATCTAGGCACGGTTTTCCGCAAAAAAGCCCCGATCACCATTTTCGCGATTGGGGCTTTTTTGCGGGATACAGTACTGTGCAGTTTACACTGGCCCTCTTGTGCAAATGATTTGCGCAAGAGGGCTTTTGCCCGAACGGGAGCAGCACAGTATTTCCGCAAGAACACTGACAATCTTACATGAGATCGTCAGTGTTCTTGTGGAAATTCAAACGGCTAGTGTAGACAGCTGGCAAGTTTTTCTGCAAAATCTTCTGATTTTGTGGAAAAACTTGCCAGTCTAGACACAGCCGGTATGTGTAGATGCTCCACTTCTGCTATTTCGAAATAGCCCCTCCCCAGGCCATTCTAAGTTATTATCCCCTGTGCCTTATAGGGCTCTAAATCAAGATGGCATGTCTCCATTAGGGAAGCCTATCTCAGACTCATTTTGTGGCTTCTCTGCAGTGTAGACGTGCTATTTTGGAATAACTATTCCAGAGTAGCTTATTTCGAAAGAAGCGTGCAGTGTAGACCTACCCCAAGAGGCAGTAGCTACAGCGAAAGAAATGTCCCATCCATCTACCAGTACCTACAGCAAGGTTTGGTTGATGTAACTGCATTGCTCAGGGGTTTAGAGCAGGTCTAACTCTTCCCACGCCTGTGTTGGCTGCCCCGGTGATGTGGATGGGTATCTTTTCTCTGCCCCCCCAAGATTTAGGATTGAATAAAAGGTTTGAGGTTCAGTTTGGGTTTCTTTTAGCACCACTTGGGAGCGATTTTTATCACCACTTGCTCTTGGCAGGGGTTCAGGGCCTCACAAAGTGCCTCTGTCCCTTCTTTGTGGTGCAGGGTTGATAAGAGGAATACGAGACTGATATTCCACCGTTCGTGTTACAGCAGTGTCACCCGGTGGCAGGGGCGGATATAGGGCAGGGCGAGCGGGGTGGCTGCCCCGGGCCCCGCCCTTCAAGAAGCCCCGTGCATGCGCCGTGTCAAAGGGGGGCCCCGTGAAATTGTGCTGCCCTGGGCCCCACAAAATCATCATCTGCCCCTGCCCGTTGGCATCCCACAAGTCCCAAACTGACGTGACAGAGCAGAGAGAGCCCTCTGCAAGAGAGACCAAACCCAAGGAACAACCATCTCACTGCACTAGCCTCCTCTGAATAAAGCCAGCGTGGGCAAGATTGTATTCTCTTTCGCTTCCGTGATTTTTCAGCCTGGTCGGCAATCAGTGGCCAGGACTTTCATCCCTGCTGACTGCGGAATTTTGTTCCATGTTCCCTTCAACAAATGTTGGTCTAAAATAATTTCCCTTGAATTGGAGCCAAGTATCGCAGGCGCCGGAGGTAACAGCTACGACACATCGCTTAGGTGCTAATGAATTACGGCGCTGTTTGCCCAGGAAGGCAGCCAGAGAGGCTGGGGTCTTGGTGTGCTAAATATTTCAACTCTTCTTTGGAGCGTTTTGCACTGTTGCTGTGACGGGATGATTCAGAGGGGTCAGTCAGGAGCGGCTATTTACAAAAGCTAGTCAGCAATTTTTCAATGGAACATTTATTCACTGGAAAATGCTGATTTGTTGAAAGCTGATCTTTTTATGGAAGTGGGTCAGCTTTGCTGGGAAGGTATCTCTAGTCCAGGATGGGGAATTTTAGGTCATAATGAGAGAGGGAGAGAGTCCTCAAAAAAAGCCAGGATTCCAGGAATGAAGGCACTTGCTTGGGATGTGGGACATCTAGCTTGAATTCCCCAACTCTGCCCTGCTTAAGAGCAAGGATTTGAACCTGGGTTTCTACATCCCAGGAGCAGGGGTATAGAGTCAGCTGATATTTTGTCCCGATAAAGCATGAAAACAACTTTAATTTTGAACCCTCATGACTTTTCCTGAAATAGATTTTCAGTTTTCCGGTCAGTCCTGCTATTTAATCTCTCATAACAAAAGATCCAGGGGATGCCCCTTGAAATTAAAAAGGCCACACCATTAAAACTGACACAAGGAAATATTTAAAACAAACAAAGGGCATCTATACCCCAAGGAACTCTGCCACACAGCATCTTTGGGGCCAAGAGGAATCAGAAAGGATGTTCTGCAAAAGCTGCCTGTGGTTTTGTGAAGATGATTTTTTTTTTTTTTTTGGCAAGTCAGTATATATGTGTTACGGAGAAGAGGGTGTAATGCTTGGTGGGTGCAAAGTTCACTGGTGCTTTGCAGTGAGACATGTTTTTACACACGTCTGTGCAGCGCAGGAGAGAATTTTATTCTTTTGTCTCACTAATAGCGCAGCAGGGCTGGTCAATAGACGCTTTCAGGGATGCATTTCGAAGAAAACTTTGCAAAGGATGAATAGTTGAATTGTTATTAAACATTTATTTGTGGTGTCACTCGTGTTGGGCGAAGCGCTTTCCAAACACACTGAAAGGCCTAGATCATAGTCTAAGGATAGACAGATAAACAAGCAGATAGACAGAGGTCAGAGAAGGGGAAAATCAAAAGGATTCTTCTGTGCAAATTCACAAGGTTCACTCTGAGCAACACAGCAGCAGAGGGTAGAAATTCACCAGGTATACTCTTAGGATAAGTGGGGGAGTTTATCTTGTAATTTGGAGAGAGAGATGAATGAAGACAAGTCTGAGAGGGGATGAAATTAGCCCCGAGTCTGATTACAGATGGATTGGAACATGGTGAGAGTTTCATCAGAATTTCATCAACAACAACAAAAAAAACTCTCCCCACATTTTTAAAAATCTGGCATCCCACTGATGCCACCAGTCTGATCAAGCAAGAGCTGACCCCCAAATTGCAAGGATTCAGCTAACTTGATGTTCACTCAGTCTAGTTAAAGCCGTTCAAATGCTGAACACAAGTACAGGGGAGCCCCTTTAACCCTTGCGTAAATCGATTTAAATGACTGAGCTTAACTGAACTGATATAGCTTTAATGTTCCCGAGGATGGGGTTGGGTTAGTTGAGAGAGGCACAGTGGTCTGATCATGAGGATACCAGCTTGGGAACTGGGTTTAGTTCCTCTTCTGCTACAGATGCCTTGGACAAGTCACATAGCTGCTCTGTGCCTCAGTTTCTCCTGTGGGAAAGGAGAATAAAAGGCTTGCCCTACCTCACAGGATGTCTGTGAGGATAAATACCTTAAAGACTGTGAGATGTTCAGATATTAGCATAATGTGGGCCAAATAAGCACCTTAAATAGATAAACCAGCTCATCATCTAATAAACCATCTTGTTAGTCTTTAAAATGCTACATAGTCCTGTATTTTGTGTTAGCTACACCAGACTAACACGGCTACATTTCTATCACTATTCTACATCCTTTGACTTCAGGGAGAGTTGTATGCCTAAATACCTCTGAGGCTCAGCGTTCTCTGTAAGCCTTGCGCTTGTGCGGCCACTCAGGAGAGATTCGAATGCTGTCCAGCCAATTAGCAGAGTGCTAGGGTTTTGTTTCTGCTGGTGGTGCACATGTCTTGGTGCACATCAAATTATTCCACACGTGAATGGAAAAAATCGGCATGTGTTTGGAAAAGATTAGCGGGAACATTGCTGAGGATCTGGGACTTTTGGAGCAGAGGGATCTAAGTTTGATTTCTGCTCTTGTGAATTGTTTGGAGTGGCTGTGGTGTGCAGCAGGGTTAGAAGGTCTGAATTCTGGTGAATCTATCCTCAGCAGATGCCCAAGAAGGGGAAAAACAAAAACCTGTGGGGGACAAAAGTGTTCTGAGCCCCCAGTACTGTCTGCTCCCTAGAGAGGTAGGGACAAGAGAGAGACTAATGGAATTTGACTAATAGCCTGTAGGTTAACCAGGGGGAAGCAGAGCCCAAGTAAAACCAGGTATCATTGTGGAATTAATGGAGGACAATTTGAATCTGCTGTTAACTTAAATACCCATCTGCTCGCATCCCAGGAGCCTATAAATTTCAGGGGATAATTAGTAGCTGCCATACAGAAAGCAGCAGGGCACTAACCACATTTGCTAGTGTTGTGGGGCCTTGTCCGTTGCTCTGCAATTCTGTCTGGATGGCTGAGTTCCAGGAAGAAAGGAGCTAGGATGTCCCTGTGTCTCATAAAGGGATGGAGAGAGAGAGTTGCCTTTATAAAGGGGCCACCTATAAAAGGGGGTTGGAACCTGGAGAAGGAACAGAGGAATCTTCGGGATGGGGAAGTGCCGTACAGCTTAATTTTGAGCCCAACTGAATACTGTGGTCTCTAATAATAATCTAATAATATGTATCCCCTGGGTCAGGGGGAAATCTAACAATAATGAGGTATGGATCCTGCTGCATGTCTGGCTATTCATTCCTAGGTCTCAAAACATTTTACGTAAGCAGGGAGAAGTATTTTATCCCCATTTTGCAGATGGGGAAACTGAGTCATGGAGCAATGAAGTGACTTTCCTGAGGTGGGTCAGTGCCAGAGCTGGGAACAGAACCTAGATCTCCTGGCCACTGCTTCTGTCATCTTCTGTGACCAGTAGAACACAGCCCAGAATTGGCCGGTGTGTGGTTTTTTTAATTTCTCCCAGCTTGTCTTCATACCCTGGCCCTGTTTTTCCTGAGAGCAAGCCTGTGCAGAGACCGGGCGTGCTGCTGGTTACAGTCAGGCGTTGGTATGCCTGGGTTGTGTCGCCAGTGCTGTCACTCATCCTCAGTACAACCTGAGGTCATTCCCTTCTTCTCTGTGTGCAGCGGCATAATTGTCCCTAAAATGGGTGTATATAATACCTGCCTCGCAGTGGGGTTGTGAGGCGTAATTGTTTCATGTTTCTAAAACGCTTTTGGCTCCTCCAGTGAAACTAACTCTCCAGAAGAAGTGCAAAGCATGCTTATTTGCATTCCTATTGCCAGTGCTATCCATAGGGAAAGGATGTCAGAACAGCTGTTATGTCAAATTACCTCCTTCCAGGAACTAGGGATTTTGTCTGTCATCTTATGGAGGGCTGACCCACTTGCACCTCTGGGGGAGCCCGGTTTTGCATATTCTTTGCAGCACGTGCTTTGTGGTATTTAGCCAGACAGCCCAAGTGCAGTGCGACGGAAGTGCTCAGCTGACATCTGAAAGAGATTAGCAGATCTTTTCAGACAGCATTTTGCAGGCCTGTTAGCAGAGATGAAGCATAAGGAGCCGAAGATGGGATGAACGGGCATTCGCAGAAGGATATAGGGGGATCCAAGACTGGAGCAACATGGGATGCTGCCTGGGACCCGTTCCCATAATTATGTGCAGAGGTGGAAGCTGACTGTGTTGTGGGGCAGGATTGAGGGGCATTATCTGAATTATTATTTTGGGGAGCGGAGCATGGAGTGCAGATAGAATGCTGAAGAGCAAGTGTAACAAAAACAAAAGCATTGTCATGTCATCAAAATGTGGCCTATAAACACGATCCCACATAATAGTTTAGAAATGACTAAACCACACAGCAGCTGGGACGGAGGGGGCGGGTTGGCCCTCTTTGAGGAAAATCATGTTGTAATGAGCACTGGGCACATGTTTTGTCGGAATATTTTTTCCACTGAAAAATGCAGAGTCAGGTCGACTGAAACAATTCACAAATTGGGGCTGATATTACAAAACTGTGTCAATTGAAAAAAGATTGTATAGAACGAAAAGTCAGAAAAACACAAACTATGGAATTTGACACTTTCTAAATAAAACATTTGGATTTTTTTTACAAATGTTTGTCTTGTAATTTAAAATCCTTCACTATGCTTGAAATTGTGTTTGATCTCAAACTAATTTGCTTTCAACATTTTGGTTTGCCTTACTTTTGCCCTCACTTTGGGGGGTGGAGTTGAACTGCCATCAAACAGGAAAAAAACAGTTTTTTGTCCGGCTTTGCTTATAAACTAGGTCTCAGGGAACGCTGTGTTTGCAATGAATCAAGGCCGTTCTGGTTGATTCTCAGCTGGTGTTAGTCAATATGGCTCCGCTGACACCTGCTGACCATATTCCTTTCTGGTCTGATGTTCCTGGGAGAAGTATGAATGGGAAACTCCATAACCTATTCCATTCTATTTGGAGACCATGGTACCAGAGTTTCCCATTTCTTCCTCCCTCAGTTGATTTCCTATAAGCATCTCAGTGTGTCCTGCTATTTGAAACCCTTATTACAGACTTTCAATATAATTGCTTCTTAATTAACTCAAGTGATGGTTTTATTTCCTTGAACTCATTTCCAGAGGCTTCATTTTATTTCTACACAAAATTAATATTTTACATTTATACTTAGGAAAAAGAATAGACACACACGATATATATAGAGAGAGGTTGAGAGATAAATGTGACCCAGTCCCTATCACTGCTTACATTACAGAAATGTTTTATTTTCTGGGAGCAACACTTAATTTCCAGTGCTCGTTTTCAAGGGAAAAGCAAACAAACAAAGCATGAATCAAGATAATTAAACTGCTTGGTTGTAGGCAAATGAAGGAATGGTAATGTCAGCAGAATTTGCCCCATTCCTGGACTTTTCATCATGTCCATTTCAGCCTCGAGGACCCAGAAAGCACAAAGAGTCTGTGTGTGTATATGTGACTGCGTTACAGGTGGGGTGGTTTGAGCACAGGGCTAGAATCCAGAATTCTGCTGTGAATCCTGAATCCCTCTGTGCTTGTAAGGGAGTCCAGAAGCATAAGGGGTGATGCTCATGGGATAAGCATTCACCTGTTGGCTCTGCACAGACTCCCTGAGAAACTTTAGACAAGTCACATAATCTCAGTGCCTCAGTTCCCCACTAGTATAATTGAAATGATGATATGACCACTTGAGAAGCAGAGGCCTATGTGTGGGTCTAAGCTGGGGAGCCCAGCATTGGCTTGTCTCTCTTCCCTGCTGTGGCTGCTGGAGAACATTTGAGGATTCCCTACCAATGGCTGGAAGAGGCCCCTACTCTGCTTTGTTGCCGTAAGATGTAAACGAAGTTAAGTTCTAAGGCTTCCTTGTGGAGTTGGCTTGCAGAATTGGCCTGAAACAACACGGTGACTTTGAAACCCATTAACGAGTGTCTGGGCAAGTTAAAATGTTCCCCAGCTGGTTTCTGTGGTTTGCCTTTTTGGATTTCTGTCCATTAATTCTTTCTCAGAGAGACTGTCCGGTTTGGCCAGTATACATGGCAGAGGGGCATTGCTGGCATTTGATGGCATAGATCCCACGAGTGATCTTGTGTAGAAGTGTGGACAGAGTTGGCACCAGGGACGATTGCAGGGCTGGGTTCCTGGGTGAGTATGATGGAGGTGTGCTGTGTGGTTGTTGGAAAGAATTTGTTTGAGGTTAGGGGGTTGCCTGTAGTGGAGACCTGGCCTGTCCCCCAAGTCCTGTGAGAGCCGGGGGTCATTTTCCAGGATAGGTTGTATATTGTTGATAATGCGTTGGAGGGGTTTAAGTTGTAGGTGATAGGTGATGACAAGAGGTGTCCTGTTGTTTCCTTTTCTGGGCCTGTCTTGAAGTAGCTCATGTCCAGGTACTCGTGTGGCCCTTCTGATCTGGTTTTTCACTTCTCCGGGTGGGCATTTCAGTTTTAAGAATGCTCTCTATAGATCCTGTAGGTGTTTTCTCGGTGGGATTGGAGCAAATCCGGTTGTATCTTAGGACTTGGCTGTTAACAATAGATTGGGAAATGTGTCTGGGATGGAAGCTGGAGGCATGAAGGTAAGTGTAATGTCGGTAGGGTTCCGATATAAGATGGTGGAAATGTGTCCATCAGGTAATTGTACTGCAGTGTCAAGAAAGTGGATCCCTCATGTGGACAGGTCCAGGCTGAGGTTGATGGGGGGAGGAGGAAGTTGCTGAAATCCCTGTGACATTCTTCAAGGGCCTCTTTCCCATGGGTCCGTATGATGACGATACCATCAATGTAGCATGAGCAGAGTGAGGGTGCTAGGGAGCGAGAGCTGAGGGAACCGTGTTCGAGGTTGGCCGTAAAGCTGTGGCACATTCTAGCCTGTGCATGTGGTTAGCACTGCGGTGCTCAGGGGCATTATGCCTATAAGCAAACACTGCCTGACTGGGATCGGAGGTAATGGAGAGAGGATCTCCAATAGCCCTGACCCATGCCGGATGGGCCCCATAGAGGGCGAGCAGCTGCATTATTGCCTGGTCGCCGGGGCTCCAACAATTTCATCTCGGCATGGGGACGGCTGGATAATCTGTTTCTTGCCCTGCTGCTTTCCCAGTTAGAAACAGCCCTGTTTGAGAGATGGCGAAACTCCCAGCCAGCAGCCCCAGCTTCAAAGTCAGCCCCCCAGACCTGGAGGAGGGAGCAAGGGGACTGGCTGTGACATTGGTGCCTTCAGCCGGCCCTTGGCTCTGGCGCGGATAAGGCCTTCTCACAAGCTCCGGCCGGGGAAATTGCCGGGATCGGTGACTTCTGCTGCAGTGGTGGGGAGAACTCCGGATCGCAGCTCAGCCCCAGCGTTGGGGACTAGCCCCCCAGACCCAGCTGCCTGCCCTTCAGGTGTGGCCTGTTTAAACCTGCTCCCGCTACCCCAGCCTGGAGCCCAGGACTTCCTTGCAGTCCAGGCCTGTGAGGAAGTGGCAGCAGCAACACAGCTGTTGTGTGTGTTGCGGAGCATGCAGGGGTATGAGCTTTGCACTGGGAGGGGGGTAATGTAACCAGTAATTTGGGGGTTCCAAACTGTCCCCTCCCTCTGGCACGTCAAATCCCCCGCCTGGTGCAGCATGCGTCGCTGGCCAGTGAGCCTTGCAGTGGTGTGTAGCCAGGGGGCTGGCAGAATTGCTGGGCTGCTGGCCAGAGAGGGGAGGGGCAGCTGCGCGGGGGCATGGCCGGAAGGGGTGGGGATGGGGCAGCCAGCCCTCAGCGCTGCTCTGCACTACCCCGCTGTGCCCTGTCCAGCCCTCCGAGCTGTACAAAGCATGTCGGAAGCAGCGACAGCAGCTTGGAGCCCCGGGTTCTTTTGATGGACAACTGCTCCTTCTGCCCCTCCCCTCTCCGTGGGGCTGGGTGAAGCCCTGTTGGTCCCAGGGTATCAGAGAAACACGGCGGGAGAGATACCCCGCATCACAGCTGTGTACAGGGAGGAATAGCTCACTCCGCTTGCGACCTCTCGGCCCTCACCCTCCACGACCCCTTCACAAGACGGGCCTGGGGATCACCGCCCTGCTCGGCACCGCACATCGCCAGCTGATCGGAGAGCCTGGATCTACGGCTCGTTGCAGCCGTCGGCCACCCAGGCCCCGCCCTTTGTCCTGTGAGCAGGGCAGCATCAACGGCCCTCTTCTCCCTGAAGGGTGTTTTGCAGCACAGTGTTGCCCTCGTAATTAGTACGAGGACACTGCAATGGAAAACTTGCGGCCCAAAGTCTCAGAGCCTGGGTCACTGCAGGGCAAAGAACAGACATTCAGATTTGGGCTGGAGCCTGGACTTTGGGATCTGCTCCCCCCCCCCCCCCCCCATCACATAAGGGTTAAGAATCCAGACGTCTACACTGCAACTTTTAACCCCACAGGCCAAGCCCCTAAGTGTGGGTCACTCGCAGCCGTACCATGGTTTTTTTATCGCAGTGACTATGTACCCTATGAATACCTTCCCCAGACCTAAGGAAGAGCTCTGCGTAACTCAGAAGCTTGTCTTTTCTCCAATGGAAGTTTGTCAGTTTTGCCTCACTCACCTTATCTCTCTAGTACTAGCTGGTCATTTGATGCTCTGTCGGCACTTTGCGAGCAAGAGTTCACTTTCATGATACTCTTGCAAGGTAGATGATACACAGGGGGAAACTGAGGCACAACACGATGAATGACTTGTTCAGACGCATTGGGTCAGCTGGCAAGCACAGAACCCACGTCTCTTAAGGAAGGTCATGTGAGCCAGCACGGAGGTCAGTGGACAGGACAAACACCTCTTGTTTCCAGATAGCCCGAGTCGCTGTTCCTCAGTTTCCCCACTCATAAAACAGGGATAACGCCACTGCCCTCCCTCCACAAAGCATTTGGAGGGATGGGATGTGTTAACTGTTCATATATTACATCTTGCTACCACTAGAGCACACTGTAACCTCTGACACTTCGCTCTTTTGCCAGATTGTACTGCTTCCCAAGCTCTGGGAGAGGGGGCCAGCTTCCATGTTGAAGAACCATGGGAGTGGAAAGGGGACACAGGGAGCTCTTACATCTCTCTAGCTTTTCTGAGACCATTTTTTTTTTTTACCATCTTGAGAGCTCCATAATTCATAATCCTGAAATGCACTGGCTGATAATTGCCCTAATCACTGGAGAAACATGGCTGAAATGTACTGAAATAAGCCATAAAACTCATTACAAGATAACAAGATTCTATCTATTCTCGGAGGTCGCTTTAAAGCTCTGCAGGTCAGGGAGTTAATCACCTCCTTCAGTGGAAGCAATGCAGATAAGAGGCTGTGTGTTCGGTATGTGCACAATGAGCCTGCCCGTGCACTTGGAGTTTGGCCTGGCAGTGGGAGAAGGGGGCATGGAGCCAGTGTCCACCTGTCTTCTGAGCTTGTGGTTTGCCTGCCAGTTTTCATTCTGAAATGGATGCAAGAGGAAAGGGATTTGGGGGCCAGGTTTTCAAGAGACAAATTGCGTCTTCCGGTCGTTGCTGGGGGAAGGCTATCTCTGTCCAAACTGGCCTCGGAGGGAGACACAGAACGGGAGTTGCAATTGGCATTGACTGCTCATCTGATTCCAGTAGTGAGTTCAGGCCCCCCAGTGCTAGGTGCTGTACACGAATGTCATCAGAGGCAGCCCCGGCAGTGAGACCTGACCGCAATCCGAGTGTGGTGTATGGCTTTCCGGAAAGACCAGCTGGCTGCCATGTCGGCCTGCTGCTAAGATATTCCAGCACCGTTACCCACGGAGAGCCTCTCTGCCCACGCTGCGTGTCGGTGCCAGTGGCTGGGCCGGTGCGCCAGAATCCGCTAGGAGGCTGGATGTGCTTCCAGCATAGCATGGCGCGGCCTTATGCTTGCTGGGCCCCTGGCGCAAAATGACGGCACAGAATGCAGGACCATGGAGGCTCGGCACCAGCCAGAGCCTGGGATCCACGCAAGGGGGATGCAGATGCCACCTATTTGCGCTGCCTTGATTCCTCTTTTTGGAGCCACAGCGCATGAATCCATTTGTATGTCCCCTCTATGGTGGTAGGTTTATCCCCCATGAACAGGGGACCAGTATTGCTTATCGTTATTGTTCTCGAGCCCCGCGAGGGACTTTCAGCCGAGACGAGTGTGACGTAGTGGGGGTACCTGGCTGGTTTCTACGCTGCTGGCTCTGGGGTAACCCCCACTGGCTGCAGTTGGTACCGCGGCCCAGAAGGACAGGCCATGAGTCATTATGCAAAGGTGGTCTCAACCTGTCTGACCAGTCACCCCCCATGGAGAGGAACAAAGGAAGGTGGAATGTGGCCCTGGCTGGGGGCAGGGCTGGAAGAGGGGAGTTGGTTCCTGGCTGGAAAGCAGGGAATAAGAAACTGGGGAGGGGGCTGGGATCGGCACTGAGGCCTCTTAGCCCCAGTTCCTGTAACCAGATTGCATCTGTGCTGCGCTGTATCCTGGAGGAGCAATAAACCACCCTCAATTCTACTGGCTGGTGGAGTCGGTTTGTGCCATTTCGGGGTGCAGGAGACGGGGGAACCCCAACGCGTCGTCACAACGCGCTTGGCTCCTCTCCGGGCTCAGCCAGGCCTTCCTCGCAAAGCGGGGCCCTGGGCTGGCTCATGGTGGGGTGGTTCTCTCAGGGCTGGGGAGTGACCCTGCGCCCGGCTTGTGTGCTCTGTCTGGAGCCTGCAGAGATGCCGTCACTGCAGGGCGTGGGTGCCACAGCTCCACTGGACGTGGTGGCACCCCCAGTTCATAGCGGCTGAGGGTCTGGCGCTGCACGCTGCGTGGCCGAAGCTTGGAGAGAGACCCGGCTGGGTGAGGAGCAGCCGCTGCCCTGCCCGGAGGCTGGGCGTGGGATGGCTTCCCCGGGAGAGAGGCGGGGGCGGGTAGCGCGCGTCACTGCGATTCCATGTAGCAGGCGTGCTCAATCAGCCCGGTGGCTGGAGTGCTTTGAGGCCAGGCCTCCTGCATAGGCCGTGGCGTTGGGTTTGCGGCGCTTGGTGCCCGACGGGGGGCGAGCGCATGATTAACTCTCGATCCCTTGCTGCCTGTGAGTCAGGCCGCATGTAATAAAAAACAGTCCCCCTCGCTGAGCCAGCTATTTCAGTCCAGTGGGGCTGAGCTGAGTGAGTATTAATTGGTTATTAAAAACATGTGTCGAGGCCGGGGGAGGAGGGACTCGGAGCCCATCACTCAGCTTAGAGCTGACTCTCGATCCATCTCTGGAGGCCTCGGATGGTCAGTCCTCCTCCCTTGTCTGTCCCTCCTCTGTACGTACATGGGCCCTATCGCCATGGTAACTGAGCTCCATGCTCTTTTCCCTGGCTCTGCCCTCGGAAGACTCCAGGGAGGGAGGACAATGCCATTATCCCCATTGCACAGATGGTGAACTGAGGCACGAGGGAGGCCAACTTTTTAAAGGGATTTAGGCACTTTGCTCCCAAAAATGTCAAGGTATTTAGGTGCCTCACTCAAAAATCGGGGTTTGGAGGAGGACAGGACTTGCCTAGGTCCCTTGTGAAACACGTGTCAGAGAGAGGTACTGAACCTTGGACCCCTCCCTCTGACGCGTAACCACTTGACTGTCCCCCCACATTGAGCAGAGGAAGGTTTGGGAAGATGGCTGCAGGGTTCAGGTCTCCAGGGGCCGCTGGGAGTGTCCTGTGCTGCCCCTGCCTCTGTGAAAAGAAAAGCAGCCGACTCCAAGGGGTGAGGTGAGGCTGCAGGGCTGGTGACACAGCCCCCCACGGCGGGGGGTGTCCAGAGCAAGGCTGACCTTACCCCTGTGCAGAATACACAGGTGTGTAGGGCACCTGGAAATTTGGGCAGCAAATGTCCAGCCATCTGCCTCTTCCTGTCTCTGTTCCATGGCTGCGTTTCCTCCTGAGAGGATCTAGTTATCTTAAGAGTGAAAAGTCCTGCCAGGCCTATCAGCAGAACATCGAACCTGTGAAAGAGCCGTTCAAGTGGGAACAAAACCATTGAACAGGCATCAGCCAGCCCCAGGTACAAAGGGTCCGTTTCGGATTTGCCTGTGGGAGTCGCCAGGACCGGAGTTTAAAATTTGCTTTAAAAATATTTCATGAGCGTGTTGCTCAAGGTGATGCAATCATATCTCGGAGGTATCCTCGTTCTTATCCTGCCCCCGCTGCCATCGGGCACAGGGTACCAGTTCAGAAGTATGGGGTAGGCCCCATGCATCTTCCGGATGTGTCTGGCCCAGGGCCCTGCATTGCCTGACTCCAACCTTGATCCCTTCCCTCTGTAATGTGCAGCACCACCTGATCTAGGACAGTGATGCACAACCTTTTTGCATCGCAACCCCCGGGAAAATGTTGGTTGAGAGAAAAATAAAAAGCGCGGCCCCTTTAAATGCCTCTCTGCTCGTCTGCCACTCCCCCCACCCCTGCCGCGTGTATGTCAGGTGCCCAAATCACAGCGCTGCAACCCTCCTGGAAGACAGCTGTGACCTCCAAGGGGGTCGCGACCCACATTGCGCACTGCTGCTCTAGGGATGGGAGGCTTGCCTTGACTTCCCTTCAGCCATGGAGCTTTAGCGTTCCGCCTGTCCTGACTTAACAGGAGCCCAGTATTGTTCAGTGGAATTCCCCTTGCAGGGCAGGAGTGCCTGGAAGTCTACAGAGGTGGCTGTTGTTTGGTGGGCTAACAAGTGTTTGTGCAATCCTGGCCGAGGACGTTACTTTTGTAGGGTCCCCCTGCGGAACGGCACAGATCTCTCCCTTCCTCCCACAAGCTTCCAGAGAGAGGCTAGTATTGAGGACTGATGTTCGGGGGCAGTGTTGTATGTGCTATTTGGAGGCAGGAAAGAAAAGATGAGGAGCTGGGGTGGAGGGTTGAATCAGTGAGATTGCAGTATCCGGCAGATGATACTCTGATCTCCAGATTGCATCTTTGCTTTGATCAGCCCTGCCATGGAATGACCCCATGTGTGACAGTAGCAGCAAGACTGCCTTCCTGAGAAAGCAATTCCTTTGTCTTCACCGTGAATGCACGGCCCTGTCTCAGGCATACACAGGTTCATCTGCCTGAGTCCTCTGGGGCTGTGTGCTCTCCCCCTTTAAGAAAAGTTTGGGGTGACACCCGTCAGAGGGGGGCCTGTCAGCTCCCAGAGCTACTGCAGTCTCTCTTCCATTAGTGATTCACTGTTGTGATTGTTCGCATGCTGTGAAGATGTATATGTATAGATATATAAAATATATGTATAGATTATATTAGCAGACCCTTAATCTTCCATTTATCCAGTAACATCCATTATAGCTGCAGAGTAATCTGCGGGAACAGTTAATTACTGGGTACTGTAATTGCCTTGTCATTTCAGAGCAGAGTGGCAGTTCTTGTGTTCCCTGTAAGATCAAGTGATTCTCCCACATGTGCATGGTACCCGGCTGCAGTTCATGAACTGCAATCAAATCTATGCTATAACCTGGTCTACAGCTAAAACTGATGCTGACCTAGTCACAGTGCTCAGGGCTATGAAAAGTATTGCACCCTATCCCGTGTGGCTAGCTTCACCTTGCCATGACTGCAAACACAGATAAGTCACTGGAAGTATTATTTTTTTTTTTTTGGTGATGTTAGGTCCTTCAGGGAGGTGGGTGTGACAACGCGTTGTGGGTCCCCCGATCATGCAGCCCTGTAGCAGCAAGAACAGACTCCACCAGCCAGTAGAACAGAGGGGGTTATTGCTTCTCCCGGATATAGCGCAGCATAGACGTGATGTGGCTACAGGAGTCTGGGCCAGGATGCCTCAGACCCCTTGAGATGGGGTGCCTGGGCCCCTAGACTCCCAGCCCCCCCTCCTTAGTCTGTCTCCTTCATGGTTTCCAGCCAAAGACTTCCCCCTCCCCCAACACTCACTTCCTTTGTTCCGTCCCTTCCCTTAACCGGTAGGACCGGTTCGGTCACTGTCATGGGGGCCCTCAAGGTGCCCCCCGCTGGGCCGTGCTCACAGACAGAGGCCAGTAGGGGTCATCCACAGCCCAAGCACACCAACCAGCAAGGTACTGACACCACATGACAGTGGGCTACTGACCTCAATTGAAACCCCCCCTTCTGTCGATGGAGGCAGTGCAGAGCCAGAGTAATGCAGTCATGGCGGTGACGTATCTTCACACAGGCTCTTGCTATTGGGCTGGGGAGCCCTGCGGATGTATATAAGCTTCTCCTGTAGTGAATCTGGCTGCAGATGGTAGAAAATAGCTGGGGAGAGAGTGAACTTTAGATTCTTAATTGTGAGTATTACCAGTGGGAATCCTGATCTGGTTGGAGAACAAACGCGAGCGACGTGTCCAATCAGAACATCTGAGATTTTGAATGCCATCTCACCGCCGCAAGCTCCTTACGCACATGGTAAGATTTGTTTGCATCAACCATTTGATGCCTCGTTTTGAATAACTGAAGAATGAAACAGCATGGTCCTGGTCTCTGATTTCCTCCTGTGGTTGGGCCTCTGCCCCATTGCACAATGGGAAGAGTAAGGTGGACCTTCCAC
This sequence comes from Pelodiscus sinensis, assembly GCF_049634645.1. NCBI lineage: Eukaryota > Metazoa > Chordata > Testudines > Trionychidae > Pelodiscus > Pelodiscus sinensis. The sequence continues at coordinate 14,391,441 of NC_134736.1, forward strand.
TTGATTTTCTGCCTTTTTAATCCCCATCCTGTTGTGTGGAGGGCTGACAGGAACCTTGTGGCTCCTGGAAATGGAGATCCCCTCCGGAGTATCGTTTGTTTCTTTGCCCAGTGTGAAAATCAATAAATATTCTTGCTACAAAAAAAAAAAATAATAATAATACACAGGAAAACTCAGTGTGAAGCAATGCGGGCAAAAGTAAAAGCTTTTCTCAAAGGAATAATGGTTTGAAATGGAAGCCTTGAAAATAATAATAAAAAAGAAAGCAATTTCTGGTGGAAATAGAATAACGTTAGGCATCAAAATCATGGCCTTGACAGAGGATCAAATCGCTGGCCCATCAGGTCTGGTGTTGGCTTGGGAAATCAGCAATAGCATCATCTGAGGAGGGAAAAGGAATAAGTCCATTCTTAGTGGATTAAACTGGGGTGAGGGCATAGGAGGGCATCAGAAGGGGGTTGCATGAATGTGTCTCATGTTACATCAGATCCTTTTGCAGCCTGAGATTCTGACGTATTGGGGATTTCAGCCCAAAATTCAGCATCTGTTCTGTGTTCGCACAGCACGTGGCGCTGACAGTCCTGGGGCTTCAAGGACTGGAGTTTCAAGGCACCATATTAATATAAATAATAAAAAAGATCTCAAGGTAATAAGAACTGCCTTCCCAGATCAGACTGGTGTTTCATCTAGCCCAGCAGCCTGTCTGCCATTGGGGCTGTATCCCCTGGCTCTCAGTACTGAGCTTCAACCATTAGGCAAAGCTGTCTGGCATGAAGGGAAATAAGAACAACCCAGGAAACTACAGACCAGTCAGTTTAACTTCTGTGCCAGGAAAGATAGTGGAGCAAGTAATTAAGAAATTCGTCTGCAAACAACTGGAAGATAATAAGGTGATAGGTAACAGTCAGCATGGATTTGTAAAGAACAAATCATGTCAGACCAATCTGATAGGATAACAAGTCTTGTGGATAAGGAAGAAGTGGTGGACATGGTATACCTAGACTTTAGTAAGGCATTTGATATGGTCTTGTAATGATCTTCTTATCAATAAACTAGGGAAATACAACCTAGATGGGGCTACTATAAGGTGAGTGCATAACTGGTTGGATAATTATTCTCAGAGAGTAATTATTAATGGTTCACAATCATGCTGGAAGGGCATAACAAGTGGGGTTCCATAGGGGTGTGTTTTGGGACTGTTTCTGTTCCATATCTTCATCAACAATTTAGATGATGGCATAGAGACTACACTTATTAAGTTTGCAGATGATATGAAGCTAGGAGGGGTTGCAAGTGCTTTGGAGGATACGGTCACAATTCAAAAAGATCTGGACAAACTGGAGAAATGGCCTGGGGGTAAATAAGATGAAGTTTAATAAGAACAAATGCAAAGTCTTCCACTTAGGCAGGGACAATCAGTTTCACGCGTACAGAATGAGAAGCAGTGGTCTAGGAAGGAGTCCTGCAGAAAGGGATCTAGGGGTCATAGTGGACGACAAGTTAAACATGAGTCAATAGTGTGACACTGTTGCAAAAAAAACCAAACATGATTCTGGGATGCATTAACAGGAGTGCTGTGAGCAAGACACAAGAAATCATTCTTCTGCTCTTCTCTGCAGTGATTAGGATTCAGTTGGAGTATTGTGTCCAGTTCTGGGCACCACATTTCAAGAAAGATGTGGAGAAACTGGAGAAGGTCCAGAGAAGAGCAACCAAAATGATGAAAGGTCTAAAGAGCACGATTTATGAGGGAAGACTGAAAGAACAGGACTTTAGTTTAGAAAAGAGAAGACCGAGAGGGGACATGATCATGGTTTTCAAGTATCTAAAAGGGTGTTACAAGGAAGAGGGAGAAAAATTGTTTTCCTTGTTTTCCTTAGTTTCTGAGGACAGGACAAAAAGCAATGGGCTTAAACTGCAGCAAGGGAGGTTTAGATTGGACATTAGGAAAAACTACCTAATTGTCAGGGTTTGTTAAACACTGGAATAAGTTGCCTAGGGAGGTTGTGGAATCTCCATCACTGGAGATATTTAAGAGCAGGTTCGATAGACATCTATCAGGGATCATCTAGATGGTGTTTGGTCCTCCTGTGAGGACAGGGAACTAAACTTGATCTCTCGAGGTCCCTTCCAGTTCTAGCATTCTATGATTCTGTGAAAGTATGTGGTGGAGTATTTGGCGTTTTCAGTTGTAAGCTGCTCAGTGTGACACCCCAGCCCCACGTGGAGTTGGCTGACCACACAGGGGTTGTTGAGCCTGCTACCCTTTTGGCTAATGGAGCATCAAGCCCTTTAGGTCAGGCAGAGGAGACTCATGATTTAAGATCTGGTGATTCCAGGTCTGAATCTCAGCCTGCAAAGCTCCTAGGGCCACTGCATTATCTAGAGCCCTGCAAATCCTTGGATATCCCCTTTACATCTGCGGGTATCCTCATCCGCAGAGGTGGATGTGGATATCCACAGCTCATTTTTGCAGATACGGATGTGGATACAAATTCTGCATCTAAAACACTGCAAATCTGCAGATCTCTGCTTTCTGTCGGTGGGTATCCACATCTGCTGTAGAGGTGGATATCTGCGGATCATTTTTGCAGCTGTAGCTATGGATTCAGACACCAATTTTGTATCCACGCAGGGCTCTAGCATTACTTGGAGATTAGCTCCAGCAGCGTTCTGTATGTGTGACTGGCTGCCCAATCTTAGGCCCTTGTGGTTTTAACCAGACTGTGATGGCAGACTGAGCCATGAATACATTTGAGAGGCTGTCTCCATGTGTGGTACCTGCTCCAGTGTTGGATTCGCATGCCTTCGTTTTATTGTTTTCCCCCGTGTTGCCTGCCTGGAAGAGAGATTGGGGTGAATGCAGCAGTGACAGTATGCGGGTGAGCCCTGGCGTGCAGCTCCAGCAAGAGCTGGCAGAGCTGCGGCACTCGCCAGCAGGGAGCTATTTAAAGAGCTGGCAGGAACCTGGGTTGTGATAGGACAGTACCTGTAAGAAATGTACATTACTGTTACACCTGGGTAAATGAGAGTCAATGCTACAGTGACTCCTCCAGACAGAGGTCAGAGCTTCCCCAAGGAAAGCACAGCGACCAAGTCCACTGGGTCAGCTGGTTTCTCTCCTCTCCCTAATCTCGCTGCTGCAGTGTGATGCTGCAGCAGGCAAAGAGTTAATTGTGCATTTGCTTCCCCTGTGCCGGGAGGGGGTGAGAATCTCTTGAGTTGAAGCTGATTAGGAGCAGTTTGGGCTGTCACCACTCTTGGTTTTATGATGGCCCTATAAAGATCAGCCGGTAATTCATTGAAACAGGCTGGGTTTGCAGGCTCTGCACTGGGGCTGCATATCAAACAGGCAACCTCTCGGCGAGACGCTCCACGGGATCCTTGTGAGGCACAAGGAAGGAGGGCGCCCTGCGTGCAAAGAACGTGTGCGGACGAGGGGCAGAGGAAGCGCGAATGGGCCTCCGGCTGCATCTTTGAGGCCGCTTGTGCAGGGGCTCGGGGTAAAGAAAGAAGATGGGTGAGGACACAGCTTATCCAAGGTGTCCCTATTTCCCTATGCTGAATGTGGGGCAACTGGTATAATTCCTCGGATCCAAGTGAGATCCACTGCCGTCCATCAGAGCTCCATCATAGAAACATGCAGATTGACATCAGGCTGACAGAGCCTCTAGTAAAAAGAAATAGTGAACAGTTCGGTTCTTTTTATTGGCCTATTTATCTTTAGGCCTTGAGAGATACGTCTCCTTGTGTGAACCTGGCACACACTCGTGCACACCTGTACACCTCTCTCACAGGTGACCAACCTCTCTCCCTCCGCCCAGTGATCTCCTCCATGCCGGGAACAGGTCCACCATTCCGGGAGCCGGGCATCACATCTTCCCAAGGTGACATATGGGGAAGGGGCATCACAGGTCTTCCCCAGACTTCTGCCAGGGTTCACAGCAGAACATGGCCAGCAGCAGCCTTTTGGGATATCCTGGGTACCCGAGACCAAAGTGGGTTCTAGTCCCACCTGGTACCCTGTTGCCTCTAGAGAATCTCAAACAACAGCGGGGAATGCACCCTGCAACTTCAGCACCCAGAGCACATAGAGCAGATAGACCATTTCAGTCTCGGCCCAGGTACTAGCAGGAGACACACTCACGTGCCTATGAAGAGAGATTAAAGAGACTGGGACTGTTCATCTTAGAAAAGAGGAGACTAAGGGGGGATATGACAGAGGTCTAAAAAATCGTGAGTAGTGCGGAGAAAGTGAATCAGGAAAAGTTATTTACTTGGTCCCATAACATAAGAACTAGTGGCCATCAAATGAAATGAATGGGCAGCAGGTTTAAAACAAATAAAAGGAAGTTCTTCTTCACACAGCGTGTAGCCAACTTGTGGAACTCCTTGCCTGAGGAGGCTGTGAAGGTTAGGACTATAACAGGGTTTAAAAGAGAACTCGATAAATTCATGGAGATTAAGTCCATCAATGGCTATGAGCCAGGATGGGTAAGGAATGGTGTTCCTTGCCTCTGTTTGTCACAGGGTGGAGATGGATGGCAGGAGAGAGATTGCTTGATCAGTATCTGTTCTATTCCCTCCCTCTGGGGCACCTGGCATTGGCCACTGTGGGCAGACAGGACACCGGGCTGGGTGGAGCTTTGCTCTGACCCAGTCTGGCCGTTCTGATGCATTCAGCCCTGCACTTGCAGTCAGATGCGCTAGGGTGGCCCTTACAGAGCAGCCAAGGGAATGCCCTCACAAGTCCAAGTGCAGGCCTGGAGCAGTGTCCCATGACCCCCCCGCATTTGGACATACGGTGAGTGAGGAGCCTTCCCCGAGGAGGGAGGGACCCCAGGAACCATCTCCGACCGGCGAGGTCCATTCGCCCCTGGAATAGTGCCCTGAAAGACGTCGTGGAAGCCCTGTCCCCTGGAAAACAACCTGTAGCGGGACTCAGTCCTGTGGTAGCCACGCCAGGGAGAGCGGCTGAGTAGAAAGGAGAACTGGTTGTGATGTAAGAGCCCTGGCTGTGGCGCAGGCTCTCTGAGGGATCTTGGGCAAACGGCTTCCCCTGTCCTGTGCTTGAGTTTCCCATTAGCACAATGAGCATAATACGCCTCTCCCTGATCCAGATGTTATAAGCATAAAGCCTGTTACTGATGACGGGGGCGTTCGGGTCCTGCAATACAAACGGCCATACAAGTACTTAGCTTAGCACAATTACTCCCCACCTCCTAACTTCCACAGTTTTGCCACACCAAAGAGCCTGTTGCGTGCATTTATGTATTTTTATTTCAAGCCCCTGATGTTTTTCCTGCTCGCGGTCTCTGATGTGCTTTCCTCTGCCTCTCTCCCTTGACCTCTCCGGGGGCTGCAGAGGGGCACAATGTGAAACAAAAGAGTGATAATGAAGAGAGAGCTGGGCCCGGGGACTCGGGTTTTGAAGAGCAGCAAGTTTCATTAAAATATAGGAAGGGGGAGGAAAGGAGGCATTTTCAAAGCTTTAAGCTGACCTGATTTCAAAGCACTCGTGTGTAATGCTTTGCCTTTCTCCTCTCTCTCTCTCTCTTTTAGGTAAGTGACATTTTATTCTGCTCATCCCTAAGATCGAGGTTGGATTTTTTTTTTAAAGTGGGGTGAAAAAAGAGAGTTGCAGTGAAAGCGTAAAGCAAATGCAGAGGACACTGGAGAGAAAAGCTGGATCAGAAGACACCTGGTCAGGTAGGTGGCTACTAAACGGAGACTTCTTGATTGCCTCGGAAGCTGTGAAGAAAGCGGGGGTATGTGTGGAGCTCCCTGCTGCGGTGATTATTGCTGATGAATTGGGCGCGGTGTGCTCTCTCGAGGAAGAACACCCCTCGGAGCTTCGGCGGCCAGCTGGTGTGTCGGTTTAGTGGAGGAACTGGGAACAGCTGGGCAGGGTGCTCCTTGGAAAGTACGCTTCTGGGCTTGGAGGGTGCCTGGTGCCGGTGATAGGGTTGAGTGTCGGCCGTCGGTTTTTCAGTGTCTGCGTTGTATTCGGACTCAGAGCATTCAGGGTGACTGAGCTGAAGGGCAGGGGCATTTGTGCATTCATAAGGGCTGTGTGTGTTGGTGTGTGGGGCTTTCTCTTGTTTACATTTGTGTAGCTCTTTTTTATTGCTGGTTTCACCAAATTGTCAGCCATAAAAATGACATTTTTTCTAAGGCCAGGTCTATACTAGATCCAGAAGGTTGGATTTCGGTGCATAACTCCAGCTATGTACATAATGTTGCTAGAGTCAACATACCTTAAACTGAGGTTGGTGCCGTCTTGGCGACTGCGAGGAGTGAGGTGACAATCGGGGGGTGCCCTCTGCATTCGATTTAGCAGGTCTTTACTAGACCCACTAAATCAAATGTCAGAAGATGGATTTCCAGCATGGCAAGTGGAGACGTGGCCTAAAGATTAGGCAAGTTGACAAGTGCAATAGGGACTAGTAAACAGAGCTTTCTCTGGAGCTCTTTGTGTGTCACGTGGCACATGTCCTGGCTGGTGGTGCAGATACGAGAAAAGCAGATTGACATTTTACCCTCCACCACCCATCCACCCAAAAGAGCACCCTGGAGCAGAGACCAGGCCCTTGGAGTCATGGGTGCTGATCTGCAATAGATTAGTGTTAAGGGGTTTTCCTTCACCAGAAAAACAAACACCTGAACCTAAATGACACCCACAAACTCAGTGTCATTCCCCATTCAGAAAATGATCCAGGGCAGCCAGGCACATTGCTCCGAATGGCTCCTCGGTTGTTTCCTTAGAGCCATGTCTGCTTGGCATGGTTAGCATGTGCTGACAAGGGGTTCAGCTTGTGAGGGCAAGTCGGGGTTCCCCTCGATCCTGCCCCCCGTAGCAGCAAGAACGGACTCCGCCCACCAGTAGAATAGGGAGGGTTTATTGCTTCTCCAGGATACAGCCCAGCACAGACGTGATGTGGTTACAGGAGTCAAGGCCAGGATGCCTCAGACCCTTGAGGTTAGGGGATCCATCACCCGCCCCCCAGACCCTGAGTTCTCAGCTTAGGTTGTTCCCTTCATGTTTCCCAGCCAGCCACTGACTCTTCCCCCGATACCTGGTGTTCGTCTCCGTCTCTCTCCCTTTGTCTATCCCCCTGGGAAGAGCCTTGTTCTCTGCCCAGGCTGGGCCTAGGTGTCTGGGCCAATCCACATGTGGGTGAGTCAGTGGGAATCCCAGAGCACAGCGCAGGGGGACACTGGACAGCCCCCCACTACGTCACACGGCTTAACAAGGCCGGCTTCTTGCAAACCCAGTGAGGGGGCAGCATGGAGAACAGCTGCTGCTAAGGAAGGAAGACCCACCCCCAAGGAGTTAGTACAGACGGAAGAAAATGCTAGAGCTGGTGTGGTTCTTTTCCCCTCTCCCCCCCCCCCCCCCCCTCCACTCCTCGTCAGCAAAAATTGCCAACTAAATTGTGATTCCCACCTGTGCTGGTGCTAATGTGGAAATGGAAAGAAGGCTGCAACTGAGTAATCCCGGAGCCCAGCTGAGCCACAGACCGGGCGGGAAATCCTTGGCTTGCCTAGAAAAGATAACCAGGGAAGGGGCCAGTCAAGGATACATATGGGCCGTCCAGATGTGGGGCTTATAGGGAGTCACATTGCTGGCTGTAAAAGCCACGTTAGCTCTGTAGGGCTGCAGCTGGGTTTTCAAGGGGGGTGCTTGCTCTGCAGGGAGGTGGCCTCTTCCCCATCCCCGGTGCTGGATGTGTGGCGTTTGCTCTGCCACCTGCCGGATTAGCGAGGTTTGCCCTGCCCATGCCCAGCACCAGATGAGCCCCCTTTCTGACTTGGCCTGCTCCAGCTCAGGACTGTACTGTTAGCTCCTCTCGTTTCCAGGGCAGCCTCCTCGTGCCCTGGGTGCCTGAGTTCTCTCCGTTGAAAGCGTCTCCCTGCCCCGTGCTGCAGAACTACCCCATGGAAAGGGCCGGTTCCTGTGGGCGTAAGTCCCTGCGTTTTTGGCAGCCACGTGCGAAATGCCGCATGCTGGTGCTAGGCATGGTGCCTCCTTAAGCAATTTGCGCTTGTACTATAGGATTGGGGGGGGGGGGGGAAGCTAGGCCAGCTGCCCTCCAGGGCTGGCATGGAAAAGGGAATTAAAGGGCAGAGGTCGTCAGGCTGGTGCCATCCTGGGAACGTGACTCCCATCCCCTACTAATGCTCTTGTTAAAAGGGAGTGGTACTGAGAGCCTTAAGTATGGGCCTGGCGGCGACTCAGTAACTCAGGGGTTAACTCGGCTGCCCCTCTGAATCTTCAGAACGCATAAACCCATGAGCATGTTTAGCCTCTCTCCCACCCCCCAATCCTACGCCTACCCCCACCTCCTTTGCTGAAATCCTTCCAATTCTGGATAAGGGGATTCCTCCAGAACTCAACGGGGCAGCAGGAGATATGGGCTCAGTGCCTGCCCGTGTGACCCTGAGCAAGTCATTCCCTGGTTGTGCCTCAGTTTCCCCTGAGGACAATGGTTCTTTTCTGCCTTTCTGTTCATGAGCTCTTGAAGGCAGGGGCTGTCTCTCACTATGCTTATGTCTAGTGCAGTGGGGCCTCACTCAGGGAACAGGCCGCTCGGGCCTACCCGTCGTGTAAATCGCATATGCGTTGCTGTAATGCATTTAATACTATGCTGTTGAAGGCCGTGATCCCCAAGGGTCTGAGTCTGATTGCACTGAAGTCAATGGGATCTCTGGAGCTGGTTTCAGTGTGTGCTTGATTGAGGCCTCCCTGTGTGGTTTAATGGAACCAGCTTTATGAAACAGCATGAAGAGGAAGGCTCAGTAACTAAATGCAGCGCCAGGGTCTTTTACTTGAACTTGGAGACCTGGGCCAGGTTTCACAAGGGCACTGTGAAAGCAGCACTACATAGATTTTTTTCATAATTTTCCTTCTGATCTTGTTTGTCCCTCTCTCCCCGCCATCCCCGCCCCCTCTTTGATCTGCAAAGTATGAACATTGCATTATTATCATAATTGCTCGAAGGAAATCAATAACGTTCTCTAATCAGCGCGGTGCGGAAAACCATTGGATCCTGCCAAATCCACACGTCAGACTCCCTGCACGAAGCAGATTTACCACAACCCCAACGTTGGCTTGAGGGATTTCCCCATTGGGGGTTATGATGTCACAGGCTTTGCCTGCGGTAGTTGGGGTGTCACAGGCCTGTGCAAAACAACTATATTTTTAAGGTGAGCTAAACATCCTAGCCAAGGCAAGGCAATTTGTAGCTTTCACATCCATGGCTTAGCCACAGGGGGGTGTGAGTGGGTTGTTGGCCCACCCACTTATGACCCAGGCCCCGCCACCCTGCCTCGGTTTTGCTCAGCTGGTCTGGCACTCTTGCTGGGGAGCGGGGTTGGAACACAGAGCTTGCTCCACGCTGCTCTTCCAGGACAGGAGCAACGCACCCGGCGTGCTTGCTAGAGAGTGTCATTGGTGCACGGGGTTTGTAAGACACCGACAACGCTCCACTGCAGGAACACTGTGCAAGCAGATTGGCGCATGTCTCTGCTGCCCAACCCCATGAGCAGCAGGGCAAGTGCCCTGCCCCACATTCCCCAGTAGCAGCACTGGGCTGGCATGGTGGGGCAGGCTTCCAGACCCTGCTCAAGAGACTCAGCTTCCCAACAGGAGCACCTAGCAGAGCAGAATAAGCCTCATGTCCCGTCCTACTCTTCAGGTAGGACCCTCAGTGTCCCTTGACCAGCGTGTCCATCACATCCCACCCTCTCCCAGGCTGGTTGGTGAGAAGTGGCTCAATGTCTCCTGATCCTTTTCCCCATCCCCTATCATTGCCCACCCATCTGAAGTCAGGGACCACTTAACGTCCCCTTCTGGCTAAGCCACTGTCTCGCATGGTTACCAGGGTCAGGATAACACAAACAAAAGAAGTATGTCTTCATGCAACAGATGGTCAACTTGTGGAACTCCTTGCCAGAGGATGTTGTGAAGACCAGGACTTGAATAGGGTTCAAAAAAGAGCTAGATAAAATCACAGAGTATGGGTCCATCAATAGCTATTAGCCAGGTTGGGCACAGATGGTGTCCCTAACCTCTGTTTTTTGGGGCTGGGAATGGGCCCCAGGGCACTTGATTATCTGCTCTGATCATTCCCTTTGGGGCACCTGGTATTGACCGCTGTCAGAAGACAGGACACTGGGCTGGCTGGACCTTTGGCCTGTCCCAGTGTGGCCGTTCTTAGAGTAAGTGAATTCCTCCGTAGACGTTACCTTGACCTTGAACCCACGTGAAAACTGCAGGTTGCCTTGTCTTCACAGAGGTACTGCCTTGTCTTGGCTAACTCCAGTGAGGGATGGTTACCAGGGTCAGGGTAACACAAACAAAAGAAGTATGTCTTCATGCAACAGATGGTCAACTTGTGGAACTCCTTGCCAGAGGATGTTGTGAAGACCAGGACTTGAATAGGGTTCAAAAAAGAGCTAGATAAAATCACAGAGGATGGGTCCATCAATGGCTATTAACCAGGTTGGGCACGGATGGGGTCCCTAACCTCTATTTGTCACCTTTTTCCTAGTAAAGAGGTACCCTGAGTGTGTGTGGTGAAGTTAGGACTTAGGCCAGAGAAGTCAGGAAGCTTGCGGAACCCATTCTCAGGATGGAAGGGAGGCAGTGTCATTGCTGTGCTTCTGTTAGTAAACAACAGACATCTGCTTTCCCCTCTCTGGAATCCTGCTTGGAGTATTTAACTTGCCTTCGCACTTCACCTTTAACTCGTTCCCCTTGTGGGAGCGCACTACTACAGGATGTGCCATTAGAGCATCACTGAGTAAATCCACATGCCATTCAGCACATAATACGGTATAATAAGACCCAGTGGAATAGATCTGCATATTTTTCTTCATTCCTCTCCTCTTTTGAGCCGGTGCACATAACTTATGGATGTATAAAATGCTCCTCTTTCTAAGACTGTGAATGCAAACGTGCCATTTAGCACTGCTGTTGAGTGGTGTGATTAGAGTCTAGACTTTGTAATGCACACACACTCCAGGGGCTGATTTCAGGTTTTGATAGGAACATCATATGTGCATTTCCTATCTTTTGTGAACTTGAAATCTCAACCTTAACAGTGGATCTCTGTGTCTCTCTTTGTCTCTCTCACAGACACATTATATGTATGTGTGTGCGCTATACACTCTGTGTAATTTATAACTACATACCGGAACTGGTCAAACTTTGACTAAAGCATTTTCTATTGGAAAATTCAGTTTCCATCAAAATCTGTGAAATTGTGTTCAAATATTGTTTAGAAGAAAAACCTTGAAGTTCAGATAAATGTCACATTTTGACATTTTTTGATCTATAACATTGCATTTTTCCTTGTGAAATTCCTTTTCACTTTGGAAAAAAGTGTATCCTAATATACATAATATAATAAAGGACATATAGAATCCTAGAACACTAGAACTGGAAGGGACTTCAAGAGGTCATGGAGTCCAGTCCCCTGCCCTCATGGCAGGACCAAGCACCATCTAGACCAGGGCTACTCAACACGCAGCCCGTGGGCCCCATGAGACCCGTGGCCTGTTTGTTTGTGGCCCACCGTGTGGTTTGGGTTTACGCAGGGCTCCACATGTGGCCCACGGGTGGGAACCAAAGAAAAAAATAGTCAATAGAATGGTCTTCTGTTGATATGCATTTTAGTAGTTACATTCCTGGACTGTCATTGCTCATTAAAAGTGCTGTCATATGGGGGGAAATTGGGCAAGTATTGCCTTTTATTAATATCAGCAGAACTGACTTAAAGGGGCCTGTGTGTTGTGTAGTCTTGCCTTAATCTTTGTATTCATGCCCGTCAATGTGAAAGAAGCTATTTGCATATATGCAATCACACTTAAGTTGCAGCCCTCAGCATGTTCTGTGAGTATCATTGTGGCCCCCGGGGCTTCCAAAGTTGAGTAGCCCTGGTCTAGACCATCCCTGACAGGTGTTTGTCCAACCTGCTCTTAAATATCTCCAGTGATGGAGATTCCACAACCTCCCTGGGCAATTTATTCCAGTGTTTAACCACCCTGACAGGCAGGAAGTTTTTCCTAATGTCCAACCTAAACCTCCCTTGCTGCAGTTTAAGCCCATTGCTTCTTGTCCAATCCTCAAAGGCCAAAGAGAACAATTTTTTCCCCTCCTCCTTGTGACACCCTTTTAGATACTTGAAAACTGCTATCATGTCCCCTCTCAGTTTTCTTTTCCAAACTAAACCAGCCCAATTCTTTCAGTCTTCCCTCATAGCTCAAGAAAAGAGAGCTAAAATCCGAACAGAATGGTCGTGTTGATAAGTCATTCACTTAGGCATCAGAAGAGGTGTCTAATATGATCTCAGGAAAGTCAGCTGATTAGTTCCCCATCTGTACCATGGATTTAACCATGTGCCTCTATTTCACACTAAGGCTGTGAGGCTAAATCATTTAGCAATTGGGAGGTTCTCATTCATCAGGGAGCCACAGAAGTAGAGGGAAAGGCAGGCCCAGATGCCAACATTTGGATCTGGATGTTAGCCCCACAGGCTGATGTTTTCAAAGCTCTGTATAATCTTTGAAAAATCTTTGAAAAAGCATCTTTGAAAAATCCCGTCTCTTGTGTTTAATGGTGTTGAGGTCTAGGCTTTCGGTCTGACATGGATAGAAAGATGAATACCACGCAGGCTTAGGCTAGGGTGTGCCTCCTAGGCCCAGAGTTTGGGATTCTTTGGATGTAGCATTTGAGGCTTGACCCCAGGGCTAGCCCATAACATTTTGGCACCTGAGGCGGGGACCTCAAATGACGCCCCCCTGCCCTCTCGCTTGGGCCAAAACTTTGAAAGGTCTCAATTCTGCCTTCCTGTTCTACTCCTCTCATGGGACTGCAGAGAGAATACATCTGCATCAGCAGCAGACACAATTTTCTACACTCTGGGTCCTTGTGGCACCCTCCCTTCCCCCCCCAGTCGGGCACCTGAGGTGGCTGCCTCATTTCGCTTCACGGTAAGGCCAGCCTTGCTTGACCCAAGATTGAGACAAGAACCAACATGAAATCTGGTTTTGTCACTCCTGCTTCGCCTCCAAAGGTTCAGTGATAACTGCTTTGGGATGGATTTGTCTCTATTATGATTTTGTTTGCACTGCGGTAACACCTAAAAGCCCCAGGCACTAAGTACAACCCGGCTGCACTAGGCACTACATGACCAAAAAAGATATTTCACCATCTTGAAGAGCTCACAATATCTTTGAAAGGGGCCCTGGCCAGGCAATGAAGAGGAAATATATGGACTCCCCAGCCGGGATGTGTTTAATACCGGCCTTCAGGCCAGTTCTCAGTCCTGCTGAAGGCCGGCAGTTTTTTCTGTAGTTAATGGACACAGCTCCACCCATGATGGGTGCTCTGGGCCCTAGGTCTGGTTCACAGGCTACCTATTGATTCTCCCATCCCTTCAGGTCCCATCAACCCCAACTTACAATCGTTAATTATTTCTCATTTGGAATCAATTTCCCCCAGTGCCTTTTTTTCCTCTGCCACATTTAATCAATGTTTTTTCCTTTTGTACCCTTCCGCTCCGGCCCAGAGACCGATTGCTCTTTGCAGAAGAGGCACGTCAGACCCATTCCCTGTGTTTGCTCGTCAGGTTGTCTCTCTGCATGAAAGGTCTAGCTAGTTATTAAGGGAGAAACAGTAAGTGATGGAGAAAATATCGAAAGGGGCGGGGATGGAAATAAAACATCCCATCAGGGTGGACAATGGACAACTAGCAGCAGAAGAATAGATCAGTAGCCATAAAATACAGAGTTGTGATTCCATCGCAGTGCTCCTGCAAGGTGATAAATCCCAGGAAGGAAAAAGTCTGAGCCATATATTACAGGCATGTGTGAAATGGGACATTGTCATGGGGTGGATGCACAGATCATAACCCACCTGCCTCTTAGCTTGGGAAAGACCAGCTCTACCTCCTGGGTCCTAGCCAAATCTCCCCTTTCCACTGCAGGGATTCCATAGAGCTCCTGACCTGTTTGGCAAGCGACTTGTATTTTTTCCCGCCTGGGTGCACTTTCATATTAAGGCCTGATCTGAAATTCTGCCACGGTCGATGGGAATCTTTCCACTTCAATGAGCTTTCGGATCAGGCCCTGAAATTGTGCCCAGCCATGCAAAAACGCAGACCATCTGCCAAGACAGCCCCGTATGCTTTCTGGAGCCTGGGTCTTGCTCCCCGCCTCCCCTGCTCCCGATGGACTGGAGGAAAGGATTGGCAAAGACTCAGTGTGCGTCAGGATGCGTTAGCTGTTTTGTGAGAATGGAACACACAGCCCCATTCATCAAAGCAGCAATAAGGAGGGGGCCAGTGAAGTCAGAGGGGGACTTCAAGGAGCTTTGGATCAGGCTTTTGGAGTGCAAGGGAGCAGCTAGCGGAAAAGCTAAGCTGCACACAGACACATTGACGCCTGCTAGGAGTGCAGTGACGGAGCATTAGAATCCTACCTGTCCTGCTGGGGGCGTGTCGCGTTGACAGGAAGCCAGCGTTACCTAGTGGCATTCAGCCTGCAGGGCAGAGAAAGCTTACAGCTCCAGCACTGTGTTGGCTCATTGTTAATCAGCCGTGTTACCTTTAGGGAACGTCAGTGGTGATTCATTTGCTGGTGGAGTAGTCGATGGAATTTCCTTTGACTCCTCGACTAGATGCTAAGCACTTCCACCTCTCAAATGGACACGAGCCCCAGCGGGGCCTCTTACGCATTTCGAAGTTGGAACGCCACGTGAGGCCTGGGGCCAGCGGGGGACTCAGAGACCCGGGTAGCCCCAGGGTCCATGCTGCACTTCCTCTTTGAAAGAGTCCTGCACATTTCAAAGCTGATGCGCGCGGGGAGCCTGGGGTCAGCCTCCAGCTGTTCCCGGGCTCCCCCCAGCATTTCACAGTGGCGGCGCTGTGTGGAACCTGGGGTCACACCAGCTGACCCTGGACTCCATGCTGCCCCTTTGAAATGCTGCGAGGAGCCTGACTCCGGGCTCCCTGTGGCATTCAGTGGCAGCACCGCACGGAGCAGCTGACCCCGGGCTCCGTGTGGCGCTGCCGCTTTTAAGTATCCCCCTCTTCTCGGCCCCCCTTGCTGCCGCTATCTGATGGGGGGGGAGCAGCGGGGAGGGGTGAGTGACTAGTCAACTATCCAATAAGCATTTGCTTATTGGCTAGTCAACTGGTCCTTTACATCCCTAGTGACCACAGCGTCTAGGAGCTCTGGATGTCATCCGCTGGGCTGGGAGCTGTGCAAACACAGCGCAAAAAGAGCAATCTCTGCCCCAAAGGGCTTACAGTCTATCTGTAGGACTCTAGCTGGATGCAGACAAATGGGGGAGGAGAAGGCAGCCAGGAGACTTCCTCACCAGCACGATAGGCTACTGTCTCTGCATGCTTGCAGCCCAGTCATTGTCATGGTCCTTGCAGGCATTGTGGCAAAGGAGAGTGTTACAAAAGCTTTTGAGGGAGGACAAAGGGTCACTTCTCCTGATGCGTGTGGGGTGCACCAGGCATAGGAGGCAGCAGGGGAGAAAGCACAAAGGCTCAGAGCCTAGGATGCAACACAATGGACTCAGAAACCCAGTAGGAGCAATGAAGGGCATCTAGCGAGGGTTTCCAATCCATACCTCCTTGAGCAGCTCCTCCTCCTCTGCCCAATATCAGCCTCTGAGAATCCCACCCGATGGGGTCATGTTCAGGAAGCCTTGCATGACCCCAGATCTTACACACACCCGTTTACACACACACACTCTAGAACTGTCCTTTATTCCCAGCCATGCGGGCACGAGGTTGAAAGCACAGCGAGAAAGGAATTGATCATCGCAACAAGTCACGTTTCCCCCACCTCTTTCCAGTCCCTGGTTTCGGACAAACATGCACCCAGAAAGGAGAGAAGGGAATTAAATTAACGTACACAATTTCTCCCTGTCACTGAACTCTGACTAATGAGTCTATTTCTGGGTAATAAGAAGGAGCAGGAAGTGACAAGGCACCGTAATGAATTAGTGGCCCAGAACCTCGTTAGTCAGAATAATCTTTCCACAAAAGATAAATGATGCAAACATTAATTATGAAGCTGGTGTGGAAATGCATTTCGCTGTTTGGCATCCCGAGGAATCGCTCCATGTTATTACTGGAGTGAGGTGCTTCTTTTAAAAGAAAAAGGTGGTCATAAACAAAACTAATAATATCTGGGTCTCTGGGTGTATTCACCTCGGCAAGGTGATACATAACCACAGGAGGAGGAGGAGGAGGATTTTTGAGGTACCTCACATATCTGTGAAGGCATTCCCGTCTGTGTCTGATAGTGCTAAACCAACATTAGAGATAAGCATTGTGCTAGGAGCTGTACAAACAGGAGGTTTCTGCCATGAAGAGCTTAACATTTAATCAACAGGACGGGCGGTGGAGGAGAGAGAAGAAGGTTTATTAACATATGTTATTTAGCAATTGACAATTTTTTTTGGTTCTTTTACTGTTTTTTTATTTGTTATACACATTTACCTCTATTATGATGTTTTTGAGTAGACTCCATGCTATGTCTTTCCCTATTTCACAGTTAAATTTTATTGTGTCAGGTTTCTTTAGTACTTTTCTGACGTCCGGATTTCTTTGGCACTTCCCCCGTATATAATGGTCAGTATTACCAAGCAGTTCAGTTATATTGATTTCTTGGACCAGATCCTCTGCTCTTTTTAGGATTAATCAATAATTGCCTTTCCCCTTGTGGGACCCTCAAGGAACTATACGAGGTTGGTGAGGCCTGGTTTTCTTTGACAAAAGCTGTGTTGATTCCTCCCCAATATATCATGTGTATCAATGTGTTTAATTGTTTTCTTCTTTACTATAGTTTCAAGCAATTTGCCTGACACTGAAGTTTGGTTTAGTGGCCTGTAATTGCCAGGCTCACTTCTGGAGGTTTCTTTTTTAACCAACTTTCCACTCACTACTGTACAGTGAGTAGAGTACAGAGGATGATTTAACTTCTACGTTCAAAGTTAGTAGCTTTGCAAGTAGAGTTCCCTCAGGACTCTTGGGTGAATACCACCTGGTTCTAGCGACGTATTACTGTTGTAAAAGCTATTTAACGTTTAGCTAGAAGCCATCTTGTATAACAGAAACCATTTCAGCTTTTTGTCTTTGCACGTAGGCCAAAGTAAACTTTCTATCACCCCATGCGCCAGGCCAAAACAAATGTGCTATTAAAATGTGTTAATTGGGCTGGTTCAAAAAGAAAATGTACTCCCTCGTACCTGTCCGCCATCTTGTTAATAAGGCTTTGTTTTTCCTAGTTTAATTAATTATTTCTGTAATTGAATGCCCTAACGTCAAACTGTTTGGTTAAGGGTATAAAAATACTAGAATTAATTGTATTAGGCAGCCTTACTGGGCCTGGCTTTGCTAAAACGACATTTAGCTCACTTTGCTTTTATTGGCCAATAAAACTGTCTGTTTAGCCGCGTAAACTAAGTGAGGCGTTTGCTTCAACACTGTTCAAATGATCAGTTTGTTCCAAAACCAGTTCTGTTCATGCCTCAGTCTGGGCAGGGCTTTGGCACAAGGGGCGGGGCTTTGGGTGAGCCTCCCCAGGACAGCCTTTCAATACTGCCAGGCCTGGGTCACCCAGGGTCCTGGTGGTGATTTAAAGGGCCCAGAACTCTTACCACTGCTGTGGTAGTGGCTGTGGTGATCAGCAGCCCTGGACCCGTTTAAATTGCCGGGCTGTGGGGCAACTGCCCCTTCCTCCCCATCACCCCGTTGGCAACCCAGAGTCTGGGACAATTCCTCAGATTTGTCAGCAGCAAAGAATAACTCCTGTGTAGGGATCTCTCTCCTCTTCTCTGCAGTGAAGACCAATTCATTTGCCGCCTCTGCGGTGGCCTTGTCTTCCATGAATGCTCCTTTAGCACCTTGATCATCCAGTGGTAGGTACAGTGGACTGGTTGGCAGGCTACCAGCTTCTGACATACTGTTTTCCCTTTCGCTGTTGGTATTTGTGTCCTTAGCTGGTTGATCTTCAAATTCTTTCTACGCCTCCATGATTACACTTTTATACTTGACTTGCCAGAGTTTATGCTCCTTTCTATTTCCCTCAGTAGGGTTTGACTTCCAATTTTTATGTCTTTTAGCCTCTAACTGCCTCCTTTATACTGTTGTTTAACAGTGATGACAATTTTTTTTGGTTCTTTTACTGTTTTTTTATTTGTTTACCTCTATTATGATGTTTTTGAGTAGTCTCCATGCTATGTCTTTCCCTATTTCAAAGTTAAATTCTGTTGTGTTGGGTTTCTTTAGTACTTTTCTCATGTCAGGATTTCTTTGGCACTTCCCCCACATATAATGGTCAGTATTACCAAGAAGTTCAGTTGTATTCATTTCTTGGACCAGATCCTCTGCTGTTTTTAGGATTAAATCAATAATTGCCTCTCTCCCTGTGGTTTCTAGGACTAGCTGCTCCACGAAGCAGTCGTTTATGGTGTCTAGAAATTTAATCTCTGTATCCGATCCTGAGCCCAACCCACTTGGGGTGGGACTTTTAGTGTCTGCAAATATATATATCTATATATATATATACACACACACACACACACACACACACACACACACATATACATACACACACTTTATTTGATTTATTTATATATGTGTGTGTGTGTGTGTGTATATATATATATAGATATATATATTTGCAGACACTAAAAGTCCCACCCCAAGTGGGTTGGGCAACGTCCTTTTCTTCTCAGGTTCTTAAGTCCGGCAAAGTAAACGTCCCCTTCACGTTCCCAGCCCTTCTTTGCACCCCTCTCATGGTTGCTGTCCCTGGGCCGGGCAGATGGAGCATTCGGGGTGCATTATAGAGTTCATCTCCTGTCCAGAGTAGAGGGAGGGAAAGAGGTAGCTTATTCACTCCGCCAGTCACCTCCCCGTACGCCTGCTCTCTGGCGCTGCCCTGCTGGCTGTTTGTTGCGTCTCTCTGACGCATCTCCAACACAATCAGCATAATAAAAGAGGCACCTAATGATGCCAAGTGCCCAGAGTGGTTCAAGCAATTTTGTAATCTTTACTCGTGGGTTCAAACCATTTTTATTTAGCCCTAACTTGAATATAATCTGCCAAGGAGAAGGATCAGCAGCAGCTATCCAGACTGCCCCGGCACCATGCACCCTTTGTTTATTGGTGTTCTCTGATGGACAGTGGCATCCTATCTGCTCCAAACCCCAGTCTTGACTGATCAGAGCTTCCAGGACTCCAGCCTTCATGACAGTCCAGTTAGAAGGTGTGACGGCGCGTTGGGGGTCCCCCGTCTCCTGCACCCCGAAATGGCACAAACAGACTGCACCAGCCAGTGGAATAGAGGAAGTTTATTGCCTCTCCAGGATACAGTACAGCACAGATGTAATCTGGTCACAGAGCTGGGCTAGGATGCCTCAGGCCCCCTTGAGATGGGGGAAGACCGGGCCCCTAAACTCCAGCCCCTTTCCCTAGGCTGTCTCCTCCATGCTGTCTCCTTCCCTAGGCTGTCTCCTCCAGCCAGCAACTAACTAACACTCTTCCAGCCCTGCCCCCCAGCCAGGGCAGCATTCCACCTTCCTTTGTTCCTCTCCATGGGGGGTGTCTGGCCATACTGGTTTGCATAGTGACTCATCCTGTTTTGCTGGGTCGTGGTACCCACGGCAGCCAGTGGGGGTTACCCCAGAGCCAGCAGCATAGAAACCAGCCAGGTACCCCCACTACGTCACAGAAGGCACCTAGCAGGGAAGCACTTACACCAAAAATGCAAATTTATAGAGGCGAAGGCGAGGGCAAGGAAGTTTGCAGACACCAGGAGGTGGAGAAAATTATTCGATTCCCCTTCTCAGCTAGCAGTCGCTCCCACCTCTACCCTGCCCCCAGTCTTAAAGAGCTTCTCCCTGTTTTCTCCTTTGTCATTTTTGTTACTGCCATATTCAGTTGGCTTCTTGCACATTTCAAAGAGCCGCTGCCTGGCATTTGGTCACGGCTGCTTCTGTACCTTCCAGGTACAATTACTGTACAATACAACTTGATTGGACACAGTGTCTTTCATACCAACCTGCCTCTGAAAGCTCTTTGCAGGATCTAATGCCTTTCCAGAGCAAAATGACAAATAATAGGAGAGGAATTAAAAGTGGAATGAGACCAAGTGTGGTGGTCCCATCCTAAAAGGTGGTTCTGCTCATGCCATTGCAATCTCCCCTGCCACCAGAGACTGGACCAAGCCCAAGGTGTAGCCAGTACTGGCTGGGAAGAGGGCACAGGCAGGGCAGTTGGGGAATGAGTTGAATTGGTGCCGTCTCTGCTAGCACCACTCTAGGTATGGTGAGATAAAGCTGCTGGCCCTGTGCCATGGAGGGGAGATGCTATGGAAAGCCATGGAACTTACCCCATGGAAGCGTCTGGTCCCAGGTCACTAATGCGTCGTATCAGAGTCACGGCATCAGAAGCGGCAGCATCCAGCAGATGGCGCACTGGGGTGGGAGCCAAGAGACTTGGGTTCTAGTCCCGGTTCAGCCTGACCTTGAGCAAAGCACTTCCACTCTCACAGCCAGTTTCCCAGCCTGTAACTCTCTTGTCTAGCGGAGTTCTTCAGAGCAGAGATTGTGTCTGCCAGGCCCACCAAGAGGGCATGGGGGAGGGGATGACTGGCTCTGGGCCCCTTCATCCATCAGAGCCGTGGGTGGTGCTGCGGTCTGGGGTGCAGTGTGGTGCAGTCCAAGTGGTGCTGAGGCTGGGGGGGAAAGAGGGGCACGGTGCAGTGTGGTGCAGTCCAAGTGCTGCTGAGGCTGGGGGCGGGGAGAGGGGCACAGCGCAGTGTGGTGCAGTCCAAGCAATGCTTAGGTTTGGGTGGGGGGGGGAGAGGCAGTGTGGTGTAATCCCAGGCATTGCTGAGGACTGACTGCTCCCAGCCTTGCCCCTTCTAAGAGTGCGAAACCAGACCCTCCCCCCATTGCCCAGGGGCCCAGAAGGTCTCTTGGCCCCCCAGTGTCTGTACAGGTCCTAGTACAGCTGGGATTTGAACTCAGTCCTTTAGATGCTACCGCAACCCAAATTAATAACAACAATAGTTGTGCTGCTTCTAATAACGACTTCTCTACACACACCTGTATCACTCTAGCTATATTGGTTTGACACTGTTATAGTACAGTGCAGTTAAAGCGGTCCCTAGTGTAGACACAATTATGCTGGTATAAAAGTGCTTAGATGAGGAGAGCTTATTCCTATAAGGGCAGAAGGATACATTATATACTATTATAAAGCACTTTTATTCTGGCATAACTATGTTGACACTAGCAGTGGTTCTGGTTTTACTATTTAAGCTAAAAAGTCACACCCAGGGCCAAAATAGATACAAACAAAAGTCACACAGAAGAAGTAATGTTTTTAAAAGTTCTAATGTGACTTAATAGCCTAAGTCCAATTTTCAAATGAGACTCAATCTAGAGCAGTAGTTCTCAACCAGGGGTACATATACCCTTGGGGCGGACTGGCCCGGTGGGATACTGGGAATTTCCTGGTGGGCCATCGTATCCACCTGTGATGGGCTGTTGTATCCACCTGTGATGGGCCATCGTTGTCCCGCATGCCGAGTGGCTCTGCATCCGCGCTGTATGTGGCGCACAGAGTCTGACCCACCGCTTGTGCTGCATGCTGGACGTGACGCAGGGAAAGGGGGCGGCGCTCGAGGGGCACATAGGGGTGACATCATGGGGAGGGCCATTCCCAGGCCTATTTTGATAGCTGGTCCACTCCTATATACCCTGGGAGCACACCAAGGTCTTCCACAGTGTACATCAACTCCTCTAGATATTTGCCTCATTTTATAACAGGCGATGTAAGAAGCAGTCGTGATCAGTGCAGACTAGAATTCCATACAGACAGTGACTTGTTAATACTGTTCTGGAGACTATACACTGAAATGCAAGTACAATATGTATATTTCAATTGGTTAATTTTATAAGTAGAAGATTTGTCCGGCATTGCTTGGGTCCTTCAGGGCAGGAGGCTCTGGAGTCAGGGAAGAGGCTTGGGGATGTAGGGGGTTCAGGACAGGAGGCCAAGGACATGGAGGAGTCAGGACAGGGGGTGGAGGGGCTCAGGTCAGGGGTCTGTGGGTGTGGGGGCAGGGGAAGACTGTGATGGGGTGCAGGAGCTGATGGGGGCCACACTGCCCAGGTGACAGCTCTCCGGGGCTGGCTGTGGATCCCTAGTGCTGGCTGAAGTGGTGGGTCGCTCTGGCTGTGTGGTAACTCCAAGGGGCTGACTGCAGCAGGGGCCACGCTGACCTGGGGCAGGTGGGCAGGAAGCTTTTCTCCACCCTTTCTCTCTGGTGCTCCAATGGGATTATAGACATCCTGGTCCCCACGTCTGGCCCCTTGCTGCCCCCTTGTGGTCATTACACAGTATAGCTGTTCCTGTTAGCATCCCTCCCTGTGAAAAACAGTCACATTCCAGGCACATTGCATTGTCCTGGCACACCCAAACCCTGACCTGGCTTTAACATACATTAAGAGGAAGCTACATACCAAATTTGGTGGTCCTAGCTCTTACCGCTTTGGAGGAGTTCTAAAACAGACAGATGGGCAGACAGATTCGCTTGCTCACAGACAAACGCATTCTCTCAAATATATAGTAAGTGATATGGCAAAAAGAGAAAGTTGGTAGCATTGTTGGTAACAGCGTGCTGTGCAATACTTATCTCATTTTGTAAACAAGTGGTTTTTAAATTAAGTGAAACTCGGGCTTTGCAAGACACATTGAGCTCCCGAAAGGGGTACAGGAGTTTGGAAAAGTCGAGAGATGCTGGACTGGTGGACTAGGCACTGGACTAGTGCCTGACACACACTTAAAACTGAAATGGACTTAGTGGCCCAGGGCTGTTAAAAATTGTACCTCCTGTGCAGTGTAGTTAGGTCAACTGAGCCTCCACTGTAGCCTCAGAGAAGTGAACAGAAGGAATCCTCCGTCATCTTAGCTACGGCCTGTTGGAGAGATGAATTAATTACAGTAGTGAAAACAAATCCTGGGAGCACTGCAGGGAGAGCCTACACTACAGTTGCAGTGCATAGCTGTGCTGATTTAATGGAGGTGGGGTAGGCGTTCCTACGACTACACTTCAGGACTTATGCCAGCATAGTCTTTAGTGTAAACACAACCTACAACAGGAGGAGGAGTTTTTCCGCTGTTGTAGTAACGCTGCCTGCCTGAACAACGGCAGCTATGCTGTCAGAAGCGCTCTTCTCTCAACATAGCTGTGTCTATATGGGTTTGTGTTGTCAACTTAGCTGTGTTGCTAGGCATGTGGGGTTTTTTTCCCACACTCCCGGCCAGCGTAAGCTACAAGTGAACACCGGGCCGTAGGCACTTCGGAGGCTAAGCTCCATTTCCTCTCAATGAGAGTGCAGTGCGAGGCGTGACAGCATTATGGCTAGACACCCCCCAGCTAGCTAGCTGCAATTACAATAGAAGTGAAGCCTTCCCAGCACAGAGTCGCCGCTCGCATACATATCTACAGGTCCCACATGGGTTCGTACAGCCCTGTGGCTTCGCTGCTGGTTTTCAAATGCACGAGATGTAAGCGAGCTTGGATATACTGGCGTACGCAGCGGTTCCACCACTGGTTAGGGTTGTCAGTTATTCCTGTCTGCCACATCTGGCAGGGGTGGGAGGCAGCGCCTTTTTTTTTTTTTGCTCAACAACTTTCGTCTTCTGGTTGTTGTTGTTGTTTTTTTTTTTCTCAACCATATTCAGGACTTTTGGTGAAAGCGTCTGGCAAGACTACCTCTGGTTGCCATGTAGACAGTTCCTTTGGCTCCTAAAGGCTCGGTCTCTTTTGAGACCGGACTTTGGTTTGGAGCAAGAGGCTTAATTTCCAGGTTGAGGCAACGGCCCTGCACTAGCTGTGAGCAAGACAGCTTCTTGCAGAGCAGAGCCGTGGTGGAATGAGCCATGAGAAGGGCTGAGCATGTCAGGCAGGCTCATGGGGCGGTTAGCCCCTCCTGCCCTCTGTATTTAGCATGCTCATTCAGAGCCAGCATAGGTATGGCCTCTCCAGCTGAGAGGTGCATCTCCAGCTTGGTGGATAGGTTCCTCCGGCACTTATGAAAAATATACCCTGCTCTGACAGGCTTTCTGCTGTGGGGGTGTGAGTAACCCAGATGAAAAGCCGTATGTGTCTGTGGCGGGGGAGTGGAACTGTCCTTTCCTGCTTTTCCACAAAAAGTCAACCCATTGCAGCTGTCTGCTTCCCAGCTCCCCTGAGTGGTGTGGGCTGAGGGAGGTGGGTGCGCAGCCATCAAACAACCGGTCGGTGCCGCCTGTCGCGTCCCACCTCTTCTCCACACTTAATACGCTGGTCTCAGCTGCTGCTTCCCCACTATCTGGCTAGTGATTCTGCGTAACACAAGGGAGGAAAGGAGGGATGCAAACCAGCCAAGGAGTGATTTCTAATTTTCCCCGACTCCCACTCAGCACGTTACTGTGCTGTTCAATTACGACGCACTCCCAAATCATCATCATCCAAGGGAAATGAGAGACAAGGAAAAAAGACATTTTCATATGTATATTATTATTGTTTTTATTATTGTCGCTCAGCTGTTTGCCAGTTCTGCTGTGCACTCGAATTAGAGACATTAGTGGGCTGGAGTATATGACCTATGAGGAGAGGTTGATAGATTTGAGCGAGGGGGGATTTGAGAGCAACCTTCAACTCCCTGAAGGGGGTTCCAAAGAGGATGGAGAGAGGCTGTTCTCAGTAGGGACAGATGGCAGGACGAGGAGCAATGGGCTCAAGTTACAGTGGGGAGGTTCAGGTTGGATATTAGGAAAAAACTATTTCACTAGGAGGGTGGGGAAGCAGTGGGCTGGGTTCCCTAGGGCGGGGGTGGAATTTCCATCCCTAGAGGTTTGTAAGTCCGGGCTTGACAAAGCCCTGGCTGGGATGATTGCGTTGGGGTTAATCCTGATTTGGGCAGGGACTAGACTCGATGACTCCTGAGGTCTCTTCCAACCCTGTGATTCTATGAAAGATGATGGGCAATAAACCAGGCTTATGTAGGAAACACACAGCGTTAAAACCTTCTGCTGTGGCTGGATCATTAAAAGCCACAGAACAAAGGCACACCTTACGCTTTGGTCCCCTTTGCACACAAAGGAACTAATCAGATGAGATCTTTTCTTGCCTGTTTCTTTGTGCACGTCCTAGCACATACCATGAGGCCTGAAGGGAAAGACTCCGGCTCACAGGACTCTCACCATCACACTGAGTATGGCCTACAAGATATTGCAGTTCAGGTCCAAACTCTCTTAAGTCTGTTGATCCTGGTTTGACTGCCATGGGCAGCAACTGCCTGTGTAGACATACCCTGCAAGGTTCTGCTCCAAAGGCCATTGAATCCAATGGAAATATGACTTCAGTGAGCTTTGAATCAGGCCTTATATATCCATATGCCACCAAAGGAAGCTGAGTGGAGGCTATAGTCGAAAAGGGAACAAGTTCTAGAATCATAGAACACTAGAACCGGGAGGGACCTCGAGAGGTCATCGAGTCTGGTCCCTTGCCCTCACAGCAGGACTAAGCACTAGATCCTGGTTCTAAAGCCAGGTCTCCCCCCGCCCCCTTTTTTTAAGCTGCTGCTTTAATGGATAATGTGGTGGGATTTGAACTCAGAGCCTTAGTCTTGAAAAGAACAGTGAGATGGAAGAGTATTTTTTCCAGTATCAGGGGCATGTTGATAAAGTACTCTCCTATTCCAGCAGAGGTCAGTAGTAGACCACAGTGGGCAAACGTGCATCACATCTTGTTTTCCTATAGAAGCTGGCCTGCTAAAGGATAACAACCTACTACTTCTGCCAGTTAATAGCATGACTCCTCTAGCATACGCGAATAGACTTATGCCATGGTGCTGAAAATCTCCTTTGCAAACCACACAAACCATTTTCTTCTGAATCCTGTAGGAAGGCTGCCTGTTACCTGTGTAAAAACAATGAGGTATCCTGTGGCATCTTAGAAACTAACAGATTTATTTGGGCATCAGCTTTCGTGGGTAAAAAGAAAACCAACCAGCCTCTGTGATTTCCACTTCATGCATCTGACGAAATGGGGTTTACCCACAAAAGCTGATGCCCAGGACTCCTCGTTTTCACAGCTACAGACCAACATGACTCCCCTTCTGAGACTTGTTACCAGCGTGTATGTCTGAGTCCTGCAGACACAGCCTGGTCTGCAGAGGGCACTGGTAATGGGAAATTTTGCTGCTCACTTTGCATTGGAGGGGTGAGGCAAGTTCAACCCTCACAGCCATTAGTGGAAGATGAGATGGAGCATGAGCATCCATGGGCCTAAGCTAAACCCTGGGGATAAGGAGCTGAGGACTCCTGGTTTCTATTCCTGACTTTCATCTGCCTCAGTTTCCCCATCTGTAGAGTAAGTCCAGTAGCTCCCTTGTGACAGTCCTAGCTGTGTGCTGCCAACTTGGTGGTTATTTCACATGACAAAAATGGCTTCCTGTGTAGCAGTGTGCTCTCACCATTACTGTCCATCGCATCTGGGTCGAGGAGTATACATACAGGTAATAGCCCTTTGGCCGCTCCTCTTCCAGTCAGTGGCCTAGTGGTTAGAGCATTGGACTGGGAGACTTGGCCTCTATCCCAGGGTTTCTCACTGGCTGTTGGGACTGCTCTTTGCCTTGGTTTCTGCATCTGTAGAACGGGGATAACAACACTGACCTTCGTTTGTGAGTGTTGAGATCTAATCATGAAACGGGTGAGAGATTGTTATTGCCCTGGGATCTTCTGTGTCTTAGTTTCCTTCTCTTGGCCACAGTGGCTCCCTGTTGCCGAAAGGGGTGGTTGGACTTCTGGGGGGGGGGGTTCTTTGGCTTTCCATACTCTCCCAGTGCTACCCTCGCAGACTCCACAGCCACAGTCCGCCCACCGCCTGCACCGGACTGCTCCGAGCGGGCTTAGATGACAGTAACGTTGCCTGAGCTCTTTCTCGTCAGCAGCTGCCATAGCTGCGTGTGGCCAGCTGTGTGGTTTGCTAGCATGGATGCAGCGTTGCTGCAGGACAGGGTGTGTGCATGCTGGGGAAGGCAGGCAGATGGGAGCATGGTCTATTCAGCACAGTCCTGGCCCTTATAAACCCATGCAGGGAAGAGACAGGCTACGTCTACACTGGCCCCAAATTCTGGAAAAGGCATGCAAAGCAGGTAAGTCAGAATAGGGAAATCCGTGGGGGATTTAAATAAACATGTCTGCCGCTTTTTTTCCGGCTTGGGGAAAAGCCTGAAAAAAGCGTCTAAACTGGCGCGATCCTCCAGAATAAAGCCCTTTTCCGGAGGATCTCTTATTCCTACTTTCAGGTAGGGCATGTGTCTTGTAACTCTCAGCAGCAGGGAGTGTGTGTACTTTCAGGTAGGAATAAGAGATCCTCCGGAAAAGGGCTTTATTCTGGAGGATCGCGCCAGTCTAGACGCTTTTTTCCGGCTTTTCCCCAAGCCGGGAAAAAAGCGGCGGACATGTTTATTTAAATCCCCCACGGATTTCCCTATTCTGACTTACCTGCTTTGCATGCCTTTTCCAGAATTTGGGGCCAGTGTAGACGTAGCCACCGTGTCTTGATGGGACGTTCCCCCTGCAGGACAGGTAGGGACGTGAGGCTCCAGGCCTCAGGTCAAGCACTTTCCTTAGAGAGGGGTAAAGACTCAGGAGCTTAGGGATCAGTTCCTGGCTCTGTCACAGCCTTCCTGTGGGATCTTGGGCAAGTCACTTAGTCTCTGTGCTTCCATGTGTGCAATGGGGGTAACACTACAGGGCATGTGTCTTGTAACTCTCAGCAGCAGGGAGTGTGTGTACAGTGGCTCTGCGGATCGAGGTGGAGGCCCCTACAGAAATGATGATGAATCTAGCCCTTTCTCTGCCCGCCAGGCCTGAGCAATGCAGTGCCTGCACCCACGCCCGGCTGCAGCAGTGACCAGACCTGGACTGGAGAAGGTCGAAGGCAGATGAGGAAATTGAGTGTAGTGGCTCCCATCCCCCTCTGCACCCATCCCCCAGCTCTGTGGGGAGTAAGTGGAGAATCAAACGTCTCTACATATGAGAAATGCCAGGTCTCAAGCGTCTATTTCGTTCAACCCCTTCTGCACCATTGAGATATCTCATCTGATTCATGGAGGTTTAATCGGCGTGAGATTCGGCCAACTCCCTATCTGAGCCAGGATGTTAATCCTTCCTTAATCTGAGCCTTCCAATCAATGTGGTATTTATGTATGTACCGTACAGTGCAAGCTGTCTCATTCAATCTAAATTACACACATATTTGGGAACCTTAATTCAAAGCTTTCCACCTTGAGTTCTCGGGCACAGAGCAGTGCATCGCGCCTGTCTTTATAAACAAGTCCAGCATGTATGTTTCCTACCTCACCATTCAGTTCCAGTCGGGCAGTTGGATTTGGATTTTCCACTCCTTCTGCTGTTGTAGGGACTGTATCGTTAATTGGGTAGGAAGAGTTTAACCCTGGAGCGAGGCTGATCAGATGGAGATGCAGATGTAACAGCCTTCTAGAGGGGGGCGCTGTTAACAGTTGTTTGCACTAGAAACATAATGGGCCTAATTCTCTCTGTATGCTAATTTTATACCAGAAAAACTCCACTGACTTGAGTGGCATTCTTTGATAGAGCTCCCCTGGGCTTGAATAAAGACATTAACTGATGATTGCACTAATAAGTCTACTTCCCCTGCCTTTAATATCCGCATTTTCATGTCAAAAACTACTAGTGGGACACATCTGACCCACTTAATTGGCTTCATTAACACAAGTCCTACAATAGACAAGTGCTTCTTTTGCTGTTCTGTGTCTCTTGGATTTCGTTGTTTCTACTGCAGCTCATCTGATGAAACGGGTTTTACTCACGAAAGCTCATAATTCTATCTATTTTGGTTAGTTGCGATGGTACCACGGGACTGCTTGCTGGTTTTAGAATAAGGAATGGCCAATATGGATTTGTCAGGAACAGGTCCTGCCAAACCAGCGTAAGTTCCTTCTCTGACAGGGTTGCTGGCCTAGTGGCTGGGGGGAAGGCAGAGCAAGGTCTAATACCTTGATTTTAGTGAGGCTGCTAACATCATCCTACATGGGATTCTCGTACGGAGATGAGGGGGATGTGATCACATTCCCCCAATTCTGAGGGCGGGAGGGGCTGGCTGGCAGGGGGTGGGGGAGAAGAGCACGAGTACCCCCCTCCTCCGCACTCCTCGCAGGATGTGTCCCGGTCTCTCGGCGAGCCGCTCCAGGGCAAAGGCCGGACCACCCCCTGCTCACCGGCAGGAGGTGGAACGACTTGGCTGGGGGGGGCAGAGCAGGCTAGGGCCATGTTGCTCCGCTTCCCCAGCCACTTCCGGTGAGTGCATGGGGGGTGCAGACCCCTGCTGCCAGCACCAACCTCCTGATCGCCTAGTCCCCTGGGCCACTCCGGTTGGGGAAGAGGTGAGGTTGGAGCAATGGCAGGGAGGGGGCAGAGCAGAGGCGGGGTCTGACATGGCTCCTTCCCCACTCTGGCATGATAAATGCAGAAGTGGGGGCCAGCAAGTGTACCCCAAAGCCTTATCTACCAGGCTTTGGTATAAAACTTCCCCCAAAATCTTAAAAACCTAGATCTTGGGAATAAAACTTCTGCTGCCACCACCCAAATGTTGATAAAGAAATCAGGGGGAAGGTCATTTGGGAAATCTCACCCCTAAGATAAAAATCAGGGCACACAATTAACCACTGCCAGGTTAATAAAAAGAAAAGAAAGAACTTTTATTATTACAACAATATTCCTGTTGCAAACATAATGACTAGATAGGGAGGTAACAAAATATACTCCTGGAGAAACTCCATGGGCCTAGAACTTAGTTACAAAGAAAAGCCAAAACATCTTTTAAGCAGTGCCAGATCTCAGATCCCCTACCCAACCCTTAAAACAATAAAACCTAACGAAACTGCCTAAACTTTACCCTACTTACAGAAAATGAAGAATGGTGTCTTGGAGAGAGAGAGAGACATGCTTGTCCCTCTCTGTAGCTGCAGAGGACTCACTCAGAGAGACAAAAGGGGAGAAAGGAAAAACCCCAAATTCCTTTGTCCCAGTTTGAAAGTCCCACCTACATTCCTATTGGTCACTCCACCTGGCGAGGCGTAGTTAACCCCTTAATCCCCAGGCTGCTGGCTAACCCTCATAATCATGACAGGGTCTGGGGTGGAGGGAGGTTGTTCCAGCATTTCTCCGGGTTGGGGGGCGGTTTGTGGACCTCTACCCCCTCCCTGCCAGCTCCTGCTGATTGTTCTCCATGTCCACTCACGTTAGGACCAGAGGCTTAATCTGCAGCGGGGGAGATTAAGGCTAGGTCTGAGGGAAGCTGTCTAACTGTGAGGGTGGCGGCCCAGCGGTGCAATATGCTTCCAAGGGAGGTTGTGAAAATCGCTTTTACTGCAGGTTTATAAAAATGGGCTGAGAAAAAACCCTTTCAGAGGGTCTCAACCAGGGGTGGGCAAATGCCGGGCTATGGGCTGGGTCCAGTTGGCCAGGGTCAGCCCCTGGCGGGCCTCACTTCTCTATTTACCTGTGCCTCAGCAGCTGACTGCAACTCCGGTTGGCTGCAGATCACCGCTCCGGCCCAGGGGAGCTATGGGAAGCAGAAACAGCGATCCGCGGCCAATGGGAGCTTCAATTGCGCGTCCCTGCGGAGGTGCAGGTAAATATAGTGGTGGCCTGCCAGGGGCTAAGCCTGTTTTCTTGTCCAGCCCTGGCTTAAATTACCTCAGTCCTGTTTCAGCGCGTTGGACTGGACTTGGTGAGTTCTCTTGCACACTTCCTTTCTGTGGTTTGGTGGCTCTGCGGCCTCCGTCTCTCCCCACGGGGGGTGCTGTCGGGGACGGCGAAGCAGCACTGGCTACCGCCGCATTTCCAGCGACTGTCCTCCCACCCTCTTTCCGCAGAGGGTGCTGTGTGGCAGCACTGGTGACGGGCAAGCTCCCCCCCGCCGCATTCCCAGCCGCTGTTTATCTGACGCTCCGGGCTGTTGTGTAGATAATTGCAGCACTCACGCGGCCGATTGTCTTTTTATACCGAGTGTCATTTCAGAGATTTGATGTCCCACATCAGGGAAATGTGTTTCCTCCCCCCCCCCCCCCGCCTTTTCATTCCCCAGCCTTCTGGTGTCAGGCGGGTGATGTGCTGAAAGGCAGAGCTGAGGGGGGAGGGAGGGGAGAGCACAGCCTCTGGAAGATAATTGACTTTGGAAGCGCTTCGTATGAGATCTGGGAAGACAACGAGCGAAAATATGTTATTTTACAACCTTGATACCCCTGACCTCATTGGAAATAAATATACACATAACAGCACCGAGAAATCAGGGGCCGTGTTTAATGGAGAAGTGGGCACAGGCGCATGGGCCGACAGCAGCCCCTGGTGGCTGCACGTGGTACTCTGGGAGAGAGAGCTTAGAAAGGGGTGTCAGGCGGTTTGCAAGGCAGGGAGCTACCAAAGTGGGGAGAGAATCAACCCAGGTCTGCCTGGCTCCAGTGAGCCCTCTCTCCTCTTGTCCTTAACTCGTGGAGGGAGAGTGGGGTGTGTATGTGAGTGTCCCCCACACACGCTGTATGTGTGTGAGAGAGAGAGAGAGTCTGTGCTCACATTTGTGACGTGGGCTTCCAATCTCCTGGCATACAAGGATCTCTGCCTCTCCCGGAGAATTCTGTGCCCCTGTCACAAGCGCTGGACTCTCTGGTGTGTTCATGAGCATCCGGCGTCCTGGGATGACGGGAGTCGCTCTGTTGTCTCTGCCGCTCTCTCTTGTGAACACTGGGTGTAAAGGGAGGGAAGCCGGCTGCCGGCGCAGGGACGCTGCAGTCGGGAGGAAATCCGGGCCCCATTCCGTGCATTCTGGACATTATTCCTTGTGCCCTTTGTCTGCTGGACTGGAGATCTGCCGGCTGCCTGCACCTGGCTCCAGATCCAGTGTGCAATGCTTTGGGGCAGCCCCAGAGAATGAGCTTGCTGTGCCTACGGGCCGGGCAGGGCAAACCTAGTCTGTCCCAAGTCTGGCCCCAGGACCCTGAGGCTGACTGGGTCTGCGGGGAGTGAAACCGCCTGATCTCTGATTGGTGGCATCCAGTCCCATCCTTCATGCTGGGGCGGGGCGGGGGGCACCTGCATTCCCCCCTCTGTTTCAGGAGCGAGGGGGTCACCAACCTCAACTGTAGCCTCTTCCTCTAGCAGGGACAGCTGCCATCTGAGCTGCATGCCGGAGACTAACGGGACCCTAGGGCGACCAGACACAAGCGTGAAGTATCAGGACAGAGAATGGGGAGCAGTGTCCCAGCTGGGCCTGTAGCAGACTCTTATTCCCTGTGGCTTGGGCACAGAGCGGCCCCGTCATGCTCACTCACAGTGGGGAACAGCAGCATGCGGGGCCCAAGCATTGTGGCAGCTGGCTGCAGTCATAACCCAGACTCAGAAAGGGGAGGCTGGTTTTCCCCCTCTAGAGGCCGAGCTCCAGAACAGGTGTGTGACTGCCACGGGATGTGTGGTCCAGTGGCCCACCAGCCCCCTGCTTTCAGAGCAGACAGCTGATGGCTCAGACCATGCTGTTGGCTTGGTATCAAGGTACAGAGCCCATTTCTCTAACCGGACGAGCAGCTCCCTCCCAGCAGTAGTGTGGAGACACACAGAGCATCCTGCCTCTCATCTCAGCCCTGTGCTTGAGCTAAGCTTACTTAGGAAT
This sequence comes from Pelodiscus sinensis, assembly GCF_049634645.1. Classification (NCBI taxonomy): domain Eukaryota; kingdom Metazoa; phylum Chordata; order Testudines; family Trionychidae; genus Pelodiscus; species Pelodiscus sinensis. The sequence goes on from NC_134736.1 coordinate 14,424,243, forward strand.
TTCCAGTCACCACCTGTAGGGCTGACAGGTCCTTTGTCCCAGCTATGTAATTGTTCTGTGGTTGGGAACCCGGACGGGCACAGATGCAGCAGGCACCCTATCGGAGTTCATGTATATTTACAAATGTCGGTTGTTAATACGTTTAGCATAGTCACAAACACTCCAGTTTCATAAGATAGATAGGGAATGTACACCTGTGTTTCCTTGCCATATGCTCACCCCATGCCTTCTAGAAAAACCCGGGGTGTTAGCCATCATCTTCCTCATCATCAGCACCTTCCCCATCATCACCAGTGGCCATCAATCTGGTACTTCCCAAGGACAACAACTCCTCCCCATACCGTCCCTGGGATGCCACTTTGTTACACCGACCTTGTTGTGTGTGATGCACATTCGGTAGGGATGTTTCCTTTTCTCCTTATTCGTATTTCCTCCCCTTACTAGTGGTGAAGTGTCTTTTTCCTATAGGTCGGTATATCATTGATCTCAACTTCTGGCTATATATGACCATCTGTTACCATGGGCCTTTTGCGGTTGTCTATCACATTTGTTATTTCTGTCCTACCCGGTTATTCGGTCTGGTCTTAACCAATTGTTTTGGGTTTTTCTAAGTCATGATGGACCTGCTAAGGTTTGAGGGTATGGTTGGGCGCTCCTGTGCCATGGAAGGTTGCTTTATCTTGGTGAAAGGTCCCGAAAATGCGTGTGTTGGCTTTGCTGTGTGGATGAAAGGTCCCAGGCTTGTGCATGCAAGCTTTGCCTGAGCTCAGCTTACAGGATGCGGCCTGTAAGCCCCTTGCGACTCTAAACCCACTGAAACGTCTTATAATAAACATGGAACCACAAGGAAAGAATAAATGAGAATGTATCTCTAGGCAAGCAAGCAGGTTAGCCCTGTAGCCCACAGCACTGTTGATTTCTCTCTCTGCAGAGCCTGCTGGTGGGGAGCAGACAGGGGGCTCTGTCCTGTCCTCACTGGGCACATAGTGGGAAGCTCCCCATGCCCACACAGTGGCCCCGTGGCAGCGCCAGGACACGGAGCCCTTTAAACACCCACCTTTCTCTGAATGCTCAATGGTACAGAGGAGCTGTGTGATTATCTGCAGAGGGCAGGGCCATCGTGGGGGTCTCTGTGGGATGCAGCCCCCAGAGGAGAAAGGCACCTTGTCTGCGGCTGTCACTCCAGCCAGGGCCCCGAGTGCCATCTGCGCCAGGGCAGGGAAAGGCGTGACCACGAGCGTCTCGTGCCGCGCTGCTTAAAGGTAATGAAGTTTACTCGGCTGGGTAAATTACCAGCTCACTGGAAACGGCCCTTCTCCAATCATTGCTATGCAGATGTATGCTAATCGGCGGGTTTCCAAATGCAACTTGGTGACCTTCGAATTTTTATTTATTTATTTCCCCAACTGAAGCCTTTTCAGCAGGAAGCGTAATTGAATTAGTGTCTGTTTCGGAGGCTTTTTGGCCAGTCAGAGGAGGGAGGGTGGGGGGCCCCATGCGGAGACGGGGGCATGCGCCCAGGGCCATCTACTCCCAGAGGGAGCGAAGAGGAGAGACGTTACAGCGGTGGAGCATTGGGGGCTTAGCAGGGCCCTCCATCTCCTGAAGGGGGGCAGCCACTCCATGGGGCGCGGCTGGGCAGGCAGGAGCTGGGGCGGGGCTGGGTGGGTGAGCAGGCAGATTAGCACAGCCAGCTGGAGCTGCGGGCTGGCAGGTGGGGGGAAGATTGGGTCCGATGCAATTGGGGGCGGAGCTGGGCCTAGGGGGCGAGGGGATCTTTCGGGCTGGGAAACAGAGGAGAGGGCGGGAAGCTGGGGGATTGGGCTCAGTGGGGCCGGGAGGCAGAGTAGGGGGGATATTGGGGCTGGGAGGTGGGTGCAGGAGCCGGGGGGATGGGTCTGATGCGGCTGAGAGGCAGAGCAAGGAGCCAGGAGATTGGGGCCGTGGCCCTAGGCATGCGCAGCCTCAAGTTTTCTGCGTATCCTCGGGCAGGCCTGGGGCTCCGTCCCTCTCCCTGGCCAGACCTGCGAAGGCGCATTCGGCTTGGGGCCCCGCTTGTCCAAACGACGGTGCCAAATGGGGGGAAATTCACCAGAGCGCACTGGGAAGGATCGTGGGGCTGTGTGGATTGTGTAGTGGGTGGGGATGGGGAGACCACAGTGCACGGGGTGTTTCTGGCCCAGCCGAGAGGGGACGTATTGAGGGTTGCGTGGGGGCGCGGCACTAGGAGAAGTGAGGTGCGGAAGAAAAGGACATTTAGAACAAGAGCCTGGATGACCCATTCCTGGGAGCTTTCAGACTAGCCTGAGCAGAGCCCCGGGGACCGTACAACCTCCCTCGCTTAGCCTAGCACAGCTGGCGGGGGTGTGAATGACTGACTGTTATGTATTTGTATTGATGTAATGCTTAGCAGCCATGTCCCCTCTACTTCTTTCCACCCATGTGCAGAATAAATGTTCTGTGCACCAAGGCATGTGCAGATGTGCACCACCAGTAGGAACACACACTGCCAGCTGCGGGCACTTGGCTAATCAGCTGGGCAGCATTTGAATCTCTGATGGATGGCCACCCGAGTGCTCAGCTTGTAGGCAACACAGCTTATGAGCTCCCCTCATGGACCAGAACCCCATTGCGCTAGGCACTGTACAATTACAGAAAAAAATCCCTCTCCCAAAGAGTTTACAATCTGAATCTCAGAGAAGAGGCAGCAGACCAGTGAATAGGGGAGCATAAGAAAAGAACCAGACTTGGAAGCTGGCACAGCTGTGGTGTAGCAACAGTCGGGGTCTGTCCAGGGTGCTATCCACGGGGATCCAACCTTAAGACAATGGGGTGAAAGACTAACAACCTGAGAGCTGGGTTGTACTGAGGCTAGACGCGCCCCTGTATTCACACCCTAGGCACCACTGTGTTCTGTATTCACACTCTAGACACGATTGTAATAACCACTGTACAAAATACACCTGGTGAGGCGTCTTTTGAAAACAAATAACTAGCTGGTCAATAATATCACAGTAAAATGTAGGTAACAATATTACCCATAAAGTTATGAATTCCTTTGTGTGATGTTGTTAGCACACAATCAAAGCCAGACAGCCCTGCCTAGGCAAAAGTGGTCAAACAAGCCCCTGCTGAACAAAGGAATGTGTTTACCTAGATTTTCATAGCAGTAGCAAACGGGGTCCTGGAGCCGGAAGAAAGGGAGGAGACGGCAGGAAACAAAACAATCTGATTTTTAGCAAACAAAAGTGGAGGAAGACAGAGCGTGGCGGCTCCTTCACCGCTAGCTATATCACCTTCCTAACAGTTGTGTGAGGGGTTACCTTCGGATGTACCCCTTCCAGAGGGTAAAAGACAAAAATGCTTGAGTATCTGGTTCGAGATCCTAACCGGGGGAGAGTCCGTTTCCATCTTGTTGGAGAACTGTGGGTGAAAACAGGCCATCGTAGACAAAGCCCTGAACCAAAACTCACTAGATGAAGTTGTAGACTTAGCTGCTTGTTTGCACTGTGAGTTGCTGGTCACCCTTTCTAACTTCCTCTCCTGTACTTGAGTTCAACTTCAGATCTGATCTTCGCTTGTTAACAAACTTGTGTTCTTTTTAACGGAACCCGGACCTGTCCTGGGTTTAAGTGGAATGGCTTGGTCACTCCAGTTAAAGTGACCCACAGCTGAATGCTGGAACCGTTCAGGAGAGCACAGAACACGTGTTTCGGGGGAAATCCAGGCCTGGGCATGTTTTGTGGTCACGGCTAGCAGCAGCCAATGCTGGCAAGAGCCAGAGCGGGGCTGTAGGCAGACTGCTGTTGTCAGAGGTGCACCCCAAGCTGCCTAGTACCCAGGCACTCGGGGTGTGCCCTGCATGCTGGTAGGCCTCTTGGGAACAGTTCTGGTTGTGAGCAACATCAGCAAAGTGTTGAGGCCTGACTCCTCACTGGTCTGGACTGCAGCTCGAAACACAACCAGCCCCTCCCAGCAGGGGGCTCGAAAGCAGAGAACATCACTGAAGAGTCCAGCAGCCCCGCTGGAGACCCTTTCAAATTGCCTGCTGTACTGGAGTAAGCAGGGCTGTATGGACACATGGCAGCACCTGCAATGCAGCCACCCCTGGGGTGGAGAGTGGTAACCAAATGGACCTGGGATGTGTGTGCAGAGTAGGGGTTAAGGGCTCAGAGATGGCACGTTGCTAGAAGATCTGACAAACACCCTGCCAGAAAAGCACCTGTCACTTCTAGGAGATGCAAAGCCGCACACGCCCTCCCACGCAGCACTGCGACAGTCCAACTACAGCCCCACCTGCATCCCGGGGCCGAGCAGTGTGTGTCACCCTGACCGTGCAGCCTGCTTCACGTGCCAGCAGGAGGGGCCGGTGCCCAGGGCACCCAAGCTCGGCAGCTCCAGCTGCTCCTGTTTAGCCGTAAGTGTTTATATTTGCTTATGGCAAAGAGACCCTGGGGGTTTCCTGCCTCACCCGCAAATGGGGCCCTGAAAGACAGAGAGAAAACCTTTGGAAGACATTGACCATGCAACTGCCTCTGAAAACCCTCTGCTTCCCCTGCAGAGATGGGGATACACCTGCAGAGCAGCTGGGAGGCCGGTGCGGAGTTCACTCCTCCGTGTATGTGTTGGGGTGGGCAGCCTGAGCTTCCATCTATGCCCGTGTGGCCACCCTGTTTGTTTTAGACCCCTAGTTCTTGTGGGGTTTTTTCTCCTTCTCATAACACAAGAATTAGGGGTCACCAGAAGAAACTGATAAGCAGCAGGTGTAAAGCAAACCCAGTATTTCCTCACACAGCATACAGCCTGTGGAACTCCTTGCCAGAGGAAGTTGTGAAGGCCAAGGCTATAATAGGGTTCAAAGAAGACCTGGATAAATTCATGGTGGATAGGTCCATCAATGATTATTAGTCAGCATGAGCAGAGACGGTGTCCCTAGCCTCAGTTTGCCAGAGGTGGGAATGGGCAACAGAGAATGGATCACTTTATGTTAGCTGTTCTGTCCATTTCCTCTGGGATACTGAGCATTGCCCAATGTCAGAAGAGAAGATACTGGGCTAGATGGGCCTTTGGCCTGGCCCACAGTGGGCGCACGCTCCCAGCTGCTGCGGAGACATACCCAGAAATGTGAAGAGTTGGAGTTGACTGTTAGCCCAGACGCTGCGTTGCTGGTGGTTGGGATGTAGGTGCCACTTGACCCGAGCGCCCTGCATTTGGGACAGAGGTTGGCAGTTTGGTGAGTCCTGCTTTTCGAAACTGCAAGCAGGCGCCACACATCTGAGATGGTTCAAAGCACAACTGCTTTCTCCCCATCTCTTGGGCCCCCAGGCGAGTGAGGAGATGGATCACTTTGAAATGAGAAACTTGCAAAACTTGTTCCCAGAGTCTGGCAATAGCAGACTTATTTTCTGCAGAATTTCAGACTTTTCCATCAATTAGTTCCACCTTGTTAGCTGCTAATGTGAAGCCAGGGAAGGGCATCCCACTCTGAGGGCACTGATGGAAGAAACCAGCTCGCCACCCAGCCTTTCCCGCACTTCAAACATCCTGTACACGTCTAGCAATAAGCAGACACCAAAATATCAGGAGTGACGCAGTGTGTTTGTGCCGGTAAGACACAGAACAAGATCCATAGCTGAGATCAAGCACTGTAGCCCTGTCAGTTTCAACGCACCTGTGCCAGCTTACTCCAGCAGAAAATCCAGACTGACAAATGGTTAGAGATGGCAGCTGGTTAGAAAAATGGCACCTACATCTACACTGGTGGCTTCTTGCGCAAGAACAGCTGTTCTTGCGCAAAAACTTGCCAGGAGTCAATACTGCACGCGCGTTCTTGCGCAAGTAAATTTACAGTCTAGTGTCGGAAAACAGGGCTTCTTCCAGAAGAGTTATTCCTCTCCCCACAAGGAATAAGCCCTCTTGCACAAGGGCACTTGCACAAGAGCTCTTGCGCAAGAGGGCAGTGTAGACAGGCAACATGAATTTTTTGTGCAAGAAAGCCCTATGGCTAAAATGGCCATCAGAGCTTTCTTGGGCAAGAGAGCATCCACACTGCCATAGATGCTCTTGCGCAAAGCACATCTCTTGCGCAAAAGCACATGCCAGTGTAGACATGCTCTTGTGGAAGACTTTTTGCACAAGAACTCTTCCGCAAAACAGTTCTTGCGCAAGAAGCTGCCAGTGTAGACGTAGCCAATAATCGAGTTTTCCATTAGTAAATGAGACTTCAATTAAACCTTTTTCCTCCCCTCCCCATCATTTTGATTTTTATAAACATTCATTTTGGAACCAAAAATGGAAAGCGACCATTTTGAAAAGATCTGCTTTGATTTTCTGCTATGAAACTTTTCATTTTGAATGTATTTTTTCCTCATTTAAAGAAACGGTAAAAGAATCCAAATGGAAACAAATCAGCTTGATTGAACTCAAACTAATTTTCAAGTATTTTCATCTATATATGAATTTCCTTTTCTTTTATTTTGAAAAAAATGCAAAGTTTTGATTTTTTTTAATCGTGATTTGGGATTTTTTTTTATCTCAAAATTTGTCATGAGATGGACCCCCCCCCCTCCCATTTTCTGGCCCATTGTTTTAGTGATGAAAAGACTTAAACAACCACATGGATCTCCTCTGGGGACCATGGTTACACCTACAAAAAGTTCATCAGCATCTGATCCAGTGCAAGAGGCTTCCCCCATGTTCCATGCTCTCTGCCCTGTTGTTCTGGCACAAGGGAGCACTTGTACGTGGTAACAGCGGGTTGGTTATTAGTACAGGTCGTACCTCCCTTAGCAGAACTCTCTGGTCCGGCAACGTCCGTGGTCAGGCAGTGCATCAGGGAACTCTGTCCCCTGCAGCCAGACAATAACGGGGGCACGGCACCAGCAGCTGCGGAACGCTGGCCCTCCTCCGGGAGAGCTCCTATCCCTGACCACGGCCAGGCAGGGGCAGCAGGTCAGCATGGGCCATGTTGGGAGGGACCTGCCCTGGTCTGGCAAATCCCCTTGTTCGGGACTGGTCAGGTCCCGAGGGTGCCGGATGAGGGAGGTCCAACCTGTAGTGCCTGTTTCTTATAGGCCGCTTCTCACCAGTAGATCTCAAAGCGCTTCACACTTGTGAATATGTTTACCCTCACCACACCCTGGTGAGGCAGGGCAGTGCTGTTATCCCCATTGTACAGATTGGGAACTGAGGCACAGAGGCTAAGTGACTTGTCCAGGGTCATGGAGGAAGCAAGTGGCAAAGTAGGGAATTGGACCCAGATCTGAATGCTGGCTGTACCCTAACCACTAGACCGTCCTTCCTCCTTAATGTAGTGCTCATGACGCTGAGATCTGGTTCTGAATGACTCTTCAGACCATCTGGATCTGGGATCAGGTGATGAAAAGCACCTCAGACCCAGAATTAGGGTTCATTGATAGTTTATTTGATAAACTAGGCAAATATAACTTAGATAGGGCCATGATAAGGTGGGTGCATAATTGGCTGGATAACCATAGTCAGAGAGTTGTTGTTAACAGTTCTAAATCATGCTGGAAAGGGATAACAAGTGGAGTTCCGCAAGGGTCTGTTTTGGGACCCGTACTGTTCAATATCTTCATCACTGATGTAGATATTGGGATAGAGAGTACGCTTATTAAGTTTGCAGATGATACCAAACTGGGTGAGGTTGCAACTTCTTTGGAGGATAGGGACATAATTCAAAATGACCTTAGCAAGTTAGAGAAATGGTCAGAGGTAAACAGGATGAGGTTTAATAAAGAGAAATGCAAAGTGCTCCACTTAGGAAGGAACAATCAGTTCCATACATACAAGATGGGAAGCGACTGTCTAGGAAGGAGCATGGCGGAAAGGGATCTAGGGGTCATAGTGGACCACAAGTTGAATATGAGTCAACAGTGTGATGCTGTTGCAAAAAAAGCAAATATGATTCTAGGTTGTATCAACAGGTGTGTTGTAAGCAAAACTTGTGAAGTCATTCTGCCGCTCTAGTCTTCACTAGTTAGGCCTCAGCTGGAGTACTGTGTCCAGTTCCGGGCGCCACATTTCAAGAAAGATGTGGAGAAATTGGAAAGGGTACAGAGAAGAGCGACAAGAATGATTAAAGGTTTAGAGAACATGACCTATGAAGCCAGGCTTCATGAACTGGGCTTGTTTAGTTTGGAAAAAAGAAGATTAAGGGGGGACATGATAGCGGTTTTCAAATATCTAAAAGGGTGTCACAAGGAGGAAGGAGAAAATTTGTTCCTCTTGGTTTCTGAGGACAGGACAAGGAGTAATGGGCTTAAAGTGCAGCAGGGGAGGTTTAGATTGGACATTAGGAAAAAATTCCTAACTGTCAGGGTGATCAAATATTGGAATAAATTGCCAAGGGAGGTGGTGGAATCTCCCTCTCTGGAGATATTTAAGAACAGGTTAGATAGACATCTGTCAGGGATGGTGTAGACGGAGCTTGGTCCTGCCTTGAGGGCAGGGGGCTGGACTCGATGACCTCTCGAGGTCCCTTCCAGTCCTATGATTCTATGATTGAGTCTAACCCTGGGCCTGATGGAGCCTGGATTTAAATGGGCATGTCCAAAGCTCTTGCAAAGCAGCAGGATCTCATTGGCCCCTCTCCTGGTGGGTTGGGCTATTTCTCTGACCCTTCCCTATTTTGCTGTTGCTCAGGAAATGCCAAAGGCCACCTGCTACCTGACTGCCAGGCAGTGGGATGCCCTGGTGCAAACGGGTCCTCTCCCACACCTCACGCGGCTGCTGGTACAGAGTCCAAGCCCTCAGGCTGCGTTTGCTCCCACCGCATGAGGCAGAGAGCGGGAGGCTGCCAGCGAAAAGGGAGTTCACACTTTTATTGGCAGATTCATGTCCTCTGATTGACTGATAAACTGGCTCCTCTTTATGTTTTTGTGTTTTACGCGTCTTTTTAATTAGCCTAAGGGCCTCATTAGCAGCAGCAGCAATGGCTGTGTGATGAGCCTTGCCTGGCACGGAACCCGCACCACAGCGCACAGCCTCCACGCCGCGGGGCGACCTGACAAAGGGACAGCAAGAGGCACGAATGGACTCCGATGGGCCTGGACATCCGGGAGGCCCCGGGGAGCCAGCGACTGCCTGAAGTGTTGGCGGGGGGGGGGGGAAGGGATGGTAAACGGGCTCCTCAGAGGACTGTTTTCCTCATTAGGGGAGATTCATGTCGGCCGTACAAAGCCGCGGAGATGTCCACACAGAGACATCCCCAGGAAGTGGGAGGGGGAGGTCGTGCCATGACATTTGAAAATAATATTGTTAACAGGCTTTCCTGGCCTGTGTGTGTCTCATTCATCATTTTAATAAGGATGCTTAACCTTTCCCGCTCGGCGGCTCGCCCCATGCCCAGCTTGTTCTAGAGAGCGCTGAGCGGAATGCAGGCCTCAGACGCCTGGGTTCTCTTTTCTGCCCTGCGTTGTGCCTCGGTTTCCTCTGCCCGGAGGGGGTGCCGAGTCTCAATCTATTTAGGGCCTGGTTTTAGGGGTGCTGAGCTCCCCCCACTCCAGCTAGCGCCGAGCTGGGCTAAGAACCAGGGCCCATTCTCTGGGCCAACACCTTTGCCAAAGGAAAGCATCCTCAGAAAGGTCTAGAAGACATGAACTATGGGGGAAGATTGGGCGGGGGGATGGTTTTATTTAGTTTGGAAAGGAGAAGTCCAAGAGGGGACACAACAGCTTTCCAGTACCCAAAAGGGTGTTGCAAAGAGGAGGGAGAGAAATTGTTCTCCTGGACCTCTGGTGACAGGACAAGAAGCAATGGGCTTAAACTGCAGCAAGGTAGATTTAGGTTGGACATTAGGAAAAACTTCCTACCTGTCAGGGTGGTGAAACACTGGGATAAATTGCCTAGGGGGGTTATGGAATCTCCATTGCTGGAGATATTTAAGAGCCGGTTGGACAGATACCGGTCAGGGATGATCTAGGTGATGCTTGGTCCTGCCGTGCGAGCAGGGGACTGGATCTCCCGAGGTCCCTTCCGGTCCTACGATTCTATAGTTCTGTGATACATAGAAACCAGGTGACAAGTCTCACTGACAGGCAGCTGGTGGCCTCTTGTTCTATCCCATTAGCAGCCAATTAGCAAGAAATTAATATTGTGATGATCAAATATTATTTTTTTAATCTCTAGCTGTAATGGGTTTATTATTTGCTTGTAATCATTGATTGTGGCCACTAGATGCCGCTGTTTGTTCTTCAATCCCGCCAGCTGGCAGATGGATTGCTGAGCCGGCACAAGGGTTTGGGAGGCTCAATCACTCCACTTCACTTCCATCCACTCCTTCTCCCGTTTACATGGGGCTGGAGGTGCCCACAATTCCCTGCTCCTTGTGGTGCACGGTGCTGGTTCACAAGGCATCGATGGATTCAGACCTCGCCTGGAGACTTGTATTCTCGTTCTTCCCCGGCCTTTCTTGTGGTACGATTCCTCCCGCGCTTCCGTGGATAGTAGTTGTTCTCGCCGTACCATGTGTCCAGCCCTGCTCAAACCTGTGCCCTCCTGTTTATCTGTCCCCGAAGGTCCCCAATTCAATCCCTCCCTATTTTTTTCCACTAGCGCAATATATTTACAAATATGTGGGAGTAGAAGCCGGCACGTCCCATCCATGCACTGAGTTACTAGGCCCAGCTGTGGGATTTGGAGCTGCGGGGGAGGGTGTCTATCTTTTTATGAAGCAAAATGCAGGACAATGTAGCACTTTAAAGACTAACAAGATGGTTTATTAGATGATGAGCTTTCGTGGGCCAGACCCACTTCCTCAGATCAAATAGTGGAAGAAAATAGTCACAACCATATATACCAAAGGATACAATTAAAAAAAATGAACACATATGAAAAGGACAAATCAAATTTGTCCTTTTCATATGTGTTCATTTTTTTTAATTGTATCCTTTGGTATACAGGTAGTCCCCGGGTTACATGGATCCGACTTACATCGGATCCCGACTTACATCGGATCCCTACTTACAAACGGGGTGAGGCAACCCCGCACTAGCTGCTTCCCCCCCAGCAGACCAGGGAGATGCGAAGCTAGCGTCCCCCCCGCAGCAGACCAGGGAGACGTGGAGCGGCTTTTCTCAGCAGACACCTCAGCTTGAGAATAAAGGACTGAGGGAAGTGAGGTGTGGGAGAATAAAACTGAGCTCTGGAGAAATGTTTGGCTAGAGTTTCCCCTACAATATGTACCAGTTCCGACTTACATACAAATTCAACTTAAGAACAAACCTACAGTCCCTATCTTGTACGTAACCCGGGGACTGCCTGTATATGGTTGTGACTATTTTCTTCCACTATTTGATCTGAGGAAGTGGGTCTGGCCCACGAAAGCTCATCATCTAATAAACCATCTTGTTAGTCTTTAAAGTGCTACATTGTCCTGCATTTTGCTTCAGCTACCCCAGACTAACACGGCTACATTTCTATCACTATCTTTTTTATGGCTTTCTGGGGAGGTGTCAATGGGAGGAGGAGTAATGGATCAGCCATGAAACGCTCAGGAGGCTGCAAAAGCGGACGAGAGATTCGGCGAGTGCCTGGCTTGCCTAATAGACAGTGCTGCCTAGCACATAGAGTACTAGAGTGCCCCGGGGATACCTGGTTTCTAGTCCCAACCGTGCTACTGGCCTTTTCCCTGATCTCAGAGCAGCCCATCCCCTGGGCAAAGTCCATCCCTTCTTGTGTTCTTGGAGATCTCCTTTTCCTGCCTCTCCTCAGGTCTTTTCCTTTCTCAAGCTACTTCTGCATATCCAGGATTGCAGATCTCTGGCACAAAGATGCTCCAGTTTAACCACAAGTGGCCGGACTCTGCGTAGGAACCCGTCAGAGAGAGAGACTCTGGTTTGTGTTATGCAGAAGGCCTGTCTAAATGGCCCCTCCTGCTTTGGGATTTGTAACTCCGGGTTCCAGGCAGAGATTGGAGGCCCCAGGAGAAATGCTCTCCTTCTGGCTCGGTTAATGACCTCGTGGGCTGATCTGTGCCTGTATGGAAGGAGTAGAGATGCCAGCTCTATGGACACCACTCTTTCCCTGGAATGCGGTAGGACGGGAGGTTTGTCTACATGGGGAGTTTCTGCACAGCAGTCCCAGTGTGAAACCAGCCTGCTCTGCTGTTTGACATGGGAGAGCATCCGAACACGCCGCAGTGCTGAGGTCCACACAGCAAGTCAGGGAGCTGGAGAGTCGCACCCTGGCTTGCCCGGTGGTTACTCACAATGTAGACACCTGTTCGCCCTCTGGCCATTTGGGGCGCAGGGCTTCTGGGAGCAATCTCTGCGGTTAGCTCCAGTTCGGCAGACTGCCTAGCTGCCTTGCTCTGTGGCCTTAGGGGGCCCTGTCTGCTCTGAAATCCAGGCTTCCAAGTCATCTTCTCCTTAGGGGTCCTTATAGGAAACTCCGGCATGTTTGCCCCATGGGGACCCCAGAAACCCCAGCACGCACACACTTGGGCGACATCTACACTGCAGGCTTTTTGCACGAGAACAGCCGTTCTTGCACAGAAACTTGCGGCACGTCTACAGTGCACGCGTGCTCTTGCACAAGTAAATTTACAATAAGGCATTGGAACAGAGGGATTCTTGCACAAGAGTTATTCCTCTCCCCACGGGGAACAAGCCCTCTTGTGCAACAGGCTAAAATGGCCATCAGAGCTTTCTCGCACAAGAGAGCATCCACACTGCCATGGACAATCTTGCGCAAAAGCACATGGCAGTGTGGACGCACTCTTGTGCAAGGCCTTTTGTGCAAGCATTCTTGTGCAAAACAGTTCTTGCACAAGAAGCCTGCGGTGTAGACGTAGCCTTGGAGTTCCACAGAGGAGATGCTCCATGTCGGAAAGCAGTGCCCCAGCAGGCCCCCAGCCCCCGCAGGACAGCGAGGTGGGCGGCCATGCAGTGCAGCACGTGGCCGCAAGGTGGCCCAATTGACCACAGAGGAGGAGGGAACTGCTCCCTGTCAAGTGGCGATCCAGAGCATCGGGTGCACCTGTTCTCCAGTTTGGCTGGGCTGCGGCTTTGGGGACCCATCTGCAAAGCACATCAGTAACGGAGGGTCCCCTTCGCAGATGCAGCCAGGAAATCCACAGAGCCTCTTGTAAGTGCCGACTCCCTCAGCGGCAGTGTTCAGAGGGTCTGGCCTGCAGCCTGAGGACCCCTGCCAAGGAGCTGGGCATGTGAAGCACCTTCGAGGGCACCAGAGAAGCAGCAGATCCTGCTTGGTGGCAGGAAAAAGACGGGTGCCCCGATGGGGATGTGTGCACTAAGGACGGGCGTTTACTGCCCTGCAGCCATGGAAATACCACAGTCAGTATCCACAGCAGAGCTAATTCACCTCTGCAGAGCAGGGTGGGTGACAGTAGCGCCTTTGTCTGACCCGTGGGGAGCATGATGAGACGTCTCCCCATTTCCCATGGTGGGGGATCTTGCCAAGGGCCAAACCACCAGGGTGTGCTCTGATCTCATCCCATCTGGCAGCCAGTGTTCCCTGTCAGCTGTGCATTTGTGCAGCTGCTCAGGAGACATTCACATGATGCCCAGCTGATCAGCAGAGCACTCACAGCTAGGTGTTGTGTCTACTGATGGTGCCCACCCGCACATGCCTTGGTGCCCATAAAATGCATTGCACGCATGGATTCAGAAATGAGAAGGAACGTTGCTGAGAAGCTAAGCATGCTCAGGCTGGGTTAGTGCCTGGCTGAGGAATGTCCAAGAGCCACAAAAGTGCTGTTGTGGCGAGGGTGAGTTAGTAGATGGCTCTGTTCCTTGTGTGTCCAGGACATACCAATGTCTGAGCAGGGTGCTAGAGGCCAGCTGCTGTTCAGGGTCCTGTCTTTCTGAGATGTGCTGGATGTTTGCAGCCACATAAAGTGCCAAGGGGATCTTATGCTAGAACTAAGGGGCTTGGATCAGATTTTGACTCAAGTCACTGCCTGGTGCCTCCCTACAGTCCTCCTGCGGTTCCAGTTGGATTTAGGGTTGTTCTTTAGTGATGTAGAGTGTTACTGTGAGCTGCCACTCCGTGCCCTAGAAGCAGCTGCATTCTAGTGGTGGCTTAGTTGTCCATATGTTATATATCTGCGAAAATGCTTAGGAATTGGAGTTGTGAGCCATGAATATAGAGCTATGTGTCTCGGGTAGACGTAAAAAAGTCAGAGAGAAGAAATCCAGCAGTCCCCCCAGGAAAACCTCTTGCTCTTGCTAATCTTTAGTACTTACCTGGCATTCCACATTTTAAAATATTTTTTCATTCATTCTCCATTTAAGTTTCCAGGGACCCCTGTGAAATCTGTAGCTAAAAATATTTTTACATCCTCAATACAAATTATTTCCCCATTTTACAGATTGGGAAACTGAGGCACGTCAAAGGGCTGTGACGTGTCTAGGGTCTCACAGTGAGTCTGTGGCAGAGCTGGGGATGGATCCCAGGAGTTCTGACTCTCAGGTTTGGGTATTAACACAAGAGCTTCCTTCCCATATTGTATAATGTGACGGAAATCGGTTCAGTTTTGGGAATACTCACTTCCATCCAACATAGGCGTGAAAAGGCTGAGTTAGACAAGGCGGGGGAGGTAATATCTTTTATTAGACCCCAATCGCCTTGTTTCTTTATTACCCTGGGACCAACGTTGCATAGTTAAAATATACCCGAATCCAAACCACAATGGAAAGCGCCCAACTTTGGAGGTTCCGATCAATAGGACCTGGTTCTGGACCCCGCCTGGGTTCGGACCTCATTGGTTCTAGCTCTGCAAGATATACTCCTCACCCCGGGGGTTTTAGGGATCTGAACTCACCAGCAAGTTTCTTCTCCTGGTTTCCATGGGGAAAATGCATCTTCCCTCCGCGGGCCCTGCCTGGGAGGGGTAACAACTGCGCTGTGAAGGGCCGGGCACTAGATGGCAAAAGAGAGCCACTGCAGAGCCACGAGCAGCTCCCCAGCCTGGCTCTCTCCCCGTCACTGGGCTCTGAAGAGGTAGAACAAAAGAGATAAGTCGCGGGAACACAATTTACACAAGCGCGGTTGCAGCGTGAAGCACTAACTCTTCCTCTAACCTTCGGTGTCCTCAATCCGGGAGACAGGGCACGCGCTGGCAGCAGAGCCGTGGGTTTGCCTTGGGCTTTTCTTTCCCTGTCCAAGTCCTGTTCCTCCCTCTGATGCTTCCCCACAGTTGCTCTGGAGAAGAGGCGGCATCGCAGCCGCCTCCGAGCCCCAACTCAGGCCTAAGGAGAGAGGGTGGCAGCTGGATTTTCCGGCCTGGTATTCAAAGCGGGCTGGGGAGAGCGTGGGGGCTGGGCATTGGGTGGGATTACTGGCCAGGCTGCCTTGGGCTGGCGCGACGGGTCCGGCGCCGGTCGGAAGGGAGCCGGACACCACAGGCCTGGTTCGAAGGCCCCTCTGGCCAGAGATTGGAAGTGCGCAGCAGGATGGAAGCGTCAGTGAGGGAGCTTGTTGGAAAAGGTTGAACTGAGCTTAGCCTACTCCTGTTAACACCTATGTACGTCACCCCTCTCGCACCAATACTATTATTCACGTCCAGATGCACATACCCAAATATTAACTCCCGTTCTCTAGCCCACACCCACAAGCCCATTTGCAATGGTGCACACAGAAATACACGCTTATCTGATAGCACTGGAATAAACATTAAACTCCACCCCTCCCTCACACACACCACAAACTAGAATGCGGTGCAGAGACCGTGATTATCGGTCACACACTTGCACAAAACTGCCCAGCGTTAGGATGCAACAAAAGAAAGCGGCTGGGAACGTGGTGCCAGCACATTATTTGGACCGAGTGGAGAACTGAACGTTCCAGGATGCTAAATGCCAGCTGTAAGCCAACCTTGTTTTTGCACGGTGGCATTGCACAAAAGCTCCTCTTCTGGGAGATTGCTGGAGCTCATGGTATGCAGCATTCGGTTAGAAAACACAGCGAGTGAAAGAGAAAGGAAGTGAGCAGAGGGCACATGGTGTGTGGGAGCGGCCCCAGACTTGTGCACGGCAATCCAGGGCACAGCCGTTTGTCGGGAGAGGATACAGTGTGAGAACAATGAGCTGTGGGGAAAGTGCAGTTGTAAACAACAGGGCTTTGGTGTAAGGCTTGTCTGATGAGCAGACAGACAGCCTGCAGGCAGGGGCAGGAGCTTCCAGGACCACCAGTCGGCAACAGAGGGCAAAGTGCAGGGCTACACTTCTAGCTAGAGGTGCCGGGACTTAGAAATCTAACTCTTGGATGAACAAAGCCTGCCTGTTGTCTAGGAGCTTTAATCTTCTTACTGTACAGCTTAGAAGGGTGCATCTGTCTGTCTCTGGAGTCTGGGCAAGAAATCCTCCTAATCGGTAATAATTAGAACCACCGCATTTGGCATGCATCTTCCTCCGAGTCTAACGTAAAGCAAGGTTGGGGTTTGGTTGTGCCAGGGCAATGGGATGTGCCTGGAATTTGACTGTTACTCATCAAAGGGAAAGGAAGGGGCTTAGTAGGTGGGATGGTTGTACTATAGAATGACCACAGGGGGCAGCAATGGTCCAGAGATGGGGCACAGGACAGCTATAATCCCTTTGGGCCACCAGGGGGCAGGGGTGAAGAAAGGGAGAGCTAGCTACAATATTTCAGAGGGTTTGTCTGTTTCTGTGTCTGTCTGTCTTTCCCCCAGGCAGGTGACATACACCCTTTCCCTGGCTGTGCCTGTTGGAGCTGCAGCAGCCATGCAGAGCCACTTTTCACTTGGCCCCAAGCTGCTGAGGGTGGCTGGGGGTGTCCTCTCTCCCCAGAGCAGCCTGCACCCTGAGCCCCTCCTTCCCAGCCCCACCTAGAGCAACGATTAAATTTATTTATTTTTATTTTATTTAAATATTTTTACCCTGCCTCTCTATTAAAATATTCGGGGCGGCTTACAAAAATGTTAAACACAATACAAATGTATATAAAATTTAAAATCTGAGATCCCAACGGGACATAAAACCTACTAAAAACATGAAGAAATGGAGAAAAACAACACGTACTTGAGGGCAAGACCGAGCCACGCGGGGTGACGCGTCTAGGATTGTTTATTTTAGACTCGTGCCTAGCTGCTGCAGTACAGATCAGAGTCCCGCTGTGCAAGGTGCTGTACAAACACGTCGGAAGAGGCAGCAGAGGAGAAATCCATCAATGGCTGTTACCCAAAAGGGTCAGGGATGCAACCCCATGCTCCCAGTGTCCTGGCTTCTCTTTGTCGGGAGCAGGGAACGGGTGACGGGAGGGATCGCTCGACGATTCCCTGTTCTGTTCCCTCCCGCTGGGGCACCGGGCATTGGTCACTGTGGGCAGACAGGACACTAGGCTGGACGGACCTTCAGTCTGACCCAGTCTGTCCGATCTCAGTATGATCTAGTCAGGAAAGGGGGGTCTGTCTCTGTGGCTTGTTCAAACTAAGGAGCTGCAGCTAGCGAGGCCGAGAGCCTCGCAGGACCCCTGGGCGAGGCGGGAGGGCGCTGCTCTGTGCCCCAGAAGGGGCGGGGCCTCAGGCAGAAGGGGCGGGACTGGAGCATGTTGCCCGGAGCATGCAGCAAGGTGCTCCAGCAGCGATTTAAAGGGCCCAGAGCTCCGGCCGACATCGCTGCTGCCATAGTGGCATCCTGGACCTCCGGGCTCTTTTGCATCGCTGGGCCCCAGGGCAGTTGCCCCCTTGTCCTCCCCACCTGTCAGTGGGCATGGCTGCAGCTGAAGCAGCCTGCCAGGGGACTGGCGCTTATGGCAATAACTTGTGATGTGAACAAAGCCCGTTGAGCTCCCCTGCCCTGTCCAGATCCGGAGCCCATCCGACACGCTCCGAAGTGAGCAGCCGTGAGCTCAGCCCGTGTGAGCACCGGTCTCACTCCTCAGCAGCCCCTGGCGCGCCCACGGTGCATTGAACTTGGCCTGTACTTGCAGCCGTGCCACCCTGGGGTTTGAAATCCCAGAAGCGCCGCTTGATGGACAGCTAAACTCCCCCCATCGGTGACCACCCCGGACGTGCTTTTCCAGCCAATAAACATGTTTCTCATGACCTCTGAGCTGGCGGGGCGTCTTGCTGCCGCTTACCCTTCCCATGCCCAGGCCACAAGGAGCTTGCTACACGCCAACCCATGATGATCCAGCCAAGCTGAAATTCAGGGAGCACAGACCTGGGGAATTGGGCAGAAATGTGGGGCTGGTTTATCTGTCCCTTACGGTATCCATCATTCCCCCAGCCAGCTAGCCACTCACAAAGTACCCACTGTCCCAATGCACCCCAGGGATCCCTTCTCCACTAACTATTGGAGCAATTTACCAAAGGTTGCAATAAATTCTCCATCCCTGCCAACTTTTAAATCACGATGGCATGGCTCTCTAGAAGCTCTGCTCTAGGGATTATTTGGGGGGCAGTTCTCTGGTCATATGGGAGATCAAACTAGATGCTCACAGTGGTCCCTTCTGGGCTTGGAATTGGTGAATTTGTGAATCCACCCATCCAACAGTGTGCTGACATTTCCAGCTGTAACTAGAGCTGACCCATAGAGGTCAGGCGTGGAGCTATTGCGGCAGCGCGTACAGGATGAAACCTGCTCGAGGCTAGTAAAGGGTCTGGCTCTCTTTAGAAAATTATCATGAAAGGAAAGGCATGAAAAACGGCTGATTCACACGTAGCAAACTGAGGTGTAAATCCGGACACTGGGTGCAATCAATTCGGGGGGGCCGGGGGGGGAGGACTATGCTATTCTGAGCAGCTTGGCCATTCTAGGAACAAGAAATAGAGAAAGATGGTGGGTGAATCATTCAACTTGCCTCTTTCCTTTATCCACCAAAAGAAAAATGCAGGTTACTGGACACTAGCAGGAGAAAGGTCTCTGAGGTACAGAGTTAAATCCAGAAACCTTGGCATCCAACTCAAATCAAGTACAACTGGGATTGCTGAATGTAAGCTGCAATTTACAGGGGAGCAAATGAGGGTAGCCCTGTAGCATTGTGTTCCCAATCCATCGACTGAAGGGCTCAAGATGGGGTGTGGAAGGCGCCAGGTCAGAGGGAAGGGGGTTGTGAGACTTGCACTGAAAAGAGACCGATTGCATTAACACCGTAACTTCCAGCTCTGGTAAACTGCCTCTTACACTGCATCCATCAAGGGGGGTATTTTTGGCAGAGGGTTCTTGCTTTGTAAACCTTCAGCTTGTGGAGGCATGTGATTTTCTGAGGATACGTCTACACTACAGCGCTAATTCGAACTCACTTAGTTTGTTAGTTAATTCGAACTAAGCTAATTCGAACTAATGGATCCAGACTAAAAAAACTAGTTCGAATTAGCGTTTTGCTAATTCGAACTAGCATGTCCACACTGAGTGGACCCTGAACCGGGGTTAAGGATGGCCGGAAGCAGTGCCGGCAGGGCATCAGATGAGGACTTAGAGCGTGGAGCTGCTGCCTCAGGCTAGCCGAGGGCTGTGCTTAAAGGGACCCGACTCCCACCCCGGACAGACAGTTCTCAGGGGTTCCCCGCTTGCAAAGCAGTCCTGGCTTGGATTGCCCTGAGTGCCCACACTGGGCACATCACAGCACTCGGCCATCAGACCGGCTGCACTTGCTGCAGGCTGCCATCTGGGGAGAGGGGGCAATTGGGGGGCTGCAGGAGAGCTTCCACCCCCAGAAGCCCACAGAGCCAGCCCAGTCCTCCCCATCGGGGGTTCGTACCCCATTCCTCCCTCACCTCCTTCCACTTACCCCTCCCTAGCCTCCCTTCCTGATGTACAAAATAAAGAAAACGTGTGGTCAAAAATAGAATCTGTCTTTATTGAACAAAACTGGGGGAGACTGAGAAAAGGAGGTGGGAGAGGGGAAGAGAGAGGCTGGGAGAGGGGAGGGCAACTAAAATGATCAGAGGTTTGGAAGAGGTCCCATATGAAGAGAGGCTAAAGAGACTGGGACTTTTCAGTTTAGAAAAGAGGAGACTGAGGGGGGATAGGATAGAGGTCTATAAAAGCATGAGTGGGGTGGAGAGGGTGCATCAAGAAAAGTTCTTCATTAGTTCCCATAATAGTAGGACTAGAGGACACCAAAGGAAAGGAATGGGTAGCAGGCTTCAAACTAGTAACAGAAAGTTGTTCTTCACAAAGCAAGCAATCAACCTGTGGAACTCCTTGCTGCAGGAGGCTGTGAAGGCTAGAACTAGAACAGAGTTTAAAGAGAAGTGAGATAAAGTGATGGAGGTTGGGTCCATGGAGTGGTATTAGCCAGGGGGTAGGAATGGTGTCCCTGCCCAAAGTTTGTGGAAGGCTGGAGAGGGTGTCACGAGACAAATGGCTTGGTCACTGTCTTCAGTCCATCCCCTCCAGGGTCCCTAGGGTTGGCCACTGTTGGCAGACAGGCTACTGGGCTAGATGGACCTTTGGTCTGACCCAGGATGGCCATTGTAAGCTCAGGGCTCAGGGTCGGGGGTCTCAGTGGACCACCTTGATTTTCATGCACACCTGCTCCTGGGTGGCCAGGCTGGCAGCTCTCCTGCCCTAGACGGCCACTTTCCTGTGCCTAGTGCAGAGGTCCACGATGTCCTGTGCCTAGTGCGGAGGTCGTGGACGAGGTCCACGATGTCTGCACTAGACCAGGCGGGTTCCCGCCTCTTGCGGTTCCAGGCAAGCTCCCGGGAGCCGCCAGCCTGGTCCCAGGAAGAGGGGGAGGGCTGGGGGACATCGGGTGGCTGGCTCGAGCCGTGCCAGGTGCAGGGTCTGCTAGCTGGGTGCTGGCAGGCTTGCACCTGGCACGGGCACCGTAGCCAGCCCGTGCCCCTTTAAGGTGTCCGGGGCCAGGAGGGGGGCAATAGAGTTTCCCTGGTGTTGGCCAGAGTGGCCGCTGGGGAGGGCTAGCCTCCCACTAGTTCGAATTAAGGGGCTACACACCCCTTAATTCGAACTAGTAAGTTCGAACTAGGCTTAGTCCTCGTAGAATGAGGTTTACCTAGTTCGAACTAAGCGCTCCGTTAGTTCGAATTAAGTTTGAACTAGCGGAGCGGTAGTGTAGCGCCTATCAAAGTTAATTCGAACTAACATCCGTTAGTTCGAATTAACTTTGTAGTGTAGACATACCCTGAGAGAGTTTTTTCTGGTGTTTTGTTGTTGTTGTTTTGTTTTTTAAACCCATGTTTCTAACTCTCCCAGCTGCAGACAAAAGCTTGAAAATATGGACCTGAGTTCACCTCGAACCCAGAAAGCAAATCAAAAGAGCTCAGTGTGTAAATGCATGTGCACGTATAGACTTAAACATGATTCCAGCCTTCTGATTTGGGAGGGCCTGATTCATTTGAAATACTTGCAGTTGGGCAAAGACAAAGAAGGTGGGAACCGGCACATGATACAGCATGCGGGAGACGTCTGCTAAACAGGGTGGGGGCCATGGCTCTGTAACCACTGGCAAAGAGGGGACTACGATGGGACCGCGTTGCGGGAACTCAGTGGCTCCGTGCCACAGAGCTCTCTGAGCGGCTGCCAGATGAGAAGAACAAGTGGGCAGGAACGGGAGGGAAGACACGGCAAAGCAGGGCACCCAAGCAATGCATGTGGATTTCTTTTCCCGATAGCCAGATGAGTTAATTTACGTGAGTGGCAGCTAAAGGCAGCAGTAAGAATGATCAGTGTCAATTGCCTGTAAATTAAGTCAGGCTGGCAATTAGGGAACATGAATGTTGTCTTGTGAAAATGGTGACTTGGCTCAACAGCGTCAGACATTTGCATGGTTTTGGGGTGGTTTTTTTTCTGCTCCTCTCTTTATACTCAAATCTGCAAGACTATGTGCTGGCAGGTAACAGGAAATCTTTGAATGGGTCTGATGGCTCCATCCCATCTCAAACCTTTGAGGGCTGCAGGAAAACTGATGTTTCAGTGGACTGATGGGCCATGTGAATAGCGTGTTGACCGTGCTGAGCATGGATGCAGCCCAGAGGCTAATGCAGGGTGACAGGCCATCTTGAGACATGCTAGGCGGTGCTAAGGGAGATCTCACATGCTATGCTCAGAGATGTAACGGAATGTGGAATGTGTGTTCAGCCCCGCAGGGGGAGAAGGAAGCCCAGAGGCTGGAGACGGGCAAAAGACCTTTCCAAATTTGGGTTGAAAGAGTTTTGCCAAAGTTGCATACCGACAAAAGTCCTCTCCAAATCTATGTCCCACCAGGTCATCCAGTCCAGTCCCCTGCCCTCACGGCAGCACCAAGCACCACCTAGATCATCCCTGATAGGTGCCTGTCTAACCTGCTCTTAAATAGCTCCAGTGATGGAGATTCCACAACCGCCGTAGGCCTCTCCATTGAAAGCAGAATGTCAGCCATGTGAGCTAAAGGAGTAACTTAAAATGTATAGAGCTGTAATAAACAAGCAAGATCCGATGACTGGGACATATGGATCCACTCACATAGCTAACACGTAGATGAATATTTTATTATTATAGATTGGTATCAACTAACTCTATTATATCAAGAAGAAGGATGTGCTTGAAGGTAAAACACTGGAGAGGGATTCATGCATCCAACTTCATTTCCTGCCTTTGCCATGATCATCTTGTATGACCTTGGGCCAGTCATTTAATCTCTCTGGGACACAGTTCCCCATCTGTAAAATGGGTATACTGATGATCCCTTTTGCCTCTTCTTCGTACTGTAAAATCCTTCAGTCAGGGACTGCCTCGAGAGTATGTACAGTGCCTAGCACAATCTTGCTTGGCTCTACAGTAATGCAGAGAGCTGGTAAATTCCTTGTGTCCATGCAGTGCCTAGCACAATGGGGCCTTTATATCAGGGGGCTGCTTGTTGCTACTGGAATAATAATAATAATAATAATAATAATAATCTTACACCGCTTTTCCATTTCCGTTTGAAATGTTAAGAAACTCAGGCCAAGCAGTCAGATGCTGCTCATGCTGCAGGGCTAGCCGAGACACAATCTGCTCTTGTCCCATGGGGCTGCTCACAAGATTTTTAATTGTCTGATCTTTTTGTTTTCTAAGTTGCTCAGGAAGGGGGGGGGGGGTTGAAAAATGTCACCTTCATGCTGACACAGGCCTGGGCATTTCCGGAGCTGCCTGGCAGGAGGGCAAGCTGGCAGATGGCGGCCTCAACTGGGACCTTGCAAGTTCGCAGCCCAAAGTCTTGCAAAAAGAAAAAAAAAAGTATTGTGCATCCACGTGGGGTTTCCTAAGCTGCCACGCACGGGAAGGGAGCTGCGGCTTGCGGGATCCAGGGCTCCTGCTGGGAGCGGCGGTGGGGGAATGAGGAGCGTCCCTTGCTTTACGAGAGATGATAGGAGCAAATCCTCCAGGTGCCAGCCAGCACCACCTGTTGGATGGGTCGGCTTATTTTCCCTCCCTTGATTCTGGTTTGTTTTTCCGCCAGCTGATCCAGGCAGCTGCCACAACCCCCCATGAGTACAGGCCATGGACACAACTCAGGGGCGTCTGAAAGAGCAGGCGCCGAGCTGCTTTTTGAATGGGTCCCTGGCGGGGCTTTTGCCAGCGGTTCCCGCTCATGGCTGTTGGCTTTGGAGTTGGTTAGGAGCAGTGAGCACCAAAGAGGAGCTGTACCTGCTGCTTTGCCTCGCCCCTGGTGACAGCCTGAGAGCCAAGGGAGAGGACGATCGGGAGCTGCTAGTGCCTTTCCCATCACACCAACGGATGCTGCTCCCTTCAGCTCCCCAGCCTCTGCTTTGGGAGCTCTCAGTGCCTGGGCTGGGGTCATGCACCCACAGGCTTGCACAGAGCTGGCTGCACACTGAGCTACCCCGGACACGAGAGGTTCACTTGTGTTGTGTATGAAGATGACTGGGGCTAGGGCCTCAGCCTTACACTTGACATCTACTTCCCTTTTTGCTGGAGTGGGTCTTCACAGACTCGACGCATGGCTCTTTGACGCTACTGCCGGCTCTTGACCGGAGTTACACAACTTCAGCCACACGGATAACATAGCTGACTGGCAGCGCGTCGGGGTCCCTCGCCTCCTGCACCCCCGTAGTGACATGAACAGACTCCCCCAGCCAGTAGAATAGAGGGAGTTTATTGCTTCTCCAGGATACAGCACAGCACAGATGTAATCTGGTTCCAGGGCAGCCCTAGGATGCCTCAGCCCCCCTTGAGATGGGGGAGACTGGGCCCCTAGATCTCAGACCCTTTCCTAGGCTGCTTTCTCCATGATACCAGACAGAAACTAAAAAGTCCCTTCCAGCCCTGCCCCCCAGCCAGGAGCTGGCCTCCCCTCCTTCCTTTGTTTCTCTCCCTGGGAGGTAACCGGTCGACCAGTAGTTCTGAATGTCAGGGTCTCCTTTGTCCTCTGGAGCCTTCGAGATCCCTCCTGTGAGATTGGGCTGCCCATGTCATGCAACACCTTTTGGTTAGGTGGACCTTCATTCTTGGCGTTTTCCCCCACACTCAGCAAGGATGTGGGGTGCATTTTGACTGGAAGTAAATCTAACCCACCGCTCTGATCCCTTCCACAACCGACAATGGGCATGTGTCTGGAACTGGGGGAGCCAACCCCCAGTCCCAAAGGGCCATCACAGCCTTCTCACCTTCTGCTTCAAGTGGGAACTCCTTGCTCTTGTCTTCTGACATATCCACATAAAAGAGAACAAGCACATGCCAGGTGTCAGTCATATTGCACCATATGCTACCGGAAGGTGCTCGGAGGCTCCACTAGCCTCCTCGTTGAAAGGGGACAGTATTAAAAACCTACGCCGGACGAGAGGCCCTCTGCTTAAATCATGTGCTCCGACCACTGGAGCTAACTCTTGACCAGGCTACGCCATGAGCCACTAAATTACACTAAAAACTGCCATCCTCCATCTACATCAGGCAAAAGGTGCAGCCGGGATGTGCTTAGCGAGCATATGTTAGTTGAGCGTGACCTAAACTCAACCACTTTTCCTAGCAGAGAAAAGGTCTTAAATTTGCCCCAGAGGCCTTTTTTCCCGCCCACGATTCCAGCAGTCATTTGTCTATTGAATGTGAAGGCATTTATCCGGGCCAAAGTGAAATGTACGAGGCTGATCGCCATGCTTTTATTAGCGCTAATGGGAGCCCAAGCAGATAAATCCTCGTGAGTCCTGCTGGAAACTTACCTTTAAATATCTCATGTTTAATGTGAAATATGATAATGTAGGGTCCTGAGGAAGGGTGAGGCAGACATACTGCTTGCTGCAAAGCTTGGCACTTAATTAGCTCCTGGAGGGTTTTCCGGAGAATGTGCTGGCAATACACAACTGCAGAGAAGACAGATGATCAGTGGGATCCAGGCTGTGGAGTGGGACTTGGGAAATGTGGGTGCAGATACAAAGCCTATGTTTGGAAGCCTGGCATACGAAGGACGCGTGTCACCGAGGCCTTGCCTACACTGATAGCGTAGCTGAAATCGACATAGTCACCGTGGCACCGTGGTCGGTGGGAGCCGCTCTCCCATGGAAGTCTGCTACTCTTCTCGTCTTGGTGGAGTAGCGGCTGAGTGCTCAGAGATCGACACGATAAATCGACGGCTGGTGGATGGGCTGGTGCAGCGTCAATCCCCAGCATAGTATAGACAAGGCCTCGGAAAACAGATCTAGGATCTACGGAGAATGGAGTTACACAGACCCCTTCCCAGAATGGCTCCGGTTCTCTGTGGGCCTGTCATCGCTGCAGGGTTACTGTGAGTTATCTGTGCTCCTCTGGAGTCAACCTACGTGGAATGGGAGCAGCCTTGCAAATAACTCTGCAGCTGTTTTGACCACACGGGTGCTGCCTGCCCTTGTGCATGGTCCAGAGACTTCTGGGGGGCAGACTCCTGAACCCTTGCTGTTGAGCCACTCTGTGAATTATGGGAGAACTTGTCTGTCCTTTCTGGGCACACAGGGAATTGTGGGAAGGCAGTGGATTGGCGGCACTTGCCCAAAGCGGTCAGGTCTGTTTAATCTCCCCTCCGCTGTGCATTCGTGATGGCCAGGCATTGACGTTCCAGAAGGAAGAGATTCAAACACGTCCTTATTTATTGATTTTTAATAACGATGGCAGACGAAAAGGCTCATGCAGGCCCAGCCTGGTACAAGTCAAGCCTCTGTCCTCCCAGCAAACTGAGCTGTCCGAAAGCTCTCCTGTCTCCAGCGAGGGGCTCACCAGGAAAGAAGCTGCTGGGAAGCTGCTCAGACAGATTCGGCATTGACATCGGCATCCACATCACAGGGAGAGGAGACCGCTCCAGGGGCTTGGTGATAGGCCCTTCAGTGTCCATGTGACTGCTCTGGACAGAGCTCGGGCTGATGGGACAGCTCTTTGGTGGCTGTTGAGCGAGTGAGGCCAATGGATAAGTATGTCCTGTCATTTCGCTGTCCATCCCAACAGGGGAGCCCAAGATAGGATGTAGATGGCTGTAAATCCACTCTCTGGACTGCAGGGGGCGCTCTCTCCATGGCAGTATCAAAGCACAGGGTGTGCACCATTGCACCAGCTGCCTTGCATTTGCTCCAAGGATAAAATGCAGATGACAGTTCGCAGGGCTCTCGCTTCAGCCCCTCTCGCCAGCATTACGTTCTCTTTGGGGAAAAGCTCCAAACCCCACCAGAAAAGCCCTGAAATCCCCAGTTAGTCAGGTAGCAAGTGATTAGCACGTGCCTACGACCACGGCTTAATACTATTATTGCAGGCCCGCGTGCTTTTTAATCACGAGTAGTTATTTATGAAACGCAGAAGTGCTGTTAAATTTAAATTAAAGGCCTCATGGGGAGATTGACGAGATTTGATTTTAAAGTATTAAAGAGTTCGCTCGCTAGCACAGCGCCTGCTGGGATCTTAACATGGCTTCTCCTGGCCCGCTGTCGGCCTCCGGGGACCTGCCTCTGGGGCTGCCTGCGTCGTCTCGGACCTGCTGAGCAAGGCCCATGAGCTAGGCGCTCCCGAGGACAGAAGAAGGCTTGGCGTTCCAGCAGAAGGGTCCCTGTAAATGATAAACCAGAACGCGATTGCTGGGGCATCAATGTCTGTGGCAGGGAGCAGGGGTGGGTGAACGAGCCAGTGTCCTGCCCGCCTGTGAGTGTGGCAGCGGTGACATTGGCTAGCAACCGGAGTACACATCTAGGCACTTGGCGAATGTATGCTCAGGTTGCTATTCTGCGCTGTCTCACAGTGAGTGGTGCTAGACGGATTAAAGCTACAGCTGGTCTGTCTACCCATGCTACAAATACATCTTCCCTTGCAGGGTAGGTGTATCTCTAGTGTATGTACAGCGCCTAGTACTGTGGGAGCCTGGTCTCAATGTGAGCTATGAGGAGTTCCTGTAATACAGTTATAATCCTGAGGATAGAGATACAGCACTATCTGAAGGGGTATATTACATGTATCCACCAATGCTAATTCTCCAAAAGGCTGAACAAATTATATATACCAAGTGCTATCATAAAGTCAACATTTGCCAACAGATATGCATTTACTTCCTAAAGAGCAGGGACAACCCCTAGGCAGAGGTTGGCAAATGGTGACTTTTTAAAGGTGACCACAGTCCGCAGAGGAACAACTTTGCTCGTCACACAAATGCAGCTGCCTCCATAGAGTCATAGAATCATAGAGCTGGAAGAGCCCACAGGAGTCATCAAGTGCAGCCCCCTGCTCTAGGCAGGACCAACCCCAACTCAATCAACCCAGCCTGGGCTTTGTCAAGCCAGGACTTAAAAACCTCCAAGGATGGAGATTCCACCCCCTCCCTAGGGAACCCATCCCAAGGCTTCACCCCCCTCCTAGGGAAATAGTTTTTCCTAATATCCAACCTAGACCTCCCCCACTGCAACTTGAGCCCATTGCTCCTTGTTCTGCCATCCCTCACTATGAGGCTGGAAAGCAGCAGTCAAATGACAGTGGAAGGTGGAACCATGGTGGAAGGGAAGGTTTTCTTCAGGAATCCAGGGCAGGTTCTTTACCATCCCCGAAAGTGTCATTTCCAGTTAGGGGCTTCAGTCTGGCCTCTCTGTTTGCACCTGCAGTTTGGGTATGCACAATAACCCCACCCCCTCTCACACACACACACACACACACACAGTTTTGCGCAGGAATGGTAGCTGCTTATGTGATGTGGACAGACACTGAGAACAGTGCTGTGTCAATGCCCTCAGCCCATGCACTCAACTTCTGTTTGGCTGCAGGCCCGGCCTTAGGGCAGGGCGGTTGCTTTGGACCCTGCCTCTTCAGGACCCTGCACTGCAGTTGACCAAAAAATCAGGATACTAGCTGCCAATCAAATGTCTTGTGCTGCGCAGATCTCGAGTTGTGCTAACAGTTGGTTTAGCGTTGTTTAGCGATTACATCTCCAATGCATGAAAAAGGCTTGATGAGATGCTTTCTTATTGTTTTGCCCTTCACAAACTCTGTCATTGAGCCCAGATATGAAAACTTAATTATTTCAGTTATATATCAGAGGGGTAGCCGTGTTAGTCTGAATCTGCAAAAGCGGCATGGAGGGGCACCTGTGGCACCTTAGGGTACGTCTAAACTACATGGCTCCGTCGACGGAGCCATGTAGATTTGTTGTTTTGGCAAAGTCAAATGAAGCTGCGATTTAAATGATCGCGGCTTCATTTAAATTTACATGGCTGCCGCGCTGAGCCGACAAACAGCTGATCAGCCATTTGTCCGCTCAGCGCGCTTGTCTGGACGCTCCCCTACCGACATCAAAGCCCTTTGTCGGCAGCCCCGGTAAACCTCATCTCACGAGGAATAACGGGGCTACCGACAAAGGGCTTTGATGTCGGCAGGGGAGCGTCCAGACTAGCGCGCTGAGCCAACAAACAGCTGATCAGCTGTTCGTCGGCTCAGCGCGGCAGCCATGTAAATTTAAATGAAGCCGCGATCATTTAAATCGCGACTTCATTTGACTTTGCCTATGTGTCTAATCTACATGCCTCTGCTGTCAGAGGCATGTAGTCTAGACATAGCCTTATAGACTAACTGAAGTGGTGGAGCATAAGCTTTCGTGGGCAAAGACCCACTTCGTCAGATGCATGTGGGTTAATTATTTCAGTTATGTGGATGTTTTATTTAGCCACACCCTAAATTTTATGTGCCATAAAATTTCCAAAAGAAGTTGAGTCTCAAATAAATGCCAGCTCTCTAATACAAGCCAGGGATCTCGGGCTGTTTGTACTGATAGACACCAGCTCCCTAATACAAGTTGGGTCTCTGTAGAGGCCAGGATGTCAGCAACACGTCATAACCCCAGGTTCCCTGAAACACGGACTTGATGCAAGTCATCTTCAGAATGGTCTCGCCTCACAGAAAATCGTACCATAACCTCCAAAACGAAAACGTTTACCTTCGGTATGAGTCTTTTACTCTGTTAGATGCTGGGAGTGCTGATCAGATGTTTTAATAGATGATGGGCCTGTTGAATAAACCCCGGGTCTCTAATACAAGCCTGGGGTTCTCGTCCGGTTTGTACTCACGGACACGGGGGGCTCCCATTGGACGATTTTCAGTAGTGTGTAATGATGTCATAGTGAACAGTAAAAGCATGGCAGGTGACACTGAAATAGATGCTGGCTGAAATCTAGAGGTGTTGTGGAATAAATCCAGCGAGTGGCTTGTTCTGCCCAGGCTGGACTCTGTAACCCCCTCAACTGGATTTGACTTAAACCAGAGCATCTTCCGGCTGGGTCCTGCTGTTAGGGTGCTGCCTTGGGCCCCGCAAACTCTTTGACTGGGCCTGTCTGGCTCCACAAACATAGACGGGTGAGGGGCTGGCGCTGTTCACTCGCATTAAAATGCTGCATGAAAACAATGGCACTTCTAGACACACTTCATGAGGCTGCATCCAAAAGAGAGAAGCCCAGTGATACTGTGAGCAGTGACGGTACAATACCCAGCGCAGTCAACTAAGTCCGTAGCCAGGCCTGATCTTCAAAGGAGGGAACAGGAGGTGCTCAGGGCTCTGATGAAGTTGTTGAGGTACCCAACCTGGGACCCGGTGCCTGAGCATAGACGCTGGAGCCGGCAGATTTGGGCATGTGACTCCCATCAGATTAGGGATTCTGCAAGCAAAAATGTAAACCGCTGAGCCATCCTCGCTGGCATAGGGGACTTAGTTCCATGGGCTTCAGTTCCTGCCAGCCCAAGTCCCCTGGCTGTTTGCCAGCCCCTTGCCAGGAGCTATCGGAAGCTCTCTGTGTGTCGATAACGTGCTGAAATTGGCTCAGCATTCCTCTAGGGGAAAAAAGCACCTTAACTGCGACTGTTTATTCCTCTTATTTTCAGTTCATTTTATGCAGCTTCAAACACTGCCGACACTCACCTGGGTCCATTAATGGAAAATAAAGGTCACGGCTGGAGGCGCCAATCATTGCCTTTCCCCATTTTTGTGCGGCGCAAGGGTAGGGGTGTGCGTGTGTGCGCGCGCGGCAATCTTTTCAATTTCCTTTTTGATCGGATGGAAAGCAATCGGAGGAGAATTGGCCCTGAGCGCTGGGGGGGAGCGTTCTCTTGATGAAAATGCCCAACAGCAGGCCGGAGAAAGCAGCCACGGAGCTGTGCTGAGAACGAACGTTGCAAGGCAGAAAAGGAGGCAGAATCCTAGGAACGGGGGCTGGAAAGGACCTGCAAAACATCGCGTCCAGCCTCCCGTACCAAGGCAGATGTTCAATGACAGGGCTGTTATCTGGGCTTGTTCTGGGGTGTGCATTGGAATGAGTGTGTGGCAATTTCAGTTGATTTCCCAGCTGGGTTACTGGGTGCTTCCCCCACCTCCTCTAAATAGGGCCAAAGTTGGATTTTCTAACAGTCTGCTTTTTCACCCATTTCTTCATCGTACAATTGGAATGAGCTGTGGTCTGCTCGGGTGAACTGTCGTTGTTGTTCTGTGTTGGTACAGCTCCTTGTGCCATCCTGGTCCTTGGGTGGGCGGCTAGGAGCTACCCCAGTGCAACTCATAAAATGCCTGGTTTTTCTTCATGCTGCACACAATCAATCTGTGGAACTCCTTGACAGAGGATGTTCCGAAGACTAGGACTTCAACAGGGTTCAAAAAAGAAGTTAGGTCCATCAATGGCTATTAGCCAGGATAAGTAGGAATGGTGTCCCTTGCCTCTGTTTGTCTGGCGATGGATGACAGGAGAGGGATCATGTGACAATTTCCTGTTGTGTTCACTCCCCCTGGGGCATCTGGCATTGGCCACTGTTGGCAGACAGGACACTGGGCTAGATGGACCTTTGGTCTGACCCAGTTTGGCTGTTCTTATGCTCTTATGGCTTGGTTAAAGTTCATTGAGATCCTTAGAGGAGCCGAGGGGAATAATCCCAGTTTTGGAGCCATTCCAGCAAGCGAGGATGTGCTGTCTCCTATTGCTGTAGGTGGGGTTAGGGGAGGGAACCAACCAAGGCATCTTTAGAAAACACCCTGGGGCTGTCTGATGCATGGCCCATGTATTTAACGGGACAGTGTGAAGCCGTTTGCCAGCCCTGCTGAGAGGAACCCGTACTGGGGAAGAGAGTGGCTGTGAGGACTTCGTCCTGGGCAGGAAAGATGGGGACAGTGTTCTGTGCATATCACCCATGCTGGTGCTCCTGCGAAAGGGGTGAGCTTCCCATAATGCACCTCCCTCTGTCATCACATGGGGCTGTGGAGAATGCCTTTCCGACCCTGCATGGGGGCTGGGCTGCATGCTTTGGATTCGCTCTTCCCCTGCTGATCACTTGGGGATTTGAATTTGCTGCCCTGATTTCGCTTCCCAACCTGAGTTATTGCGTCTCTTTCCTCCCCACAAAATCTCAGTCATCCCTGCACCATCCCGTCTTTCCAGTTCTGAGCTGCCGGCCCCAGGCTGCCTGGCTGCCGGGGGGTGCTATTGAATAGCAGTGAGCTCCTGCAAGACTTGACGTGTGCAAGATTCTGTGTAATCGGCGGCATGTCGAATGCACCATGCCTGCTAGCACCCGGCATCGCGCTCCCTCGCAGGTGCACACATTTATTTCACTGGCTTTGACATATAGATCTGGCCAAAGAGCAAACCCAAAATAAAAAAGTCAATAGCACAATCTGACATGAATTGAAATGTGCCCGGCATGATAGCAGGCAGGATAAAGCATCAGCCAAGCAAACCTGGGCACACACTGAGCCCGGATAGTGCAGGCGACTGCTCAGGGACCCTGGGAAGTTGCATGGACCTCCCTTGTGCCTCCCCACTTTGACAGCAGAGCCCAAGAGAGAAACCGCTTCACCATGGCAAGGCTGATACCGTGGGAAGGTCGCTCGCTGCACCATGCACCCCCAGGGCAGCTTGTGGTCTCTAGGCTGATGGAGAAGCGAGTTAGGCCCTTCTCTGACTCCCTCACCACCTTGAGTTCAGAGTCATGCCAATGGCAGACCTGCCAGTCTCTGGCCTGGCTGGCATTCAGCACCCTCTAATGGGCTCTGCTGGACTCGTGCCTGCTGACAGTCGATCGTGGTCCCTCACCTCTGATGCTCATCCCTTCAGCAGCAGGCGGTCTTGGTTGCAGTAGACAAACTCGTGGGAGATGACTGTCCACCCTTCCTGAGCATGCTTCTCCCTTCTCCGTCCCCTCAGCCCGTTCCTTGCATCTTACCTACCTGCCTTCGGTGGTGCCGCTAGCAGAAAGGGTGACTTTTGCCCCCTTTCATTCACTTGCAACTTCTTCACCAGACAGGCCCTTGTGCCTTGACTCCTTCCCTCCCTGCTCCGGGGGGAAAGACCCCCTTCCGTGGTGCCCGCCAACTCAGCCACTCGCAGCTCCATGATGCAACAAAGTTCTCACTGCGCCGCAGCTCCACCCCACGGTGCTGTGCTCGAAAGGCAGAGCAGGACGCGAGCGCGCTCTGCGTGTACCTGCTGTCCCCAGGGTCGAACCGACATTCCTTGGTGTCTTTGCCCTGGCGTCCCCCAGGTCTGGATCTAGCCTTCCAGGCTGCTGTTGGATCACTGCTGGAAGGTAACAACAGCCACAGCCAGCCGATACTCAAGGACTGAATCACCAAACCACTTCTGGTTTCCTTCGCCCCCGCTTCATTCCTGTCGCCCCTCTGCTGCGTTGGACCATGGAGCATGCATTGGCCATTGTAGCCCTGCGGGTGACGTAAATCCCATCCAAGGGACAAAAATGCTTGTATCCTCCAGGGGGCCAGCTATGGAGTAGGCTTGATGTCCTCCAATCTCCCAGTCCCTGTCTGGATGCCTTGATTCAGGGTTATCGCCTCTCTGCACAGCAGGGGAAAGGGGGCAGATCCTTAAGCATCTCACCCTGTCCAGCTTCAGGGCATCCTGAAAAATACAAGGGGGGGAGGGTGTTGAACCCAGAAGGCAGGGCTGTGTGAGACGCATCACATACCCAGCAGACCTGGTTGTTTGTATTCAAACCAGCGATGGCACGGTGCTGGGAAGTTTGCCAGTCTTGCTAGAGGCTAAGTTTTCTCTGGCTCAGCACACAAAGAAAGATCCCCCTCTCCCCCTTATTTCTGATACCTTTTTAACAGGATCAGCTACATAAGTAGATATAATGTACTCGTTCTCAAGCCTCCGGAGGTGCAAAACCGTAGTAGATTAAATTCTTTTTTGCGATCTGCAAAGTAACTGCCGTTTACATGCTGACCCTGTTTAGCTGATCCTATTAATGGAGATCACAAAAGAGACAGCCTCGTGGCTATATGTGTTTGCCTTTTCGCTGGAGCATTTTCCTTGGCCCTGTTTCGTTTTGGTGCCGGGAGAGGTGATTCCCGCAGAGGGCTGTGCGACCCATCTGCACTGCTCCTAGTTCTATCCGAGCTGGGGGAGCGAAGATGGAGTCTACGCAATGCCTGTGCCCAAGGCCGGGTTTCTGGTTTCAGATTCTTGCTTTCTGGGGAAAAAAAATGGTTTTGCTTTTTGTTTGAATTGATTGAATTTTAAGCGTTAGCGCTACATTTGGGGGACACTCACTCCCACGTAAGCCAGCACCAAAAGAAAAAAGTGCCAGGAATCGCACGTGAACCGGGACTAGGGTTTTCACGGGGATCAAAGGGATTCAGGTGTCCAAGTCCCATTGAACTGGTCACCTAACTCCCAGAGGCACATCATATATATAGTAGCCCAGTGTCTGAGAGTCTGTAACACTGAAATGCTGGCTGTTCTCTCTGGGCGGCGCTGTTGCCTGAAATGCTGGCTGTTCTCTCTGGGTGACGCTGTTGCCTGAAATGCTGGCTATTCCCTCTGGGCAGCACTGTTGCCTGAAATGCTGGCTGTTCTCTCTGGGTGACGCTGTTGCCTGAAATGCTGGCTATTCCCTCTGGGCAGCACTGTTGCCTGAAATGCTGGCTGTTCCCTCTGGGCAGCACTGTTGCCTGAAATGCTGGCTGTTCTCTCTGGGTGACGCTGTTGCCTGAAATGCTGGCTGTTCCCTCTGGGCGACGCTGTTGCCTGAAATGCTGGCTATTCCCTCTGGGCAGCCCTGTTGCCTGAAATGCTGGCTGTTCTCTCTGGGCGGCCCGTGCTACATGGGGAGTGCGGGGCCCAAACAGCCGCTCGCTCCCCCGCGGCGGCCCGGCCGAGCGGTGCAGAAGTCAGCCAAGTGCCACGGCAGGAGGGGAAGGAGGGGCGGGGTGGTGACGTGCAGCATGACAGTGGCTCCAGGCCCCACGCCCTGGCTGTGAACATCACTGCCCCGCCGCCCTTCGCCTTCTGCCATGATGGTCTGTGCTGCTCAGCCAGGCCACCATGTGGGAGCAAGGGGTGCAAGCAACCATTTGGGCTCCACGGTCCCCCGAGTGAAAGGCAGGAGGGGGAGCAGAAAAGAAAGAGAGATGGAGAGAGAGGCAGGAGGCAGAGGAGAGCTGAGAGAGAGAGAGAGAGAGAGAGAGAGAGAGAGGGAGGCAGTAGGAGGAGAGAGAGAGAGAGACGGAGCGAGAGACCAGAGACTCAGGAGATAAGACCAACGTGGAGGAGAGACCTGAAAATCCCGTCTTAGGATGGGCTAATTGGCTAGTCATATATATAGTAGCCCAGTGTCTGAGAGTCTGTAACGCTGAAATGCTGGCTGTTCTCTCTGGGCGGCGCTGTTGCCTGAAATGCTGGCTGTTCCCTCTAGGTGGCGCTGTTGCTGAAATGCTGGCTGTTCTCTCTGGGCGGCGCTGTTGCCTGAAATGCTGGCTGTTCTCTCTGGGCGGCGCTGTTGCCTGAAATGCTGGCTGTTCTCTCTGGGCGGCGCTGTTGCCTGAAATGCTGGCTGTTCCCTCTGGGCGGCGCTGTTGCCTGAAATGCTGGCTGTTCCCTCTGGGCGGCGCTGTTGCCTGAAATGCTGGCTGTTCCCTCTGGGCGGCGCTGTTGCCTGAAATGCTGGCTGTTCCCTGAAATGCTGGCTGTTCCCTCTGGGCGGCGCTGTTGCCTGAAATGCTGGCTGTTCCCTCTGGGCGGCACTGTTGCCTGAAATGCTGGCTGTTCCCTCTGGGAGGCGCTGTTGCCTGAAATGCTGGCTGTTCTCTCTGGGAGGCGCTGTTGCCTGAAATGCTGGCTGTTCCCTGAAATGCTGGCTGTTCCCTCTGGGAGGCGCTGTTGCCTGAAATGCTGGCTGTTCTCTCTGGGAGGCGCTGTTGCCTGAAATGCTGGCTGTTCCCTCTGGGCGGCGCTGTTGCCTGAAATGCTGGCTATTCCCTCTGGGCGGCGCTGTTGCCTGAAATGCTGGCTGTTCTCTCTGGGCGGCGCTGTTGCTGAAATGCTGGCTGTTCCCTCTAGGCGGCGCTGTTGCTGAAATGCTGGCTGTTCTCTCTGGGCGGCGCTGTTGCTGAAATGCTGGCTGTTCTCTCTGGGCGGCGCTGTTGCTGAAATGCTGGCTGTTCCCTCTGGGCGGCGCTGTTGCTGAAATGCTGGCTGTTCCCTCTAGGCGGCGCTGTTGCTGAAATGCTGGCTGTTCTCTCTGGGCGGCGCTGTTGCTGAAATGCTGGCTGTTCCCTCTGGGCGGCGCTGTTGCTGAAATGCTGGCTGTTCTCTCTGGGGGGCGCTGTTGCTGAAATGCTGGCTGTTCTCTCTGGGGGGCGCTGTTGCTGAAATGCTGGCTGTTCCCTCTGGGCGGCGCTGTTGCTGAAATGCTGGCTGTTCCCTCTGGGCGGCGCTGTTGCTGAAATGCTGGCTGTTCTCTCTGGGGGGCGCTGTTGCTGAAATGCTGGCTGTTCCCTCTGGGCGGCGCTGTTGCTGAAATGCTGGCTGTTCCCTCTGGGCGGCGCTGTTGCTGAAATGCTGGCTGTTCCCTCTGGGTGGCCCATGCCGCATGGGGAGTGCAGGGCCCAAACGGCTGCTTGCGCCGCTTGCTCCCCCATGGCGGCCCGGCTGAGCAGCGCAGAAGTCAGCTGAGTGCCACGGCGGGAGGCAAAGGGGGGCAGGGCGGTGATGTGCGGTGTGACAGCAACTCCAGGCCCCGCCCCCTGGCCACAAACGTCACCACCCCGCCCCCCTTCACCTCCCGCCGTGGCGCTTGGCCGACTTATGCGCCGCTCAGCCAGGCTGCCGTGTGGGAGCAAGTGGCGCTAGCGACCTTTTGGGCTCCGCGCTCCCCATGCAGCACGGGGAGTGCAGAGCCCAAACGGCTGTTTGGGCTCCGCGCTCCCCCAAGTGAGAGGCAGGAGGGGGAGGAGAGCTGAGAGAGAGCGAGGGGGAGGCAGTAGGAGGAGAGGAGAGAGAGAGAGAGACATGGAGCGAGAGACCGGAGGCTCAGGAGAGAAAACCGACGTGGAGGAGAGACCTGAAAATCCCGTCTTCTGATGGGCTAATTGGCTAGTTTAAAAATCATAGCCCAGTAGTGCTGTTTTCTCCTTTCTGTTCTCTGTGCGAAAGAGTGTGTGTGTGTAGTAAAGCACGTTCACATGAAAAGAGCTATACCTGTTGGGAAACCCTAACTCTTACTAGTGAGCAGTTACTCACTTGAGTAACCTTAGGGGCACTTTGGCCCAGTGCATAGTGCACTAGACTGGGACTCAGGATATTCGTGATTCTCACACTGATCTGCTGAGTAACCTTGGGTGAGACACATCTCTCTGTGACTCGGTTTCCCCTCCCCACCAGTGTGTCTCTTTCCAATTTCATGTATAAGCTTTTGTGGCAGGGGTTGTCTCTCATTGTGTGTACGTATGGCACCCAGCACAATATGGCTCCCAATTTGGCTGAGGCATCTAGCTGCTATTGTCATCAAAACTAATAACGGGGAGACCTTTCCTTCTGGCCTGAGCCTTTCTCATAGCAGCCGTGAAATGTGCCCTTACTGGAGGGCAGCGCTACTGTTTTAGCCTATGGAAGTTAGCCTTGTGAGTCCCAGCACAGATACTATCATGGTGGAACCCTGTTGTGCAAGGCGCTGTACAAACAGGGAACAGTGAGCTGGTTCCTCCCTCCCCCAGAGAACAGACAGTCTCAGTGTAAGAGCCAACAGCTGGGTAGAAACAGAAGAGGGAGTACAAAGGAACAGTCAGGCAATGCTGGTCAACTTGAAAGACTCTAGGAATTGGCCTCTGCATACCAACAGCTCGACCTTCAAGATAAACCAGCAGAACCTATTTATCGTAACCCCGCACTGGCTTTTACAAAGCTTTTCAGCTGCTATTTATTAGAAACAGGCTTGAACCAAAATCTACATCCTCACACCCCTTCAAATGCCAAGGGGAGAGCTGAGTTTTCCAAGCTGAATCATTCCCAGGGGTGCAAGCCCCCCCATCCCTCCAACTCCGGTCTTTTCTCCAGCCCTGAGAAGGAGAGGGAGAGCTCCCTATGGGTGTCCCCACCTCTTCTGCATCTGATCTGGTCTCCCATGTACTGGGGCTGCCTCAGTTGTACTGTCAGCTATTCCGGGATGGGACCTTGTCGCTCTTCCATTTATGTTTGTAAAGCTCCATGTGCATTGACATTTCATGGACTGCATTGCTGGCTGATGAGGACTATAAATCCACGTGAGTGGTAACTGTGGGTTCTTCAGGAAGTTCAGTAAAGGATTATCATACAGCAACTGTGTTTTTTCCAGGGAGCCTAGGAGAGTTAATACAATGGGAATAGGCACTCATCGCCCATAGAGAGACCTCTGAAAACCCCATCCTCCTGAGACGGTGCATGGCTCCACACAGCACAGAGACAGATAGACCAAAGGGTTGATTCTGCCTCCCGTACGAGAGATAAGCAGGATCCGGGCAGGTAGCTAAATAGGGATGTTTGTGTGAGCACTTCTCCTTGTGAGTAAGGACTGTGGAATTGAACACATGAATCATCTGCCCATTCCCTGGCCCATCTCAGCTGTGCCCCATGACAAGAGAGTGGGATATTCAGTGCCAAAAATTCTGTTGCTTGACCTAGCGAGAGAGCCCCATTTGCTGGTCGCATTAGTAGGCTCTTACCATCCGTGTGGACTCGCCGGTAGAGTGGGGGAAATGATACATGAGGGCAGGGGACTGGATTAGTGGATTTCTTGAGGTCCCTTCCAGTCCTTTGATTCTACGATAGGGTAAATTAAAAACAAAAATGTAATTATTTTGTCACCTAGAAGACAAATGTGTGCCTAGGGAATAATAAGTGTTGTTTTATTTAATCGCTGTAGATTTGCTGTTGTTTTTTTGTTTGCTATTTTACTATTATGGGAACTTATTTCTATGTTAAATATAGAAGAGGTTTCTCACTTAGAAACCTCCTTTGAGAAGTGGATTTTGGAAGGGAAGAACAAATCTGTAGAAAGCTGGGTATCTGGGTGCCAAAGAGCCTTCCTTGTATGATTGCTGTTGGGGAAACTGGAAAGCTCTGGATAATTGAAGAATGCGAATGTAGTTAATAGCTGTCCGGGGGTTAGTTACATTACTGTAGCATTAGAGGGTCCCTCTGAGATCGGGGGCCGAGGCGCTAGACACAGAATAGATGCACAGCTGAAGACAGTCCAACTCTGAAGAGTTCATGGTCTAAGGAAGTAAAACAGAATCAATAACCCCATATTATGGGTGGGGCAATGAGGCACGGAGAGATTAACTCCATGTGTACATGGCCCCGCAGCACAGACACCAGGGGTGCAAATTGAAGTGCACCCCGAGGTGTTGCTCTGTGAGCATGGGGATGCTGCTGTTGCGATCTAAAAGTACCGCGTTCGTACCTCATCCAACAGGACAGCGTAAATGCTCACCGGGTAGTGTCTAGTTTGAGTTGAGTGTTGCACCAGGCAACGCTTGAGTGTTTGCTGCAATTCACGCTACAGGTTGAACCTCTCTAGTCCGGCACTTTCTGGTCTGGCAACATCCATGGTCTGGCATGAATTCAGTGATCTGGATATCCACATAGCACAGGTGTGGCTTCCTGCGGTCCCATTAGATTTGTTTACAGCCACCAGTCCTGGCTCTCGGTGTTCTGGACTGTTGTTTAGCTCGAATGTACCCCCTGGATGTCTTCTAAGAGCCCAGCGAGCCGAGGAAGTGTATTGACCTCCTGTGGTTGGGCAAATTCTCTGGTTCAGCACCGGTCGGGTCCTGAGGGTGCCAGACTAGAGAGATTCAACCTGTCCCTTAGTTCTGTCCCAGGGCAGCTGGTGCAGACAAGAACTAAGTAACTTGCTGAATGTCACACAGGAGATATGTGACCGTGCTAGAATTTAACTCTGGATCTGAGCCACAAGACCTGAATAATCCTGTTTCAGTTAATAGCAAATTGAGGTTCTACCTAAAGCCCTAGTGAGTTACTGATGGGACAATCTGCTCGTCTCCATTACTTCTGCCCTCCAGGTGCTGAAATCTCCCCAAAGCCCCCGATCTCCTGTTGTTCCGTTCCAGGGCAGGAGGAAGGAGAGCAGCCATTCTAAACGCAAGTCTGCGTTAGCGTCTCTAGAGCTAGCGAGCTTAGCAGGAGCATTCGTCACTTCCAGAAGAGCGAGCGCTCCCTCGCCCCCGAAGTGGTGTCCGGCTCAGTGAGCCAGTGCGCACTGATAACGCGGCAG
The DNA here is from genome assembly GCF_049634645.1 of Pelodiscus sinensis. Classification (NCBI taxonomy): domain Eukaryota; kingdom Metazoa; phylum Chordata; order Testudines; family Trionychidae; genus Pelodiscus; species Pelodiscus sinensis. Next base: position 14,464,166 of record NC_134736.1, read on the forward strand.
ATGGGTACTTCCAGCATTTATCTGGCTGATGACAGCATCTGCTGAGCTCAAAGATGCCCCCAGGACACATTGTTCTCTGGGCAAAATGAGGAAAATGAAGACTAAGTTTCCTAGGTCAAAGAGAAGCTTGTTAAATTGGTTGGACCAACACTATAAATCACGACTTTCCATAAAGGCTAGTAGCTCTGAGGGAGCGTCTCTGGATTACGCTGCAGTAGCACCTCACCGCTCAACCCGGTCACGACTCCAGTGTGCTTGGTGCTGGACAGACAAGCAGAAACAGCCGGTGCCTGTGAGACTTTATCAAATAGAGACAGTGGGCAGGAAATGCACCGAGACTGGGCATGCTCACAGTCTTGCGGCAGAGTTAGTCTAGGTCATCTTGGTCTGAGCTCTGACCGCTAGGCAAACCTGCCTCTCTCTTTGCACAATGCTCTCCAAGGAGTCACGGACTCGCCTTCCCTGTGAGGTCAAACCAGCTTAGAAACAAGTCAGAAAGGCCTGCGATTGTTTTCTCCATGACAGAGAAAAGAGGAGAGGGGTAGAGACCGATGGTCATGTTTGCCTGAGCGAGGGAACAATGTTGCCGTCTCGTGACTGGTTCAGAAGAAGAAGAAGAGACTTACTAAAAGGGAAACTAAGAAGCCCTGCTTTCGTCTAAGTGGCAGAGGCCTTTGCCCTTGAAGCTGAAAAATCAAGGATACCTCCTGGTGTATGGATGAAATGGTGGTTATAAGGGATTGTCTAAGGTTTTAGGGCAGAGGTGGGGAACCTAAGCCTGGGAGGTCAGATGCAGCCCCCAGTTTGCCTGGATCCAGCCCCCGAGGTACCGGGCAGCATGTGCTGGTGCTCCAATCCCTCAGCCAATTGAGTGCAGGTGATGGGGGAGTGGTTAGAATTGGGGCAGGGGGCGAAGGGACTGGAAGTAGACACAGTTGAGTTGTAGTTGTGATCCTGCCACTTAGGCTACGTCTACACTGGCCCCTTTTCCGAAAGGGGTATGCTAATTTGACAGGTCGTAATAGGGAAATCCGTGGGGGATTTAAAGTAGGAATAAGAGATCCTCCGGAAAAGGGCTTTTTTCCGGAGGATCGGGGCCAGTGTAGACGCTCTTTTCCGGCTTTTCTAAAAGCCGGAAAAAAGCGGCGGACATTTTTATTTAAATGCCGCGGGGGATATTTAAATCCCCCGCAGATTTCCCTATTACGACCTGTCAAATTAGCATACCCCTTTCGGAAAAGGGGCCAGTGTAGACGTAGCCTTACTGTTTAACTTGTGAGATCACGTCACCATTCCGTGCCTCAGTTTATCCAGCTTTAAAACAGGGCTGCTAATATTTATCTCATAGGCTGTGTCTAGACTACATGCCTCTGCCAGCAGAGGCATGTAGATTAGACAGATCAACAAAGGCAAATGAAGCCGCGAATTAAATGATCGCGGCTTCATTTACATTTACATGGCTGCCACGCTGAGCCGACAAACAGCTGATCAGCTGTTTGTCAGCTCGCCACTAGTCTGGACGTTCCCCCTGTTGACATCAAAGCCCTTTGTCGGCAGCCCCGTTATTCCTCGTGGAATGAGGTTTACCGGGGCTGCTGACAAAGGGCTTTGTTGTCGACAGGGGGAACATCCAGACTAGCGGCGAGCGGACAAACAGCTGATCAGCTGTTTGTCGGCTCAGCGCGGCAGCCATGTAAATGTAAATGAAGCCGCGATCATTTAAATCGCGGCTTCATTTACCTTTGCTGAACAAACAAATCTACATGCCTCTGCCGACAGAGGCATGTAGTGTAGACGTACCCATATAGTGCAACGGGATGCACCATATGCAGCTTAATTAATGCTTGCAGAGCACTTGGAGATCCTTGCGTAAAAGATGCGATAGGAGAGCAAAGGAGGATTAATAATTACTCTGCAACTAAAGCAAGATTCTGCCTCGGCAGAATTCCCAGGAGCCAATCAGGCAGTGCAATAATTTAATATGAACTCTTTATCCTAGAAATGTCAGAGCTCAAATAGAAAAGAAGGCTCCACTGGAAGGCAGAGAGTGTGCTCTCTTCCCTCCCTCCCTCATAATGGGAAAAAAAACAACAACAAAAAACAAAAAAACCAACAGCCCTGCTATTTATTTTGCTGTATGTCTATTTTTATGTGCTATAAACTGTATTGGTTTTTCTGGCTGTTTTTCCCCCTTATTTGTTATTTGATTTGCCCTCCAGAGATGCTCAAAGAGCATCAAACATAATTTCTGCTCTCCCCTCTAGATCAAGGGAGAAGATTAATAGATTAGAACCTTTATTATGTGTGTGCGCGCATCTCACTCGCTTTAAACATTTTTCCATTTGGAATCAAAGTTGGGCTCCCTGCCCCAGAGTTGAACAGCAAGTTCCTTCTCTTTCCCTGTGAAAATCCATCACAAATATTAATCCTCTCCATGGCAAGAGATGTCCCGAGGGCTGCAGGATTTTTCATCCTTTCCGCATCCTCCGCCAACCCCATTTATCTTCTGTCATTAACTGGTTTCCTTTTGATCTGAAAATTAATTTCTAGACAAAAACAGAAATATATACACACGTGCCTGCACGTGACGGGGCAGTGTGGTGTCCTCTCCAAGCAAAGCTGTAATTATACCATAGATCAGGCTGACTTCTTCATTTTGTCTGGTTTCAGCTGCCTCTCTCAAATCTCTCTGAAACACAACAGGCGCCAAAAGCAACAGACATTTGTTAGGATTTAACCGCTCGGGGGAAATGCAGATTTCCCGCAGTTTAGTGGGTTTCTCCTCCTTTTAGAACGATTCGGTGTTTTCCTTGGGAGCCCCACAAACCAACACCTCCAGCGCAAAGCGAATTGGGTGACAATAGTGCCCGGTTTCTCCTAAAGCACCAGCTCCTGGAGTCATGTTCTAACCTGACAAATCTCATCTTTTTGTGTTTTTCTTCAGAAGTAAGTTTCTAAGCTTGAAAATGCTCAAAGATGAGAAGATAAGTGCAAGTAGCCAAATGTACTATTCATAATAATAGTTTATTATTAAATGCCATTTCCAAGCCAATCCTGTGGTTTTTATGGGGTCCAGCTCATGGGTTTTGAACACTTGGCATTTGTGATACTGAAGATCTTCCACAATGAAAGGCTGTGAAGTTTGTGTGCAACACTCATAGGTGGCCTTAAAAATTGGCCTCTTTTAACCTTAGGCAGGAGTGACCCCTACGCAACAGAAGCTCAGTGTCTGCCGCAGTCACAGGTGTGCAAAGTGGGTGGCACATGCTAGCTCATCAAACCCAAATGCTCGCAATGGCATCTGCTTTGTGCTGACAGAAATGATTAGACAAGGCACAGGACAAGGACAAACCAGGACTTAAGAATCCTGGGTCATGTCTCTGAATTTCAGGAGGGGCTCGGACATCCCTTTTATCCAATTCCTTCATTTTCTGGTGCCTCGCTGGCATTGAAGCTTGGACTCTGAACCCACTGCCAGTCCCCTCGAAAGAGACATCGGTGCTTTAATGACACTGGTGGCTGGCAGCTCTGCCGGCTGATCGGTGTAAAAGAACTGAAGGGATTGAGCTAAAGTAGGGTTTGGACATTCAGGCGCCAATTCCCCCTTACTCCAATCCTCCTTGGGCAGTCATTTACCCCAGTGCCAAGTGCAGCGGGTGGGATCTAGTAGCATTTTGCCTCATGTTGCCTTGCAGTAAATAGCTGCTCTAGGGGTGGGAGGATTGGAGTCCAGGGAGACCTGCACAGTTTGGAAACATTAAGGCTGTAATCCATGCCTGGCGAGGACTGGTTGAACCCACTCCCCCTTGTGGCACCTTTTAAATGTCCATACAGCAGAAAGTGGAGCCTTTCCCCGGCTTGTCAACCCAGCCTATCTGCTTTGCAAGCATTGCCCCTCCTCCCTCCCGTACTCCTCCCTCGTCCCCGCATTCTCTATTTCCTCTGTCCTCCATGAAGTAGCACAGAGCTTCAGGCAGTCAATTTCAAGTCAGTGGGCTGTGAAAAGCTGTTAGAATAATAGTTTATTGACCCTGGATGTGGCAGCTGGAGCCGAGGGCAGGCGTGAGTCTTGGCAGAACTTAATCGCCGCCAAGGAGGCTTGATAATCTTTGATCATTCCTGTGACCTTTCAGGGATGGGACTTTTGGAACCCATCTCGAGGCAGGCTCCTGTCGGTTTCTGTGCTGAGGTGATGCTGCATCACTGTCCCCTGAAATCGCTTGGAGTGGATTCAGGACCTACTCTGAAGCCACAGAAGTGCTTTCCTAGGGTATGTCTAGACTGCAATTAGCCACTCGAGCTGGCTGACAGGTTCACCGGGCTTGGGCTAAGGGGGCTGTCAGGACCATTGTGGGGGCCTAGAACCTAGATGTCACCCCAAACCCCACTACTGCAGTTAAGTAGCCTCTTAGCCTGAGCCCTGCCCTCGTGAGCCTAAATCAGCAGGCATAACTGTCTCATGGAGATGGAAGGGACCTTGAAGGGTCAAGTCCAGTCCACTGCCCGCATAGCAGGACCAAGTACCATCCCTGGTGGAATTGCCCCTGATCCCTAAATGGCCCCCTCAAGGATTGAACTCACAACCTTGGGTTTAGCAGCTCAATGCTCAAACCACTGAGGTATCCCTCCCCGAAAGCCTATTAAAATTGAAGGGTATGCGTAGATTACAATTAAAATTTCGTAGTTGGCCTTTCAATCTAGGCAACCCTTCGATTTCACTAGGATTTGGGTCAGGCTTTAAATGATGAGCAGTTAGTCATCCACCTGTCATATTCATGCTGAGTTCCTTTGTCCCTCAGTTTATTCACTTCCCCCACCACCACAAATTTGCATAGCCCTAGACCTACCTAGAGGCACTCCTGGCCCATTGGAATTCACTACAGGGAGAATTCCATTGAAGAACATTGAGTTCCTGCCTTAACGAGGGAAACAAGGATGGAAAAGGTCCACAACTGTTCACTAACTACCCTCCAGCCTCTCCAATGGGAGCTCGCCTCTAACGGCGACATTTAAAACAATTAAATCATTGACGGAAGCTGCCTACAATCCCACATTCCTTTGCAGGCACTACAGATGCATTTTCAAAACAAAAGAGGGAGACATGAAGTCCTCCTTTATGTGTCTGCCAAGATCCAAGTTCAGAGTTCTGGACTGGTGACAGTACTGGCACCAGCATCTTGGAAGGAATGAGGCTCCTTCTATAGCTGTTGCTAATGATTTCATCCAGGCCTAAATTCAGGTCCTAAAAGGTGTTTAAAAAAATCCTTTCCCTTTTGCTTTAATGTATATTTATTTGTAATTCTGTATGTTCTGGTAAAGATTTGAACTCTCTGAGGTTTTCAGACATTATATTACCTTGAAAAAAAGGAGGGAGAATGGCAGAGTCGGGGAGCACTTGGTTCACCTTAAGGATTTATTATGGGTTTTTTTTTCCATAGCAGGTATTTACTGGGGTATTTCTCTGTGGAAATGACTGCAGATTATGGAAAAAAATAAAGTAAAATAACCCTCTGAAAGCCAGTAACCTTGCGAGGTGATATATATTGTCATGCTGCGAGTGGCATTGTATAGCAATAGAAATACAGAGAGGAGAGATGTGGAGACAGCAGATATATTCTAGGGATGAATTATTAAGTAAAGTTAATAATTGAAATTATTAACAGCAGCAAGAGGTTTTTGTCTATTCTCTTCCTAATGGGATAGGAAGGTTTAGTACTGAACAGTACTAGTAACCACTGGTAATTTGATGTAAATTAATTCATTGGCTGGGTATTTATTTCATGTATGGGTGTTTTCTTTCTTTATACATATATTAATACCTTTAAGTAATTTCAGAAAGTAATTTCTAAAATAAATAAATAAGATCCTAGTAAACAGCAAGTAATTTATTTTTGATCAGTAATTAAAATGAAATTTTTCCCCCTTGTGTGTATATCAGAGATAGGAAGATAACCAAATTCCAGAGAGGTGTTAGTTCTTATTTTTCCATCCTCTGTTGCAAACTGATACTGCATATTGTTTGAGACATGGACTACTGCATACTTCTGTACAGCATGATCTGCCTCATACGTTTCACAATATTTGGTGGTGTGTGGATTTTTCCCTCCCCAAAGTCCCTGTTTCTGGAATCCCATGATTATTTGTGATGTTCGGCTTTCTTATTTTTTTAATGTACATTTTGAACCCTTGTGAGCACAGAGAACAGAATGAAAATGGAATGCAGCCCTCGAGGCTCAGATGGCAAATAAACATAATCACAAATGAATATTTTAAGTAGCTCTCTTGATCTAAGGGGACAGATTCATGTTTGTACAGCCCCTAGCACGATGGACCATGGGACTGGTTGAGGACTCTCAGCCTTGCCACCATTTACACGAGGTAAAGGCTAATTCAAATTCCAAAGCAGAAATTATAGTGCAGCAATAGGGGCATTCAAAAAAAAATGAGCTGAGACCACATTGTCTAAAACTCCCACGTACTCTAATGCAGCCAGAGCCCTTCCTTCAAGAGCTGGCAACTGGCTTCCCCAGGCGCTCAAAAATTGCTTCCATTCAGTTCCCATTCTCCCAGGTTGGGTCTGGATTCATGCCTCCCTGCAACCCATCTAATGGGGGTCGTGGAATTTTTCATTAGGTTGGTTATAGACTCATAGACTTTAAGGTCAGAAGGGACCATTATGATCATCTAGTCTGACCCCCTGCACAGTGCAGGCCACAGAATCTCACCTACACACTCCTGTAATAATCCTCTCACCTATATCTCAGATATTGAAGTCCTCAAATGACCCTAAAGCTGCAAGGTGACAAAAATCCTCAGCAGTCAATGTCTTCATTTGAAGTGGATGGCACATCCCAGCCTTCCCTCACAAAGGGATAAGGCCAGACCCATACCAGAGCCCCTTGAAATCAGTGAGAATAACTGCTAAACTTTGGCGTGGTCCCTTTCTAAGAAGGTCATGCTGGAGTAGCTACACCTGCTTGAAGGTTCTTCCAGTATCCCAGATTCCTAGCAAGTTGACTTGACTCTTAAGAGGGGTGTTGTGAGCAAGACACGAGAAGTCATTCTTTTGTTCTACTCTGTGCTGATTAAGCCTCAGCTGGAGTTCTGTGTCCAAGTCTGGGCACCACATTTCAGGATAGAGGTGAAGAAATTGGAGAAGGTCCAGAGAAGAGCAACAAATGATTAAAGGGCTAAAAAAAAAAAGACCTCTAAGGGAAGACTGAAAGAACTGGGTTTGTTTAGTTTGGAAAAGAGAAGACATAGGGGGGATATGATAAAAAGTTTTCAGGTACATAAAAGATTTTTACAAGGAAGAGGGAGAAAACTTGTTCTCACAAACCTGTGAGCAGAGGACAAGAAACTAGGGGCTTAAATTGCATCAAGGGAGGTTTAGGTTAGACATTAGGAAAAACTTACTGTCAGGGTGGTTAAACACTGGAATGAATTGCATAGGGAGATTGTGGAATCTCCATCATTGGAGATATTTAAGAGCAGGTTAAACATACACCTGTCAGGGATGATCCAGATGGTGCTTGGTCCTGCCGTGAGGGCAGGGGACTACACTTGGGCTGTGTCTACACTGGCATGAATTTCCGGAAATGCTTAAAACGGAATACTATTCCGTTTTCATTTTTTCCGGAAAAGGAGCGTCTACATTGGCAGGCTGCTTTTCTGGAAAAGCGTCTGTGGCCATTGTAGACGCGCTTTTCCGGAAAAGAGCCCCGATCGCCATTTTCGCGATCGGGGCTTTTTTCCGGAAAAGACTACTGGGCTGTCTACACTCGCCCTTTTCCAGAACAATGTTCCAGAATAAGGACTTATGCCCGAGCGGGAGCAGAATAGTTTTTCCGGAATAGTGGCTGATTTTGTACAGTAGAGCATCGTTGCTTTTCCGGAAATTCAAGGGCCAGTGTAGACAGCTCGCAGCTTATTCCGGAAAAGTGGCTGATTTTCCGGAATAAGTGGCCCAGTGTAGACACAGCCTCGATGTCTTCTCGAGGTCCCTTCCAGTTCTAGTGTTCCAGGAGTCTGATTTAGTCCTGGAGATGGTGCAGAGCCCCCATTAATGTTCTTGCTCAGTGATCACCTGGAGGTAAATGATGGTCATTATGTAAATGAGAACCCTTGGATACCATTGTCCGTTAGCTTCTGTTTACCGGCTTGCAGGGTCTTGCACTGATGGATGGAACTTTCCAAAGCTCAATTCCTTCCTCTCTTTGAGGTCTCAGAGGACTATTTTCCTTCTCAACATGCATGTGAGGTTTCTAGGGATGGGGTGATTTGGGGGGCTCCGTTTCGTGGCAGTCAGAGCTGTTTCCAGGTGGCGTCCTTTCCCTGTTTCCTTAGTGTCTGGATAAGACTGGGAGACAGAATGAGAGGGAATGATGCTGGCTGGCACGGATGGGTGATTAGAAGATTGAGCGAAGGTTATGAGTGTTCTCTCCCTGGCTAGCATGGTTCACACTCTTGGGGTAATTTTGGAAGCTGGCTGCTGCTGGGTTCCCACTTCAGTATCATTTTGTTGTTCATCTGCTTCAGCTAGTCGGTAGCAGCCTTTTCTGAAAGAGGGAGACTCACTCCAGCCATGTTGTGGTCCTTGACAGACTAGTCTAACTGTGCCAAGTGCTTTGTGGGGTGACTCGAGAAGGCCATTTGGATGCTTCTGCTGGGGCAGAAAGTTGGGGTGCAGCAGCTTAGTGAAGTCATGAGGAGCATGACAACCTTGCTGCATATGAGACCCACTTGCCGTCTCCTCCTAGCTCCTGGGTGTGGTTCCTGAAGGGAGGGAACGTGCTTCTTTAGCTCAAACTTTAGCAGACCTCGCTTTTTCTCTGGGGGTCCCAGCGTCAGCCTTTGCTGGCGCCTGAGCCGACAGGCATTTCACGGGTGTCTCGTCCGCTTTAGGATGCGACTCAAGGCATTGGCTTTTGCTTTATAAAAAGCAGCGGAAGGCACTAAATAAATGTAAGGCCATTTGTGGTTAACATGAACGCCCCTGCCTCTGAGCGCTGCAGTGACAGAATGATGAGGTGAGTCTCCGCTAATGCCATTGACAGACGCAGCCGGGGCGCGGACCGCAGGCAGGCTGATAGATCGCTATGTAATATCAAATCAGGGTGGGGAGGGGAGAGGGACAAAGCTGCAGATAAATGGAGCGAGCCACATTGAAACCAGGCTAAATGCACATGAGAAGGGGAGGGAGCAGGGAACCAGAGCAGCTGTATGGGAAAAGACACATGCTCAGGCAAAGCAATGTGGTTAGGAAGTGCGAGGCCGAAGCCACAGGGCTGGCCTTAGGGAAAACAACACTCTGGGTGAACTTGTGTTTTGATGCCCCTGATTCCTGTGGGCATAGCACCACCCCATTTCCCCTGGCAACCATGGGCTCCTCAACCCCTGCCCCCTTTACCACTTACCCTGCATTGTGCCCCCAACTTCTGCACGGTAACCCTTTCCTTCCACCTGTGGCCCCACCCCCAGCCCTGCGTTTCCAGCATGTCCTGCCACCCTCCCTCCCCCGCCCAGTACCCTTCACCCCCTTTGTCCAGCATCACCCATGTGCCCCTCACCATACAGTGCCCTGGGCATGGGCCCAGGTTACCCTGAAAAGCCCGTCCCTGGAATAAGGGCCCTGTGAGGTGTAAGACTGGGCACTCACCATCACAGGCCAGTTTGGAAAAGTTGGGCCTCCATCTCTGGGCCCTGATGACTCCGCCTCTTCTCTCCCCTGCCTCCTGGTGCCATTGGACACTCGGGGTGGGGAGGGAGAAAAGTCCATTCTTGTCTCCCACCCTGGGGAGCGGCATACATGCCTAAGCTTGCTGGCTTCTACTTTCACATGACAAAACACGGCACGTTCGTTGCAGCTGGCCGAAAAGCTTTCCACGGAACGGTTTTCTGTCGGAAAATGCAGGTTTGCCGATTTTAGAAATATTTCTCAGGAAGGCAGCGATTTTTGACAACATTGTCAATATAAAAAAAATGCAACTACGCATTGGGCCTCTTCTTATTTCATTTTAATAAGGTTGAATTGTATTTTTATTTTATTTGTTTTGCTTTAGACAGACAAATTAATTATTCTATGATAATGTTTTGACATGCCGGGCAGGTTTTTTGCCATATGGAAATGAAACGTGGTAATACTGCCAAATAATACCGCGTGTGGAGAGAGATTTGCATGTGTGAACGCTACCAGAGGAGGGGCTGTAGACAAGGATGACAATGAACAGCCTGCCTCCTCTTTGCGTTCCTCCCCCCTCGAGTCCCAGTCTGGGAAGTTCTGAGAACCCTCTGCCCCAGTGACCTCAAAGGGAGCTGTAGGAATCCAGCCCTTTTGATGCGGTGTCCAGCCGAGGACTTGTCTACATGGTGCAGACCCGTGCACCAGTGGGAGGTGACTTGCAGACCACACTTAAGTTGCTCCATGTAGATGCGGGTGATGCTGTCAGGGGTACCTGCTGCATATTATTGTTCCAAACAGGACTAAGTCGTCAAACACCAGTTTCCTGTTACAGGGCATCAGCGGGGCAGCTAGAACGCAATACTTCTATAGTGCTCTGCAGTTTGTGTCCCTCTCGTGTATGTGGGCATGGGACAAGTCTGAAAGGTACCAGCTGTGACACAGATGCTTAGCCTGAAAAAACAAGCTCCTTTCACATTTGCTCCCAGAGACTGTCTTCTGTGTGTGATGTTGAGCCAGTAACCTTGTGTGCTGTATATCCACACACACACATACACACACACACACACACGTTCTTATGTCTGGCTTCTCTTGTTGGCTTCACAAAGACGTGAAAGGGGTAATAACTCTATAGGTACCATTGGGGTGGGGGGAACGACAAATCTACTATTATATTGTAGAGAGTTTGTTTGTCTGTCTTGTTTGAGAACTCTCCTAAACATTAAGAGCTAGGATCACCACATTCATGGGTACAGCTTCCTCTTATCATCACTTAAGGCAAGGTCAGGGATTGGTTGTGCCAGGACCATGGGATGTGCTTGGAACGGGATTGCTCCTCAGAAAACCAAGCAGAAAAGAGACAGACTCACCCAATCGAGTACAGTGAACCCTCACCATGTGCAGTGGATGTGTTCCTGGCACCACAGTGAAAGGCAAAATCCACAAATACCAGGGGCGAGCTCCTGGTGGCTCCCAGTCCCCAGCATCAAGCTCCCCACGGCTCCAGAATGGACCGTGCCTGCTAGGAGCCACGGGGAGCTCACCACGGACACTGGGAGCCACAGGGAACTCAGTGTGGCTGCTGGGAACCATGGTGAGTTCCCCATGGCTCCCAACCCCCGTGGTAGCCTCCCTGTGGCTCCTACCTGCAACAGTAAATGCAGAGGGGAGGTAAAACCAGACCGCTGCTGCCATCTGGTAACAGGCCAGTGGATGGGGTGCAACAGGGAGGGAGGACGGGGGAGACCTACGAATATGCAAAATCACTAATATAGGTTCTGGGAATTGTGAGGGTCTCCTGTACAGTCCTCAACATTTTGACGCAACTGAGCAAACGTTGAAAAAGACTGATCCAGGGTGAGCCAGAAAAATAGAATGAACCTGGAATAGGATTGCTCCTCAGTAAACCTTACAGAAAAGAGAGAACACAGAGGAGTTTGGAGAAGGGTTAGGGTTAGGGTTAAGCAAAATGCAGGACAATGTAGCACTTTAAAGACTAACAATGCTTAAGGTTTGTAAATTCCTCCTAAAAGATAAGAGGTAGGACCACCACATTCGGTACACAGCTTCCTCTTGCCATCACTTAACGCGACAGAAGAGTTTGGGTGTGCCAGGAAAAGAGGATGCCCCTAGAATGGGATTGCTTCTCATAAAACCATACAGGAAAGAGACCGAATCATCCTTTTTTAAAGAAACAATGAGGAGTCCCGTGGCACCTTAAAGATTAGAAGATTTATTAGGATGTAAGCTTTCGTGGGGAAAACTTACTTCATCTGATGAAGTGGGTTTTACCAGCGAAAGCTGATGCCTTAATAAATCGGTGAGGGTGTAGTTTGTCGACAAAATTAAAACTATACAAAACTATGACAGAACTCAGCAGTTTTGTTGGTGGCTGTAAACCTCATTCTACAAGGAATAACGCCTTTTGTCGACAGAGTTCTGTTGACAGAAGGCGTTATTGCATCTACGCTGTCCTTTGCGTCTACACTGGTCATGTTGACAAAGCGGCTTGCTTTGTCGACAGAACTGGATGTAGTCTAGATGCTCTTTGTCGACAGAAGCTTTGTCGACAGTATCTGCCGACAAAAGCCTGTAATCTAGACGTTCCCTAAGGTGCCACAGGACTTCTTGTTGTTTTTGCAGGTACAGACTATCACGGTTACCACTGCGAGCCTTTCCTTAAGAAATCTGAAATAAAAATGAACCTCATCAAAATAACACTGTATTTTTAAGAAACACAATCATTTAAATAACGCATGTGCATTTTCCTTTTATTTAAAAAAATCCTTAATTGAGTTAAGAACCCGAGAAATGCTGGGTAAATCTCCTTGTACTGGATCTTCAGTCCATCAGAGAAAACTCTAACAACTTTTCTGAGAGCTGGCAGCTGATGCTTGACAAACTCAGACTGGAAATACAGTGTAGATTTTTAACTGCGAGAGTATTTAGCCAGTGGAACAAGTTACCCAACATTGTGGAGGATTCTCTGGCTCTCGTGACTTTTAAATTCACATGGGAAGTTTTTCTAAAAACCCTGCTCTAGGAATCGGTTTGGGGGCAGTCTCTGGAGGAGAAAGGGAAGCCAGCCTAGATGATCACAATGGTCTCCTGCAGTCTCCATCTATTTAAATTCTTACTGGTTCAGGGCAGGGGCTACTATGCATTTGTACACTATTTGCCCCTTGACAGATCATTAGGGACTGATTTCATAAATGTCATTAATAATCTCAATGCCATCACCTAGCCCCAGAGTCTTAATCTACAGAAGAGAAGAGTGAGGGGGGATTTGAGAGCAGCCTTCAACTTCCTGAAGGGAGGTTCCAAAGAGGATGGAGAAAGGCTGTTCTCAGTGGTGACAGATGACAGAACGAGGAGCTCAAGTTGCAGTGGGGGAGGTCTAGGTTGGAGATAAAGAAAAACTATTTTCCTAGGCGGGAGGGGAAGCACTGGGATGGGTTCCCTAGGGAGGGGGTGGAATCTCCATCCCTGGAGGTTTTTAAGTCTCAGCTTGACCAAGCCCTGGCTGGGATGACTTAGTTGGGACTGGTCCTGCTTTTAGTTGGGGTTTGGACTCAATGAGATCTCTTTCAACCTGGTGAGTCTATGAATCTCTGCTGTCTGCCAGGGAGGGGACAATAGGGAATTGAGAGCTTTGTTGTGGAAGGAGAATGTTTGGGTCGTGGCGGGGGCTCCAAAGCAGGACAGCTGAAGGGAACAACGCCTTCCAGCCAAACCCTCTTTTCTCGGCCATCAATGCGGCAGGGAGACCAAAATGCACCGGAGCAAGCAAAGCCCGGGAGGAGTAGGAACTGGTCCCGTACCACGTGGGAGTTCTGTAGCCGGCTGAGCCCTGTCTGGAGTGAGCAGCTCAGGCAATGAATCTAGGCTTGTTGTTTCCCCATCCCGCCTCTCCCCTCCGGCTCGTCCTGGCTTCTCATCGGAGGGCAGGGGAGCTGGTGTCAAAGTGTTAATGAAGAAACTAAATAACTCTGGAGATGTGAAGCCATCATCTGAAAATCAGAAGCTAATTTGGCCTTGTTAAGGAGCCCTATCGCTGCTCCCCACCAAGGGGCGACAGGCGGGGAGGGGAAATGGGTGTTTGGGAAGTCCAATTATTTCTGAAATGCAGACAGTCTTATTAACTTAGGCAGAAAATTAATTAGTCTAATTAGAAAATCTCATTGGAATTCAGAGAGGAGTTGTTGGGGAGTGACTGGTGGTGGGGGAAGAGGGGAGATGCCAATGGTAAAAGAGTGGATGGGGAGCCATCCGGGGCCAGGGACATGACTGGTAGAGTGGACTATATACATCTCTTTCCACTGGGTGAGAAATCCCTTGGGCAACAGGGAGAAAAGGCAATGGGATTATTTTTTAAGGCTTTGGGAGTCCACGTTTTTGACTTAATGTTGCCTGCTGTGTGAGTGTCTCTAATAGCTAGATGCGTGTGTGTGTGAAATGCGGGAGAGATTTATTAGAAGGGTTTCACGGACTGTGGTACGGATTTCTTATACGCCTGCTCATCAGCATGGGGCATTGTTAGAAAGTGCTGAGTGGGCGGGCGGTCTTATCTTCATGGATTTATGAAGTCCTTAAAATATCTGTTGTATCCTTATTCTGCAGCCCTTCAGCTGGAGAGAGAGAGACAGAGTCGGAGACGTTCCTTGGCGGAGCTGTCTGACTGCCACTGGTTGTTGACAGCCACAGTTTGCTGTGTGTTAATGTGGTGGGCCCCGGGGCAAGGAGTCAAGGGCTTGTCTTGGAGAGGCAAGGACAGGGACAGGGCATGCACGCCACTAACACAATAGACAGGAGGCTACATCTGCGCTGCACACCGCTGGCTGCAGCAGGTAGCTACTGTGGCAGACCACAGCCTGTGAACTGCAAATATCTTACAGAAGGAAGCTGTACTGGGAGGTGGGTTAATGCCGCCTTGTTTCCCGGTTAGACTCACCCGGACACAGCCCAGCAATCAGGGCAGACAATGGAGGCCTAATTAGGAGTCAGCCTGCAACAGGGGTTAATTAAGCTCCCGTTGCTAGTTAAGACCTCTGGGTCCCTATAAAAGGTTTTTTGAGAGGCGCAGAGCAGGGAAGTGCGGAACCCCAAGGTAAAAGGCGGAAGATAATAGAAGGACGCGGTGGGTGAAGTGGCCCGGGGGAGGTAGCAGTGTTAGGGTGGGGCAAGAAGCCCTGTCAGCCGCCCCTCCTGTCGAGCTCCTGGGCCAGAGTCCAGTGGAGTGGACGGGCCTTGGAGGATTACCCCGCTGGGGAGACGGGAACAGACCAAAGGCCAGGAAAAGGGGATTTGTCCTCCCCACCCCCCATACTCAGGGCCTGCCTCTGATGAGAATGACTCAGTAAGCAGGGACTGTTGCCTCGAGGGAAGTCCCAAGGCAAGAAGGGGGTCACCATGAGTCTGAGGCACACAAGAAACCGTCAAGAAGCGCAGAACCATGGGGAGCTAACAAGGGACTGTCACACTACGCACTGCAGAGTGTAATGGTGTGTTGCTGAAAGGCTCTGGGCGGAGGAGGCAGTGGGGAGCTGCCGGAGCCTTTCTCCACAGCTGGAGCCTTTCAGTGCATCGGGAAGGCCGGGCAGCAAGATGCTACACTGGTAAAAGGAGCAGTCTCCTTTGAGAGGGGGCAGGTGCTGTGTGGCTGAGGATGGTCCATGCCCACAGGGTGCAGGTGTGCCCTGCCTCTGCTCACCTAAGCAGTGCCCGTTGGGGTTCTCCGAGGAGCCGAGGGGAGTTAGGTACTCGGGAAAGTTTACGTGCAATTGGGCGCCTAACTCTCTTCAGGTCCTTTGAGAATTGCTCCCTGAAGCAGAGTGGATCCAACCCCTTTAGTTTCCGAGGAGGACTGGTTAACGGGGCTCTGGTGCTGACTAAGGATGGTAAGAAGCACGTCATTCGTTAATCGTGGAGCCAACACCTTGCTTGTTGGCTACACGATTCACTGTGAAGGGTTGGTGCTGCAAGCACTCAGTCCTGGCTTGCCGGGTCCTGAGAGTATCCCACGTTGCAGCTCTGCAGGGGAAGTATCTCTGGAGCCGGCGAGCAGGCAGCCTGGCTCAGTCCTGGCTCGTGCAGAGGCACAGCAGGGGTAGCTCCTGGGAACTGCTGTGACGTAATGTTGGTACCTTGCTGGTTACTATGCTGGGCAGTGGGTGACCCCCACTGGCTGCTGGCTGTAGCACGGCCCAGCAGGACAGGGGATGAGTCACTAGGCAAGGGAATGCCGCCCCTGGCTGGGGGGCAGGGATGGAAGAGAGTTTTAGTTTCTGTCTGGGAGCATGGAAGAGACAGCCTAGGAAAAGGGGCTGGGATTTAGGGGCCCAGTCTCCCCCATCTCAAGGGGGGCTGAGCCATCCTAGGCCTGCCCTGTAACCAGATAACATCTGTGCTGTGCTGTATCCTGGAGAAGCAATAAACTCCCTCTATTCTACTGGCTGGTGGAGTCTGTCCGTGCCATTACGGGGGTGCAGGAGAGGGGAAAACCCCAACCCGCCGTCACACCGGCGTGAGCTGAGACTGAGCCAGGCTGCCGGCCAGCCCACTAAAATATTTACTGGCAGAGCCGCAGGGGAAGGGGCGGGCTGGCATGTAGCCAGTGGAATTAATTGAGGAGCATTCGCTTGACGGCTAATTGTTTAACCGGCTACACTCTTACAACCTGAAAGCTGACATAGGACCTTTCACACCTGCGGTGCATGTTTTCTCTGCACTGGAAGTCAGGATGCTTTGGAGGTGCCCTCATGTCAGGCAGCTGCCAACCGTGGAGGAAGCCCTGTTGGTCCACAATAGAGGACCATTGTCAGACCCTGCCAGCTTCAGGCAACATAAACACTCCAGCCCAGGCTGCCAGAAGGCCTTCTCTTTCCCAGTTCAGGCGAGCAATTTACACCCTCCCTTCTTACACTCGCGTGTCCAGTCCTGCGTCTTCCGGGCACGTTGCTGTACGCCAGCCAGCTGCCTCCAAAGCAGCAGCGTGTGCTGGTTTCTTGCCCTCCTCTCAGGCCAACACTTCCCTGAGCACAAGGCTTTTCACACTTGTGTACAGGGAAACCAAACGGAAGTTTATTAACAAAGCTTGAGTTCAAGTTTCAGACAAAAGCAAGTAAAAGGAAGCAGAAGGTTACGGATAAAAGCAAAAATGTAACATGCGAATGATAGTCAATAACAATTAAACAGGTGTGTGCCCATCCACCCAAAGGCATTTCTTGTGTGCTCGAGAGAACTGGATTCACTTGGTAAGAGACACTCACTCTGGCAGAGTCTTGTCTCCACACAGGATAACAGTTGGTGCCTTTCCCCGCACAGGCCCAGACTCAGGGCTTTCATTGCCTGCGCCTCCATCATGCTGCTCCTCT
Organism: Pelodiscus sinensis; assembly: GCF_049634645.1. NCBI lineage: Eukaryota > Metazoa > Chordata > Testudines > Trionychidae > Pelodiscus > Pelodiscus sinensis. The sequence goes on from NC_134736.1 coordinate 14,481,218, forward strand.
GTTCAAGACTCGGTCCAGGCGGCTCTTTTTGCCTCGGTCTGCGTCTGCTCCAGACTGTAAAGAAAGGGCTGGGGGTGGATTTCAAGTGTCTGGCATGTTGACTGAGTTAACCCTGAGCCTCACCCAGCCTCTGGTGATGCGTTTCACCTCCAACCATTCGGGAACATCAGCCTGAAAACGTTTCCCGTTCAACCAATCCGTGAGAACGACGACAGCCAACGAGGGCCACATTCCATCAGAGCCACTACAAGACCCTCTCAAGTGAAATATGACAAGGGGGCGGGGGTCAGACACAGGCCTAACATACCTTGCTGGGCATGTCTGCGCCAGCAGTTATCAGTGGCGGGGTGTTTAGTGATTGGCCTGGGAAACCGGTTCTTCACAGAGAGTTCTCTATTTTGCAGTCACCCCTACCGCTGGCTCGGCCTACAAGGAGTCTCAACAGAGGGACTCTGGTTATCCCTGGATCATTGCTTCTCCAGCCGGGGTCAGAGTGGTGGGGGGGCGGGGAGGGGGGCTGTATTCTCCAAGAAGCCGAGAGGAAGCTTGCATGGGAAATGCCCATCTTCCGCTGGTGTGGTGGCTCCCTGAAGGATGTGGTCTCCAGCAACGTTTCAGGCTACTATGGGAGCCGTTTCAAAGGAAGCAGGGTGGTGGGGGAGGTGTGCAACTGTGCGGAGCAGGAAAAGCAGCCAGCGGCAGGGAGAGAAGGAGCAGGTATCCTGTGACCCCCACTGGTGGGCCTGGAAGGAAGCTGAGCAGAAGGCCCCGGGCTTCTCCGTCACTCTGAAAGCTGGGAGATTCTCGGTTCTCCTTCCCTTCCAGCCGCAGGGCCCAGGAGAAACAGCTCCCGTCCCTGGCTGTCAACATGCTCGGCTCACCTGCCATCTCCCGAGGAGGGCAGCTGGCCCCATTCTGACCTGCACGGGAGACTCACCAGCCAGATGCCACTGGCCAGCCAGGCAGACCTAGGGGGGTGTGGTCTTACCCTCCTAATGCTAGGCTAGAAGCTTTGCCCCTAGAGCTGGGCACAGACCTCAGTCTGGATTTGGCTGAATCAAATCTTCAGGCCTAGATGAAAGGAGCTCTCGGACCCAGCTCGGAGGGCAGAGGTGGTTGTCTGTCACCAGCTGCATCGGCCAGCGGGCGTCCTAGCGAGCTGCGGGAATTGGCTGTGTCGCCTCTGTCGCAAACCCGGGAGCAGCTGCTCTTAGCTGCCCTTGTGGGACTTCACATAGGCTGATGGGACTCTCAAACCTGGCGGGTGGCATGGCCCCTCCGTTTTCCCTAGTGCCTTTGTTCTGACGACTTTTCTCCCTGCCACCGAAATAGCCTGTCAAGCTAAAGCTTATAATAAGCCAGAAGTCCGAGTCTCTGGGTAAGGTGCCCTGGGTGTCAATCACACGTCTTAGGGGTGACCCAATTATGGTAATTGGCCAGTTTTTGCTAGGGATGGGTTTTTTTAAAATTTCCAGACAGGGGAGGAATAAAGCAATGCCCTTAAAGCAGAGAACGGCCAAATATATTGTGCTTGAAGCTCTCCTTGGGGTCCGTCTGGTGCCTTCTGCTTCCACCTCTTCAGTGCTGAGCACATAGAGGTATAAACAGGCTCCTGGACAGTCCTGGTTCTGTTTGGTTTGAAGGAACAGAACCTGGACTCGGTAGGTGAGCAAGCAGGAGAGTTTTACACACACAGCGCTGGGTGGAGTGTCACTTGCTAAGCTCAGTGAACACTGCCGAACAATAGGTTACAACTAGTTATATAGGATACTCAATAGACAGATCAAAGTGATGGGGGGGAGATCCCGGACCCCCTGGATAGAGGCTAATAGTAAGGCAATATACGAGCAATAATATAAAGTTACATAGGCTACGTCTAGACTGGCATGACTTTCCGGAAATGCTTTTAACGGAAAAGGTTTCCGTTAAAAACATTTTCGGAAAAGAGCATCTAGATTGGCACGGATGCTTTTCCGCAAAAGCACTTTTTGTGGAAAAGCGTCCATGCCAATCTAAACACGCTTTTCCACAAAAATGCCCCGATCACCATTTTTGCGATCGGGGCTTTTTTGCAGAAAACAAAGCTGAGCTGTCTACACTGGCCCTTTTGCGCAAAAGGACTTTTGCCTGAATGGGAGCAGCATAGTATTTCTGCAAAAACACTGACAATCTTGCATGAGATCGTCAGTGCTTTTGCGGAAATTCAAGTGGCCAGTGTAGATAGCTGGCAAGTTTTTCCAGAAACACTGGCCAGTCTAGACACAGCCATAGTGTTTCCAGTAAAACAAGTATTTAAACAAAGCAATAGAGATGTAGCCGTGTTAGTCTGGACATCAATTATCAGTGAAGTAGTGATATGTCTGTCAGCTTCAAGAATAGTGATAGAAATGTTTTTTGTTTTGGCTTCAAGAAGTTATCTCTGAAGGATGTGGTCCATCTGGGGATTAAAGCAGAGACATTAGCACCATTGAACGTGTCTTGTCTTGCATCCCACCCTGTGATGGCTTTTCGTTGATGGGCTAGACTGGTGGGGAAGGGGAATAATCATGTACTGTGTTTATGTGCCATTCCCAGAGTCTGAATTTAGATTGAGTTCTTAACAGAATATCATAGCCTGCCTTAGAAATTTTCATCCTACAGGTAAAAGGCAGAAGCTCGGATCTAGCAATCAGACCGCCTAGGTCCTGATACTCCTCCAGGAGTCTAATTAGAAATCCTCAGAGGACTTCAGAGAGGAGATACAGGGGACAGGTCACCTGAGGCTCAGCCGGGTTGGACTTGCCTGCCTGTAAAGCAGACGGCACACATGGGATATGGGGAGACGCAGTGCATATGAGTTTGGGAGGTCACTGGAAAAGAAAGTGGTACGGGAGGACTCGGCGCCTTGGATTGCACTGGAGATTTGTGACCAATCTGACCACTAGTGTAGCAGCAACCATGCAGTGGCTCGTGTCGATTTTCACTGGTGCTGTGGATTCATTTCAAGCAGAGTGTTTCTCTCCGGTGCCATGAGTGGTTTTGCCTGCCCGCCCGGCAGGCTTGCACGGAAGCAGCTGCTTTGTGGTTCAGATCAATGAAACTCCCCAGTCCCAAGTTGTGCCTGCATCTTTGCTGAGTGTTGTGAATTGTCGGAGTGAAACGGGGCTGCGTTCTGCACTGCTTGGTGGCAGCACTGGCAGTTTTTATGAGCTAGCACTGTGCTCCTGTGTTTCAGCAGATGGGGTGTGGCGGCGGGAGGTGGGGGCGCAGGGAGAACCCGACAGAACGACTGTTCCCTTTGGAACTTCAAGAATGTTGCATGGAAACATTCTTTGCAACCCCCATGTTTCCCTCACTCCACGTGGGGGTCCAACACCCGTCTGTGTCCTGTTAATAAAAGAGAGGACAGGTTTTTGTTTTCAGAAGAAGCCGTGGTCGTGTAGAATCATAGAATCACAGAACACTAGAATGGGAAGGGACCTCGAGAGGTCATCGAGTCCAGTCCCCTGCCCTCACGGCAGGACCCAACACCATCTATTCTAGAGCATCCTTGATGGATTCTATCCAGCCTGCTCTTAATATTTCCAGAGACGGGGATTCCACAACCTCCCTGGGCAATTAATTCCAGTGTTTGACCACCCTGACAGGCAGAAAGTTTTTCCTAATGTCCAACCTAAACCTCTCTTCCTGAAATTTAAGCCCATTGCAGCTTAATGGGCCTCTGGCACACACATGCACGGCAAAGATACGAATTCCCATCTGGGCAGAGACTGGTGAAGGAGGAAGGTTCCCTTCCTTAACGGCATGGATTGGATGCCAGCAGAGAAGGCCGAAGGGTAGGATTTCCCCTCTACAGTTACAGCTTCAAGGGGAAGCTCTTTACTCATGCTTCGAGCCAGAGTCATTCTCCTCTTTCGTGGGTTTCTTTGCTTCAAAGTCCTGAGTCCTGGCTGCGTGATGTTAGAGAAAATCTTCACCGCCAAAGAACTCGTTATGCTCATCATGTATTTATTTTGGCTTTTGATCGGCTTTTCCCTAAGGCCTCCTGGTCCCAGCTCCTCTTAAGCAGCAGGCACACAGGTTAACCCTGCCTCGCCCTAGCACTGGGATATCTGCTGTATTGCAATGTACCCAGGAGGTGGGATGGAGTCACCTTGTTAGTGCCCTGAGTTCTGACTGGCACTAGCGGCTCGGCTCGTCTGAGAAACTGTTCCTAGAGACCTGCTCTGCATATCACACCTGTGCTAGTATGGAGAGTCTCCCAATGGGGCCTGCCCCAGAGATGGGTTCAGCTAACAACCAGGAGCAAACAGAGGTGTGGGAAGCCGTCCCCAGGTACCACTGCTCCTCATCTCTCACCTACCAGACCTGAACAATGGGCATCCTCCTTTGTAAGTGATGCTTGAATGGGATAAGGAGCCTGTTTGGATCAGCTACCTCTGGTGCAAGCTGCAAGTATTGGCGTTTAAACTCCGGGGAAGGGAGTGGAGTGATGTGAGGAGGAACTAGAAAGCTTGGATCTTCCAGCAACAGAATTTGGTCCACTTAAAGATATTCCTTTCCCTGCCTTGTCTCTTCCATATCCTCAGACCAGCGGGGCCTCGGTAACACTGCCAACGATTGTTGCCTGGATGTAGAAATAATAAGGGAATGCACAGTTAGGACTGTTCTGACCTGCTGCCGACTTTGTAGCCGTTCTTGGGTTTCTTGAGGGAGGGATCACTCCTAGCTATTCTGTCACTCACCAAACACATTCTTAGCCATTTGTATGAAGTAAAAAGCCTCTTTGCATGATGCCAACTTAAAGTGGAGGCAAACTCTGAGAGGTTACTCTTTGATTCCTCTGTATTTGTATTGTTCTTGGTCTTTCTACCAGTTGATTTGATTTAATCTGATTCTCATTCTGGCAGAATCTGGAGGCCCAGCTGAGGTCGAGGGGGCACTGTACGACGTGTCACAAGTTTATAATTGAAACAGACAAAGGTTTTATTCTTAGCCTCACTTTGCATATGAGGAGCGGAGGTGCAGGGGGATAAATGACTAGCCCAAGTTCATCCAGAGAGTCCGTAGTGGAGACAGAAATGGAACAGATCCCGCCTGTGGCCTAGTTTACTGTCTTTACTACAAGACAGTCTTTCCTCCTAACTTTGCTTTTGCTTTGGAAGAAGGAAACTGTTATTGCTTTCCATATAGGTTCTGTTTGAGTGTGAGTTGAACAGGAATGAAAAATTCATATGAAATCTAACCTGGTCCACAGCGCTTGTTGTCCCAGCACTTAAACAGGCTGTGTAACATTTCTGCCATGTTTTTGAAAATCTTGCGAGTGCAGCTGTAGTAGGCCTCCGGTTCCTCCAGAAAACATTCTCTTTGAGAGAAAGAGTCACGAGGGAAATCAAACAGACTGTCTGATAGAAGGAAGGCACTTGAATTTTCATGGGTTAGTCAGCCAGTTCCGCACCACGGACACAACCTCCAGAAAAGAGAGGGGAATTCTACATAATTGCATGTGAAATCTACCCCTGTAACAAGGGGTCAGCATCTCTTCCCATGGAGTGTTCAGAGATCATGGTTCTGTTTCAGCCCCTTAGCACAGTGGTGAATCCCCCACCCCACGTGTAACTGCCGGGAAAGACTAATGCAGTGCTATAAAAACCCTCAGCAGTGATTCTCCCAGGACCCTAGCAGTAGCACAGCAAAGATTAATACGTGCTAAGAGCATAAGAACGGCCATACTGGCTTGAACCAAAGGTCCATCCAGCCAGTGTCCTGTCTGCCCACAGGGCCAATGCCAGGTGCCCCTTAGGGAATGAACAGAACAGGGACTCATCAAGTGATCCCTCTCCTGTTGCCCCATCCCAGTTTCTGGCAAACAGAGGCCAGAGGCACCATCCAGTCGCTGCTCAGTGGCTATTATGAAAGAGGTTTGGAGGGGTAGGAAGCTCACTGCAGATCTCAGTAGCTGTGTCAGCGTCATTTACTCCGGTCGCGCGGGTAACGCCCTCCTCGGCCAGGAGAGAGGCACGAAAGGGGATGGAGACGAATCTGTTCCGCCGCCCTTAGAAGTGACTCCGCGTGTGGCGGGAGTGAGGCAATTGCAGAGTTGGGCAGCAATGCTGCTGACTTCCCATGCTGCTTGGGTCTCTAGGGATACCTGCTACCTTTGAGGAGCAAGAACTACCTGGTGCCCATGGTTCCCCTCAGCCTTGTGTGCTCCTTTACCTGCATGCACCGGCTGAGTCGGGCGATGCTTTGTGCTCACTTGGCACAAGTTGCTGGGGTGATGAAATGAACCAAAGTGAAATCCTAGACTTGTTCTGAGGTACAAGTCTCTGATCCTTGGGTCAGGAAAGGCAGTGGAAGATGGGTACTGATTTAATGGCTGTTCCCACCAGGGACACTGGAACAGAGCAGGCAGAGTGCAAACAGTTTTCCATTAGTTCTGATTTTTCCAAGGGCTCGCTTGGGCAATGGTGCTTCCCCCATGCTCAGTTGTGAGCAGAGGTCACCGGTGTCGTGCCCGGACAGGTAACTTGCTCCGTCCAATGACGACAACCATTCAGCTACATGCATGTGCTCATCCGGTATGTTGTGCTCTGCACAGGTAGCCAGGACAGCAGACTTCAAGAGAGCCCCCGAAGACCTCACAATCAGATAAGGGACGAAGGCAACAGACCTGGTTTATTGTCAATGAAACTGGGTCCCAATATCCAGCAGACTCTATCAGGCCACTAACCCAGGTATGCCTGTTGCAATGCATCAGCTCAATCTACAGCCGGACTTTCAGGGCAGACAAGGAAAACCCCTGTAGGGCACATTTTTATACGTTAGGTACACACAAGTTACACATCACTCCTGGCATACCAGGTTGCCACCCTCCGATGTTACCTAGGTAGCACCTTGTACCTGCTGGTTTGATCAACACACAGCAATCCATCATGCTGTCATTTTAGACCCTAGGTCGGCATGTCTCTGTTATCTGTGGGGCGTGTGGTGGTACCGAGATGCCTGCTGATGAGGTGTTCTGTTACCACCCCTCTGGCCTAGGTCGGCATGTCTCTGTTATCTGGGGGGCATGTGGTGGTACCGAGATGCCTCCTAATGAGGTGTTCTGTTACCACCCCTCTGGGACGTGTTTACAGCCTGTGCCTCAAACCTCTTAGTGCTGAGTGTTTCTGCAAAACCAGCCCTGCTCTTGCCAAGTGGCGTGAGCTTAACTTTGCTGCACATTAGCAAAGTCTTTGCCTGGGCCTCAGCCTCACACTAGGTCTGGGATACTAGGGGTTTTGTTTTAGGTGCTCCCCGCACTACATCAGCATCCTTGAGAAGCCATGACTCAGTCATGTGGATGTTGACGGAGAGTTTCTCTTACATCCGGCATAATGGAGCACTTTCAGGAAGGGCGTTTGACTGAGCAGCACAGCTTGAATGCCATGCCGGAGCATCATTTGAGAGAAGTTTTATTTGCTTAATTATGGAGAATGAAAATAGGGGAGGACCTGTCTGCAGATGATCTGAGACGCAGTGAACTGACTGAACTGTTGTTTTTTTTATTATTCACACATCCTTAAACTCGCGAAGAGTTATTCACCTGGTTAACTTGACGCTCGCAAGAAGCCCAATGACATTGAGTTACACGGGCACGTAATTCTTTGCAGGATCAGGACTGTGATGAGCATGGAAAATGAGAGCGATGCAGAGCCCTTTCATCGGGTGCATTGCAGTCACATACTTCCAAGGGAAATTGCGGTGCCGTTGGCCGAAGGGTTCATGTGGTTGAGGTGGGAATCAGCTAATTAATTTCAGACTCGGTAACTTATTGCCCCAGGTGGTGAAATGGAGTCAAGAAGCCTGCTGTCACCATGACGATCTAGGTTAAGTATCCCCATCGCTCCTGGGGGGAGGGGCTTGTGGTGTGGGGAGCAGGCGTTGGGGCACATAAAGATGCACGAGTGTGAGTGACACATCCATTGGTGCGGCCTGGGAAGATAGAGACGCTCTTCCTTAGGGGCGCCATGATCCCAATTACAGGGTCAAGATGTGCTGAATTGAGAGAGATTTCCGAGGAGGAGTAAAATAGGCCCTGGGGAGGAACACGTGAGCAAAGAGCATTAAACAGAACAAAACGGATAATGAATGCCGCTGTTCGAGCACCTGTCAAAACTGCGCAGGAGTTTAACACGTCAGGTTGGGGAAAGAAGAAACCGCGTCCTTCTGTTTGAAGCTGGAACATGGCGGGTGGGACACTCTAGTGCTCCGATCCCAGATTTCAGGGTCAGCTATGCTGTTGGGGAACTGAGGCATAATGTCACGCGGGTAAGATATGTCTGCTGGCATCTGCACTGAGTCCTTTGCCCCGTCAAACAGTCATATGATGGACAAGTCACTTTGCTGCTCCGTGCCTCAGTGTCCCCATCTGTAAAATGGGGTAATGGGATCCTTTCTAAAGTTCTCTGACGCATTTGGATGGAAAAGCCGGGTGTTATTACACATCTTGTGGCACGTAAATGTGTGGTGGGGGTGTCCATCTCACTCAGGCCTGGAAGGGACTAAGGCACCCAGGCCTGTTAACTCCACAGACTGCACTGGGGGAAAGAGCCATGGAGCGGAGATAGCAAGCAGGCTCAGCGGTAGCAAAGGAAGGTGGCAACAGACAGGGGCTGCTGCTGGGAAAAGGGCAGCCCCTCCCTAAGAGGAAGGGCTGGAGCTGGCCTGCCCAGAGCAAGGCAGGGAACCAGGAGCGGCAGGAAGCCGTCCAGCGAAGGAGCCGTGACGGCTGGGAGAGGAAAGCCCAGAACTGCTGGGTTGAGGGTCCCTGGACTGGAACCCAGAGAGGACGGGCCCAGGTCCCCCTTCCAGCACCAGGCAATCAATGGGGTCACTGCCTGAGACCACCAGTGAAGAGGCCAGGGAGTCCTGTGGCACCTTAAAGAGGAACAGGGCAAAGGCAGGCAGTGGCATGCAACGAGGGAAGAGCACGGAGTGCCCGGGCCGGAGGACTGAGCCATGTAGATCAGTGTTTCTTAAACTCTGTTCCGCAGAACACCGGTGTTCCGTGAACAGCTCGCAGGCCTGCCGCCGCCTCCTCTTGGGTTTTGTCTTTTTTTGTCTGACATTGAAGAAAATGTTCACGGGTGTTCTGCATACAAACATATGATTGTTTGGTGTTCCGTGGTCTCAAAAAGTTTAAGAAACACTGATGTAGAGGACCGTGCGGTTCTGGGGCGAGAGAGGGGCTGCAGACCCGAGAGTGACAGCCTGAAACCCTGGGAAGGAAATTGAGCCTGATGAGCTAATCCCCAGTGTGGCCAGGAGGCGGCGCCAGACTAGCAGTGAGTAGAGCCCCCCCATCACAGAGTGGCACACAGAATTAGCCTTAGCTAGACACTGAGTTGAGTCTCTTCCACCCACCCACCCACACTTTAAAGCTTCCCTGTTTTGCTTGAGGTTGCTATCAAAGCTCCCTGCTTTTCTGAGATGGGCCGCTCCAAAGATGGAGACACCACAATGATATTCAGTGGCCGAGGGAACTGGTGCATTTTAAATGACATCGTACAGCTCGAACCTCTCTAATCCAGAACTCTCTGGTCCAGAAACATCTGTGGTCTGGCGTGATTTTAGGGAGCCAGATTTCCACTTTTCCTGGGTGTGGCCAGGTTTCCTGCAGTCCCGGAAAGTTTGTTTACAGCCACCAGTCCTGGCTGGCTCTGTTCTGGGCTGTTATTTAGTTCCAATTTACCCTTCCATGTCCTCCAACAGTCCATACAAGAGATGAAATGCAGAGGCCTGTTTCTGTCCTGAAATGCACATGCTCAGCACCCTTTGAGAACTGGGCCGCTGCACTTTCGAGCACAGATCGTAGAACTTTGCATGGATCGTCACACAGAAGTGTCCACAGACATCCAAGTGGATGCTGCTAGCCAGGCCTTGTGGTGCACAAAGCTGCCATTCCTGGGTAGGACTGGCCCACCCTCAATAGCATGGCTGGCCCTTAATTCATGGTATTTCATCCAACGCCTTTCCCTCCTGTTTTAGTGTTTGTTCTCTGTGTTGTGGGAACCCCAGTTCTGGATTCTGTTGTGCATAGGGTGTCAGATATGTGGGACCTCACAGTATGCTTCCCAAACCCACCACTCTTGGACATCACAGTGGGTGAATCCGTGAGCTGGCAACAGTAGTAGGCTATTATCCTCTGTCAGTCGCTTGAGGGAACTGCAGGGCACATTTTGCCAGCCTTGTTCTGCTCCTGAGGGAGAGGCCCCTTCTGGTCTCCTTACGTGTCAGGAGTAGGAACTTAGAAGCAGCCTCAGAAGTCTGTCTGCATCTTGCTTCACATGGGCAAGATGGAGGAAGTCCTGGCAACTTGGCTGGAGCAGCGAGCTGGATTTTGTTATGCCCTGTTTAAATAACATTTTGTTTTCACGGCAGCTAATCTCTTCGGCCCTCTAGCGCAGCGCTGCCTGGCAGCATCCTCTGCGCGCCCATTTCCTTGAGCGTGACAACTTGATGACTGCGCTGGCTAGATGATAGTAATTGGCTGGGTGCTCCATCACATCCCCTGCCCCCACTCTGTCACAAGAGGATTTCAAGTGCAATTTTCCCTTGCACATCAAACAGCAATTTCCCCTTGCCGAAATCACAACCTGTGAAAACTCTGCCCTAATCAAATCTATCAAGCCCCATTTAGGAGCTGGCTCCTGTCTGTTTATCAGGGAAATGGACTTGAAATTGGCCCCTCTAATGGAATCCCGGCTCCCACATAAGTGTTCAGAATTAATAGCAGGGCTCGCCGTGCGCTCGGGAAGTCGGGCGCTTGATTCTGGTTACAGTAAATTGCCGCAATTTCTGCCCCGTGAGACTCTCAAGTGGCGTGCAGTATTTTTAGGAGGGGGAGATGGGATCGGACGTGTAAGCGATCCCCGCCTTGAGGAGGAAGGATGGGCCGGTTTTCATGGTGACTCGCGTTGGATCAAAGGTAGAGAAAGGGAAGGTGTTACAAACGCTTAGGCGCTGAGAGCGGAATTCGGAGCAAGTCACTAGGCTCATAGTTACTTGTTTATTGCCTGCAGCTGTGAGGCCTTGTGGGAGCAGGGACTCGGACCGGCAGCCAAGCAATGTGCTAGCTCAGCTCGCTGCTTGGAAGGGAGACTCTGGAGCGCTTGGGGACTGCGGAAGTAGCTCAGCAGGGAGCTGCTGCTCTGCAGGGCTGAGCCCCGTGGGGCGAACGGATGTCTGCCAGGGGAGAGAGAGAGAACCTAAGTCCCGGGACCTGTTTCGCCTCCCCCCAGCAGATCTCTCTAGAGCTGAGATGGGAACTTCGCTGCACCCTGGCGACCTGTAAGTGGAGCAGTCGCGGGGGCGGACGGTTGTGTTCAGCAAGGGGGCCTGAGCGGTTGCAGTACAGGACGTACCTCCCAAACCCGGGACTCTCCCGGATGCTGCTGGACCAAGGAGCCTGGGAGGCCAGGAATGGGAGCATGCTGGGATAGGGAGCCCTAGTTGGACCAGCAGCAGCAGGGCCAGGAGGTGGCTGCAGAGCCCCTGCCAGGCTAGGGAATCCCCGGTGTCCACGGGGCTGGGGGGGGGATCCCCGCCATGGCTGGGATATCAGTGCGGCCAGGCGGCGAACGGGGAGCCCCACCCCAGCTAGAGAACCCCCGGTGTGAGCCAGGAGCTCTCGTACCAGCTGGGGATCCCCCCGATAGCAGCAGGGCCTGGTGGCGGCAGGCTGGGTCCAGTCCAAGGAACCCCGGCAGTGGGGCCAGGCATCCAGGGAGCCCCGGGAATTCTCAGTAGCCGTGGGGCTGGAGTGGCCGGATGCCCCAGCCAGAGAACCACTGGCGGGAGCGGGGCCAGGCAGTGGCAGGGGAACCGTGGGGAATACCCAGCAGCCGTGGGGCTGGCAGCGGCTGGGGAGCCCCAACTGCAACCCCAGGGAATTCTGGTGGCAGCGAGTGGGCAGCAGGGTGGGAGTTCCAAGGAGAGGAGCCCAGGAGTGGGGCAGCCAGCAAGGGAGCATTGACCTCCCCTGGCCTGGCAAACTCCCTGGGTCAGGACCCCTCTGCTCCCGAGGCTGCCGGACTAGGGAGGTCCCGCCTGTATTTTGCTGTCCAGAGCCTAAAAAACAGGTATTGTGCATCAGATCCCCTCCCCTTGTGTTTGGAGGCCTGTGCTTTTCACTCCCTGCAGTGTTGTGTTGCTGTGAGCTGTTCCGCAGACACTCTGGACCTTATTATCTCAGTCTCAGTTTTCTGTCTGTAAAATGGGGATGATAAGAGCCCCACATGTCTGAGGGACGTAGTGAAGATAATTCACTACCTCTGAGAAGCAGACCGACACTGCAGGGATGTGCGGCATAGAAAAACCCAAGAGAAAATAAATAATTCTGTCTTCATGCCAGGCTTTGAACAGTGTGTGATAAATGAGGCCTGAGGCTACACTGAACAATGAGGATACAACAAAATATGGAATAGCTGTTTGTTAAATGAGCACCATCCATCGTATGCACAGAATCAAGCAAGGGTCCTATGGGTCGGGGGGAACTATCATTAAAGAGAGAATCAAAATACAGCTGCATGAGGGGGCTGAATTAAGGTTACATGGGCATCCTTAATTCTTGCAGTTCCTAATTTTTGAGTGTTTGGCTTTGCGATATTAATGTTATTTTAATATCATTTTGTTTTATTTATGTATTAGAAGATTTAGCCACTGTTACCTGGGTCCTTGAATCAAGTAATTATTGTTTGTCTTCATTTAAATACTGTCTCTAGGTGGAGCTGGGGTGAGGGATTTGGTATGCAGGCTGCCATGAAACTGAGAAGATAAGGAGCAAGGCAGTGGGGAGTTGGCCTGAGTTACATAACTTAGGCCTGGTCTGTATCTGAACGTGATGCCCGTGTGACTGGCACAGTTAGGGTTCTGTGTTGGTTCAGGGCTAGATTTATTTACCAGTGTCACTATGCCTGTATGTTTCCCATGTAGCCACTAAAAATCGTAGTGGTTACCTGGGTACATGCCGCAGGCTCTGCAGTATAAAGCTTAAACAAGAGCCCTCAGTGAAGCCTCCACAGGAGTGGGACTGCCAGCCCCTGCCAACCCGGCTCCCGGGGAGGTGGCTTCCCTGCTGCAGACAAGCCAGCTCCCTGAGAGCCGAGCGGCCAGCCCCTGCCAACCCGGCTCCCGGGGAGGTGGCTTCCCTGCTGCGGACAAGCTAGCTCCCTGGGAGCCGAGCGGCCAGCCCCTGCTGGCTCCGCTCCCAAGGAGGTGGCTTCACTGCCGTTTCAAATCCTCTGCCGGGGGGCGGAGTGGGCAGCTGTTGCAGCCCCAGCTCCTGGGGAGGAGGCTTTGCTGCCGTACTGAGCCGGCCGTGTGTAACTGACACCATTAACCGATAAGCATCAGATTGTCTGATAAACGGTTAGTCAATTACACTTGAATTTCCCTAATTTATACCAGTGAAAAGGTGCCTTACACCGTGATAGCTTGTTCTTACAGCCAGAGCTATTCCTGGCATAGGCACTGTTGTACCGCCCTAGCGGTGTCCATGTTGGGAACTGTCCTGAGTTCATGCTACATTCCCACCTGTACGACTTTCCACTAGACAAGGCCTTTCCCAGGCTGGAATTCAGCCACCACACCCTCCTGAGAAAACCCCCTTGGGTCTGTAGTGAGCTCTGTGGGCGGGGCGGGGTGCTCACGCCTTCAGCAGCTCCGTGCAAAGAGGCAGCCTGATTCACACAGAGCTTCTTGGGAAGAAGCATGCAGCTGCTCTGCCTTGCGGTGCTGATGGCAAACATCCTCCTGTAAGCTGTGCTGACCTTCTTAAAAGGGGTCAGCAGGAGATGAAGGCAGGCTTGGGCGGGTTTTAGGGGTTAAAAAGGAAGAGTGAAATTAACAACAGAGATTAATAGACGCATTCAATATTTATCTGACCTCCTTTCTCATGATCCTTTTATACGGTGACCCAAAAAGCTGTTCCCTCCATCTCTCCTCTTTGCCTTCTCACTGAAGCCCTTGGTTTTGATTAGGATGAAAGCGCTTTCCCGACGCCCCCGGGAGGAGGTGTTGGGCCAGCGTGGGTCAAGCGGGAGTCTTGTTAACTGATGAAAGGTGATGCCGCTAACGATGATCATTCTGACAGGGGAGCCGATGTGGTTTGTGGGGGGGAGGGATGCGTGGTGCGCAGGGGATAGGGAATAATGGATCAAATGGGTGGGAAAGGAGCAAACACAGGAGGCTCTGTAGCTCAGACTAGCCTTTGGGATTGGAAGGCCCCATTCGACCCCGGGGTACTCACTGCAGCCTTCTCCGCACAGGTGCCAAGAGGGGGAGGTGCAGAAAGATGGCAGAGACATGCACACAGTCCACTTGCCCACCCTAGTATACTCATGTCCTACCGGGGAGGGCCTCCCTGACCCCAGGTGTTGGGCCGCAGCATGAGGGCTGATAGATGACGACGGCAAAGGCTTCGCTAGCGGAAGACGCCACAGTGACCGCGCCGGGGGCCGAAGCGCCCTCTCTCCATGGGACATCCCAGGCAGGGGCAGCACAAGCTGGTCTCCGTCCCCCGGAAGGCGCCTTCTGTAGGGATGCATGTGGAATTCTGCCTCCAGAGCCAAACGCCTGTTGCTACACAGCGCCCATTCGTGCCAACCAGCGGTTTTGCCTCCCAGCTACCTGATGGTTGCAACCTTCATTCCTGACTGACACAGGCTGGGTTTGAACTGGTAGTGTGGAGTGGCACAGCACCAGTCCCTTGTCCCATTTGTGCCCTTTTGCAGAGTCTCTTCTTTTACATATCCATACAGAAACTTGTTATTGATCCTTTTGTTCACTAATACCATGTGGCAGTGAGTTCCACATGATAACTCGCATTCAAAAACGCCAACTTCCTCTTAAAAGACCATCCTCTATAACTGCTGAGTTGCCTCTACTCTCCCAGCCACCAATCTCTAGTTACTGTCCAACTTCATTGCTTTGCCCTTTCTGCAATAGTTGACTTAACTATTCGAATATGACTGACAGTCTGGATGGAGCAGTTCTAGCCTCAAAGGTTCTAGGGCTTTTGAGCTAGTTACTGCTTAGGGATTGCTACCAGCCAATGAACTTTGAAACAAAGGCTCTGTGCTTGAGAGGGTAGGAAGAAGTAACAGATCAATGCGCTACAGGGAAATTCAAGTTGTTCATCTAAGGATTATGATCAGAAATTCTCAACCATTTTTCCTATCTGCCTAAAGGGATATTGTAATTGAATGCAAAATATGTAATAGCCTTTATGAGCTACACCATCTGAGATCAAAAGATGGGTAAGGCTTTTGGTTGTGCATATTGCTGATTAAGGGCAGGTCTAAACTACACGGACAAGTCAATCTAAGTTATGCAATTTGAGTTATGTTCGTATCATAACTCAAATTGGTGTTGCTTAAATCTAGTTATCAGAGGGTTCATGCTGTGGGGGGTCGACAGAAAAAACTCTCCTGTCAACTCTCTTGACTCATCTCATTCTGCTCGAGTACTGGAGTTGACAGGAGAGTGATTGGCAATTTAGTGGGTCTTTATTAGACACGCTAAATCTACCGCCGATGGATTGATTGCTGCAGCACATCCACCCGGTAGTGGGGACAGTCCTTACATTCTGACTTCCAAATGGGCTAAGATGGGAATGAAAGGGAAAACCGGCAACAGTGTATTGTGATGGAAATGGGGCAAGACTTTGAATGCCTTTGGATTAGACTTCATTGCATTGTTCTTTTAGCTGTTGAGTCTTCTTCTCCCACCAACCTTGATGTTTCAGAAACATTGCCTGACTTGGCATTCCAAATTTGCCGTGTTTCTTCCATCAAGCCCTTGCCTGTCCAGTCACTGTCTCTTACCAGGGGCTGAAAGCTCAATTGACATGTCCTATGTGTTTGCTCTGATAGGCGTGATTGTAGTCACCCTTTCCTTTCCAACCAAATTGCGTAGCTTATTTTGAGTTAGTTTTGAAATAGAACGCTGTTCTGAAACGTCCCTTACTCTTCCTGGAACAAGGTTTGCAGTGATGGTGGAATAGCGAGCTCATTATATTTTGAAATAATGGGCTTGCTCAAAAGACACAGAATAGCTATTTGGGGATCCCGGAAGTATCCCGAAATAGCTCAGCTGTGTAGACGTAGCCTTGTTGTTTTGCTCAGTGCAGCAGTCAGAAGGTTCA
The DNA here is from genome assembly GCF_049634645.1 of Pelodiscus sinensis. Lineage (NCBI taxonomy): Eukaryota > Metazoa > Chordata > Testudines > Trionychidae > Pelodiscus > Pelodiscus sinensis. The sequence goes on from NC_134736.1 coordinate 14,497,386, forward strand.
CGAGTGAAGAGGCCTTTGCCACAAAGGAGAAACCAGGGAACTTCATTTTTTCCCCTCAAAGTTCAAATTGAAATTAGCATTTCTCAGCCTACTTTCACAAATGATGCCATTTTCTAGCAAGGTGGCATAAATTGCTGTATAAATTGCAATTTTCATTGTTCTTTTAAAGAAGCAGGACACATTTTATTCCTTGGAGCAAGCGCTTCCTACCTTCATGGTCTCATGCCGAGTCCTTACAAGAGCAATTCCCAGATGTTTTTACTGTATTGCCTTAAGACGGGGAGGCCCAAACCAAGATGGTGACTTCAGTGCATAGTCAACCTGTGGAACTCCTTGCCAGAGGAGGCTGTGAAGGCTAGAACTATAACAGAGTTTAAAGAGAAGCTGGATAAATTCATGGAGGTTAGGTCCATAAAAGGCTATTAGCCAGGGGATAAAATGGTGTCCTTGGCCTCTGTTTGTCAGAGGCTGGAGAGGGATGGCAGGAGACAAATCGCTTGATCATTGTCTTCGGTCCACCCCTTCCGAGACACTTGGCGCTGGCCACTGTCGGCAGACAGGCTACTGGGCTAGACGGACCTTTGGTCTGACTCAGTACGGCCGTTCTTATGTTATCATGTTAGGTGCTGTGTGTACACCTAGGAAGAAGTGTACAAAACAAGGGGCATTTTTCTTTCAGATTTGTTGAAATTGCAGCAGTTCATGGAGACAGTCTGAGTGCAGCACCGTCCTGATGGAACCGGGGCAGGCTTCCGACGGAGCCAGGGTTCCAACTGTGCCTGGTTTCCTGCCTACCTCGCAGCAGCTCACCTGCCAGGTTACCTAGAAGTCAGGCCCTGAAGGATGTCTGAGGCCTTGGGCCTAGGGCTGTCATCCTGGCAGCCTGGCAGAATGCCAACATTTTCCATTTTCATTCCAAATTGGGTGAAACCACATTTCAAAAGACCAAATCCTCCATCAAACAGGATTATTTTCTCCTCCCAGCTGCTGCTCTTGTCCTTACTGAACACACTGGGAATGTCGGGGATTGCAGGCAAGGAAGTGGAACCGCCCAGGTAGGAGAGTGATCTGGGGGACAGGAACTAGGGCTAGTATTGAGCAGACACGTTGCATGTGTAGCACTTCCAGGGACTCACTATGAGACCCTGTGTTTCTTAAAGTACTTCTATGATCCACAGGTTTCCCATGTGTGCTTTTGAAGAGTGTCTTGCTTCAGTGGAATTTGCTGGCTGGGACCAGCTCTAAAAATAACATTAGAATGGCCAGACTGGGTCAGAACAGAGGTCCATCTACCCAGTGTCCTGTCTGCCGACAGTGGCCAATGCCAGGTGCCCCAGAGGGAGGGAACAGAACAGAGAATCATCAAGTGATTCATTCCCTGTCACCCATTCCCAGCGTCTGACAAACAGAGGCAAGGGACACCATCCCTGCCCATGCTGCCTAACAGCTATTGATCGACCTAACCTCTAGCTCTTTTTTGACCCTGTTAAAGTCCTGGCCTTCATAACATCCTCTGGCAAGGAGTTCCACAGGTTGACTGTGAATCCTTACCTTTGTAAGACACTCTGGGATCTATGAATGTGAAGTTCTGAAGCCCTGAGATTCTTTTTGTAGCAAAGAAGCGTTTTGTCTTTTTCTGGAACACAATCTTCTTAAACAAAATCACTCCACAGAACAGGAGATCCTCTGCTGGCCCGAGAAGATATCACGGCAGCTGGTCAGAAAGTGCTTAGTGTTATCATTGTGAAATGGCACGTGATCCTTGCTTCTGCCAATCCAAGTAAAGGGAAAACTAAAATAAACTGGATGGTGAAAAGTAAATTGGATTTTACAAGTGCTTTCCATTTGCATAATCTGAGCTGACATTGGTAACACAGCTTGAGGAATTTTAAAAACATGCATGTCCCAATTTAAAAAGGAGAGACCGATTTCAAATCTATCAGGGGTGGGGGAGAACAACACGAGACACCTTAAAGGGGGCAGATTTGCAGTAAGTGTTGAGTCATTCTCTGAAAGTGACACCTCTTCAGAGTGACTCAAGGTGGGCACCCAGCAATGCTAGTCACTTTTGAGTATGGGCAGAAGGTTATGTATAAAACTATTTTACCCTTCATGGACTGGCAGCTGCTAACAATTAAACTAGCTGGTCAATATCCTGTAGTAATCAGATTATTACAGAACAGCTGTTGTCATCATTAAAGGATAACATATGGCTATTTCCGTCTTCTACACCCAAGTGCAGGTGACGTGGGGTTGCATTTTGCCTGTTGTGCCTATATTTACAGGACGTTCCCAACTGCCGAAGGGGTGGTGTTCCCAAACGCTGTTTGTCAGTCGGTTGTTTGGAACTGAGAACATATTTTCCCATAGAAACCATGTTCTAAATAAGGATGTTAAATCTGGCTAATCGGGTACTTGATACAATTTGTATCGACTACACCGTTTGTCGATGAGGACCGCTCTGCAGAGCCGCAGCAGGGGTCGCTCCAGAGGCCGGCTCGAGCTGGGACTGAGCAGTTCCGGTTCATGCTGAATCCTGCAGTCCCTGTTTGTGGCAGCCAGCCCTATGCTCTGTGAACAGGGGCTGCTGCCGGAGCATTGTATGCCCATGATGAACCTTTGGCCCATCACAAGCAGAGGCTGCTTTGCAGCAGCCTCCCCTATCCCCCTCGCCCCCCACTACCTCTGATAGAGGTGGGGAGGGAGCAGGCAGCACCATAGAGATGGTGCTGAGGAAACTGGCTGTTAAGCACTAGCTCCTGTTCCCCCTCCTTGTTGCCTCCATGAGAGGCATGATTTAGTTCTCTAAATAGAAGAACTAGAGGACACCAAATGAAATTAATGGGGAGCAGGTTTAAAACTACTAAAAGAAAGTTCTTCTTCACACAGCGTGTAGTCAACCTGTGGAACTCCTTGCCAGAGGAGGCTGTGAAGGCTAGGACTATAACAGAGTTTAAAGAGAAGCTAGATAATTTCGTGGAGGTTAGGTCCATAAAAGGCTATTAGCCAGGGGATAAAATGGTGTCCCTGGCCTCTGTTTGTCAGAGGCTGGAGAGGGATGGCAGGAGACAAATCGCATGATCATTGTCTTCGGTCCGCCCTCTCTGGGGCACCTGGTGCTGGCCACTGTCGGCAGACAGGATACTGGGCTAGATGGACCTTTGGTCTGACCCAGTACGGCCGTTCTTATGTGCTTATGTTCTATGATCCCATCTGCATGTTTTGTTAGTCTATCAAGTGCTACCAGACCATTTGTTGTTTTTTAAGTTTATTAAATGGGAGTTAAGTTCCCAAAGTAGTCCACAAAAGCCTATTTCAGCTACCTTATGGGTAAAATGCTGTATATTTGCTATGAAAAATAGTAGAAATAGTTGCTCGCTTGCCACCACCTGTGCCTCTTGCCTGCTGCCTGAGGCTGCCAGTGTCTGTCTGCTTTTGTCTGTTTGCGCAGGTGTTCGTAAGTTGGGTGTTTGTAACTCGGGGAGTGCCTGCATGCTATAATCCATAGAAGTTTTTGCAAAATCTCTGCCATTAAACCCACTGCCCAACAAGGCCTATGCTGAATTCCCTCTTTCCCCTTCGTAGCCTTGCTGCTGGCAAGACGCTTAGGTGAGCAGAGCTGTGGTGTGTTGCATGTTGTGTTTACATGACAAGCTCTCCCGCTAAGCTGCGAGGAATTTCCTTTACCTACTGGCAGGCTGGGCCTCGTCGGTGAGGAAGCATGGGATGGGGGTTGTGTGCAAAGAGCAAGGCAGGTGGAGCTGTACGTTTTGGCCTTCAGAGAGTAGGTTGCTCACTTGCTCTCTCCTTCTGTCATTGGTGGTTGCGTGTTAGATGGCTGGATTTTAAGAAATAAAACCGTGTTCTGTTGTAACTTCGAGTCTCGATGCTTTTCAATCCCAACCCCTCTGCATGTCTTCTGTGAAAGTAGCAGGGAACCAGAATAATGTGAAGCGTAATGCCAATGAGCTATTGATGCAGACGGCTGATAGTCACTTAGCGCCTGATTTGCATGCACACACTTCCTAATTTGATGCTCCTGAGTAGTCCCTGAGATTTCCAAGTGAAGTGCATGTGAGGTTCAAGTCCTGGTTGGGCCACCCAGGAGAGTAAGACGTCCTCAGGCATCTGTCTCGCGCAATGATGAGCGTTCTGGGTGCAATTGAAATTCTGGCTTCTGAGCCACTCGCAGGGTTGCCTAGCGATGTGCGCAAGGAACTGAGAGTCAGCGTGTGTCTGTGTCCAGCTCTGTCAAAGACCCGGTTCCAGCCTGAACACATCCCTGGGGCTCCAGTTTTCAAGAGTGACCTTTAATTTTGAGCATCTCGACTTCTGGTTGCCTGACCACTTCGGGCTTAACGGCAGTGCTGACTGCTCACGGTTCCCATTGACTTCGGCTGCAGCGGGCGATGCTCAGCGGAGCTCGCTGGGCTGGGTCGCCTTCAATGACAATTATTTCTCTGGTTTTCCATCAGAAAACTTGCCTGACAAAACCGTCTCCCCTTTCAGAGAGGCTGAGCTTTGGCGCTGGAGCGGAAGTCGGGCCCTAGCTCTTTGTAACATGAACAGGTGGCTTTGGACCTGGGGCCACTGGACCTCAGTGCATGAGCCTCTACAGCAGGGGTGGAGAAATTAAAGCCCAGAAGCTGGATGCAGCCCCCCCCAGTGGCCTTGATCTAGCTCCTCAGCCCTGGGGACCCCCCCCCCCATGGGGCTGCAGCACACACAATCTATTAGACTGGTCCCTGCCCCAGGCTTCGGTGTGTGAGGGGAATGTGGGGAGTGTCTTTCTCCGTCTCAGTTGGGGGGCACATCTATGAGGGGTATATTTTTTTCTTCTCACTTGTGGGCTGATTTTTCTGTGGGTCAGTGGCCCTTGACCCCAAAAAGTTTTCCCATCTCTGCTCTACAGCTTGAGCTAAAACCCAGCTGGCTCTCAGGTAAGGCTGCAGAGCAAACTCAAGACGTGCAAGCAAACTCCTTCCCATCCCTGTAAGTGTCTAAGTGCCACTGCACGGAACAGTGAACCGCCCCCAGAAGGGTCCTGTTTTCCTTTGGACACTCACTTCAGGCATCCAGGGTCAGACGTCATTTCTTAGAGCCGGCTTTTACCTTTCGGTGGCTTGCTTTCTCTCTATGTGAATTCTAAGCAGAGAGCTTCTCCATTTCACAAGTGTTGTGGGGAATGTTGGAAAGGCAGCACAAAACTTCCCAGCCCATTTATGCTCAGGGAAAAGCATTTCAAACTGAATTTTTCACTAAAAACGTTTGTTGGGCATTTTCAGAATTTTCAATATACCATTCCAGACAATGAATGAGCATTTAAACACACATGAAATCTGAGGGAAAATTGAGTGGCTTTTCCACTCCTTTTTTTCCCAGTGGGAGAGGGGTAGCAGGAGAAGGAAACCAGAAATTTAAACAAAAAAATGGGAATTCTGAAAAAAGTTCGAGAACAAAATTTTTTGCAGCTTTTGAAAAAAAAAATCCAGATTATTTTTCCCATTGTTTTTTGACAAGATGATTGAAAACAGCCATAAAAATTAGATTCAAATCTAAATGTACTGAAGCAACATTTTTGGGTTTCATCGGCCTTGGTTATTAAAATATTGTAAAATCCTCTAGGAGTTCCATTTAGAAAGGCCATAAGGGCCAGATTCAAACTTCAAAAAAGCCATGTTTGTTTATACCTCGTGGGAATTGGGCTCTGTGAACGAAGAGTCTAAATACCATGAGCATGGGAGCAATTCAGTCATTAACAGATGTATCGTTCTAACAGCCTCACTCTGGCCTAGCCTCTAGGGTAGCACTTTTATCCCCATTGTACACATGGAGAACCGAGGCACAGAGAGTCTAACTTACTTCCCCAAGACCACGGGCTGTTTGTCATAAACCCAGTGTTGGAGAGTCCAAAGCTGGTGTAACCCTGCCATCTGGATAACCCTTTTTCCTCAATAAGAATCTTTCTGTTGACTTCAGTGGGTTGGGGTCAGGCCTACAAACAGACTAACAAGGAGAAACTAAGGGCATGTCTATGCAGCAGGGCTAAAACCGAAATAAGCTACACAATGTGAGCTACGTCAATTGTGTAGCAAGTCGAAATAGCTTGTTTCTGGTTTTGGCGCAATCCACAACAGCAGGAAGGTCAAGAAAGAGCACTCTTCCTCTGACTTCCCTTACTCCTCGTAAAATGAGGGTCAGAGGAGTTGGCGTAAGAAGTCCTCCATCTCACCCTCATTTTGACATTATGTTGAAATAACTGCTTGCTGTGCAGATGCGGACTATATTATTTCGGAATAACAACAGTTATTCCAAAATAACGCTGCTGTGTAGATGTAGCCTCAGCGAAAGTAGGATGTTGGAACGCAATTTCTTTTGAAGTTTTCCTTGGAGCGACAGGCTGTGCTTTGAATGGAGAGGGTTCACATTATCTCTGATATTTTACTCCTCTTGTCAATCCCTATCTTGCATTTGTTCCTGTGAAATCACCTTGGTTTTTTGCTGTTTGCTAAGCATATTCTTACTGATTTTGATCAGCGTTCTGTCTCCTAGTGATAGCCACAGGTTTTTAATAACTGCCTAAAAACATATCCTGGTTTTTCCTCCTTGTCCCCTGTTAAAGAAAGAGCATAGAGCAGCTGCTGTGACAGGAATCCTCCCTACCTTGATTCCAAAACCCAGTTTCAACTGCTGGGCCGTAAACACATTCACAAATGTACGTCAAAATGCCGTCGTTTGCACTGATCGAAGGTTAATGCGGATGTGAATACACAACTTTTTGATTTATTGTCTTTCTACATTCATCACTCTTTTCTTTAAATTAAAACTCCCTCCAGATGGGTCTATGACATAGATTTATAGATCTGCAATAAAACCTCACTCATAACCAGTACAGCTGCCCGTTCATCTTGCGCCGAAGGAGGGTTCATTACTTCATGCATGTCCCAAGGATGAAAGTGAGGCTCTAACTTTTTCCCCCTCTGCCTGTCCAGTTATTTCCAGGTCGTGTGACAATTTCCATACCTCCAGCAGCTCACAAATGAACCCAATGGTCCATCCCTTTCGTGGAGACGGTGGTAGTGATTGTGTGGTGGAACAGCCTGATCTGAAGGAGAAGCAATGACAGGAGCCCTTGGTATCCTGGACAGCTTATTTCTGTATCTGTGCTCTGCCTCGCATGGAAGAGATGTGCCCATGCTCAGAGTCATTCAGGGCCCAGTGAGTTTCCTGCGTTATGTTCTCACGGGCTCCAGATGGACAACTCAGCCAAAGAGCACCCACTGGGACTAGGCACGGGAAACATGTATCAAGAGCGGCGAGGAGTCCTGTGGCACCTTACAGACTAACTGAAGTGTTGGAGCACGAGCTTTCGTGGGCAAAGACCCACTTCGTCAGACATCTGACGAAGTGGGTCTTTGCCCACATTCTCCAACACTTCAGTTAGTCTATAAGGTGCTACAGGACTCCTCGTCGCTTTTGTAGATTCAGACGAACACAGCTACCCCTCTGATACATGTATCAAGAGGTGTATGGAGGTGGGGTAGGAGGGAATTGAAAGAAAACTTTAAAACCACAGATGGAGGGTTTCCTCTCTTACTTTTAAACTTTCACACATCTCCAGTTGACCGGGGGGAAGCCTTCACAAAAATACCCGAGATGTTGCTCAAACGTGGGGATGCTTTCAGCAGAAATGATCCCTTTTTCATCCAAAATGATCTTATTCTACAGCCCAAACAGATCACGTACATTTTGTTTGGTGAAATGTAAAATTTCTTTTGGGTGGGGGAAATCAAGTCACGCGGGGAATGTGGGCTTTCGCCAGTTTCTGAATGTTCGCAGGAAAAAAAAGTTTTGAAAATGAAAATTACTGGGGTCTGAACTGGCCTAAAACAGGACGGTTCCCCTCCCCCTTTTCCTGATCTTTTATGGTAGGAGACATCTCTTACCTAAATATCTAGGCCAAAATTTTGAAACCCAATTGTTACCCTCCCCCTAAAGTGTTTTATGTAAGGACCCAGGTCCTCAGCAGCCCCTGCTCAGTGTAAAGTCAATGGGATTATCAGGTATTTAGTTTTGGAAATAAAGGCATTTTTATTTAGATGTTTAAGACCTTGATCCTGTATTCATGATGCACTATGAATAGCCATTTCAAAGTCAGTGGAACTGTTCACAGTGGATGAAAGGTGCTCACCTTTTTGAGTCCTTGCAGGATCAGTGGTATGGGCGTGGAAACATCTTCAAAAATAAATTAATTTTAGTTAACTGGCCCATATGGATGGATGGATGGGTAGGTGAAAAAACAGCTGATGGGTAAGACCAGCAAGTTTGACAGTAGAGGGCAGCCTGCAGATGTATAAATAGGGGAGGGGGAAGGTGGGCTGGGAAGGACTGGGAAAAGGTGGCCGAACAGTGAGTCAGAAGGCCTGCATAGTCATTCATCACTGCAATCAGGAAACGAGCTTGGGAAGGTTTTAATCACCATGTGCAGAGACGGAATGCAGAGCAAGTTTATGGTTTGCGGTGCGCAGACTGACACAGCTGATGGATGTCAAATCTGTCATGATGTATATTGTGGAGTCGGGAGATTGAATGGGGTAACTCCGCGGCAGGCTTGGAAGTGAGGTGCTGCGGAGTAGGGCGTGATGGATGGCCTCATTTACATGTAAAATTGCCAATGGCATTGAAAGGGCTGGTATGCAGCGGGAAGATAAGAGGGATACAGCAAGATTCTCTCTGACCCTGGGATTGGAACGTGAAAATACATCTGTGGGAGAGCATATGGGCTCTGCAAAGTGTCTCTGGGGTGGGAGAATGAGACTGTGTGTAGCTGTAAGGGGGGAGGGGCGTGCATGCGCATGCCTGCCTAGGTACGCTTGTGTACACGTCCATATACTGTCCACTGGCGTGTCGCAGATCCTCCCCCATGCTGCTTTGTAGAGACGGTTAGCTTTTACAGCCCCCAGCTACAGCGTCTAGTCTTACGCTTTTAGATCCCTGGTTCAATTGCTGCATGGTCAGCCGAGGTGGTGACAGTCGCACAGGAACAAATCATGCTCCTATCCACCCAGCTGGGTCTGCTCCTTGCGGTCTCTGTCCTGTAAAGCGCCTGCTGCCACTCGGGGAAGAGAAGAGCTGCATTCAACTCTCTGCGGACACAGGAGCTGCTCAACCCTTGCAAGAACAAGTTCTTAAGCCTGGGTAGCTTGTCTTCCACTGCCATGATCTTCTCCAAGCCCTGTCAGGATGGCCCTTTCCTGGCTTTGTTAGCGGAGGTACTATTGCTCAGAAGGAGGACTGTGCTACGCATCAGATTTCCATGTTCACACATCCCCGGGGTATTGCTGTAATGATTTAGCTGGAATGTGTGGGCCAAAAGAGTTGACTCTCACCCGCCGTTAAACAGTGTTAAACCTGGTGTGGCAGGCAGAGAGCGCAGCCAGCTTCCTACCCTGGCAAACTCACCCTTTGAACTTTTATTAAAGGCTGGGAGACTTACCTGGTGTAGAGAGCTGTCCCTTTTTCCACCCCTGCTGCCTCAATTTGGTGATAGAGACTGGGACAGCTATCCCTGGCCTCTTGCTGCCCTCCTGTGGTCATTCTGGAGTATAACGGTCTCTCTCTTCCCAGTCCCCTCCCTATCCATTGCATGAGAAACAGTCACATTCCAGGCACAACCAAACCCTGACCTTGTTTTAAGTTGTAATAAGAGGACACTGCGTAACAAACTTGGTGTTCCTAGATCTTACCATTTAGGAGCAGTTCACGGACTTTCACCTATTTTTTACAGTTGAGCTTTCAATTGATTTGTGGGTCCATTTTGTAGACACCGGGTGTTCAGGGCTGGGCCTTCACGGAGCTTTGGCATTTCTTCAGTGTTGCAGCCTTTTTAAGCCACATCCGCTGGGACAGCAGCAGTCCTGTCTCTGTGTTCCCTTGAATCTGTCCCGTTTCTTCCTCACCAAACACACACACCCTCTGTGTCTCTTCCTCATTGCCCAGAAGACTGAGGGAAAAGGGTGATACCCTGTTAGGAATCATTCCAATATCACTGTCCTCAATTCTAAATCAGTCCCACAACCGCATGGTTCGTTGGACCATTTTTTCCAAGAGAGTGAGACTGTGGTTGGTGAATTTGTATGGGGGGAGGGGGGGAGAGGTGTTGGGGGCAGGTGTGCAGAAAGATGAGCTTCCCTTCTTCCTCTATATCTCATGTAGACAGCAGGGACTCTTGCTTTGTTGTTCTTCATCCTCCAGTCTCATTTTCTAACATTTTTGCATCTATCTTCCAGTCCAGGCTCTTATCTAATCTCTGCTCTCAAGTGTATGGAACACCAGGATCCAGGTATTACATGTAGGTGAGGTGGGCTAGGCGACCATTTAATTCACGTTTCTCTTCTGCGACCTTAGAGCACAAAGCTAGATTTCCTCCCACCCTGTTCAGCCAGCGCAGTCATGGAGAGGTGCAGAAAGAAACTCACAAGAACAAGACTTGGCCGCCTTTGAGGTCTATGGGTCTATGTTCAAGCAGGGTCTGCCTCCTGTGCCTTGGGGCCCTAGACACGGGCTCTATATAATGCAGTGGCCCAGAGCATTGAGGTAGGGAAGAGGTTCGTGGGACGGCAGGGAGCTGAAAGCTTTGTAAAGGGAAGGCAATGTCTCTTGCATTCTCTCTGGCTTGTGCTACGGAGCTGCGGCATCAAGGGTTTGTGAAGAACAAGTCATGCCAAACTATTCTGATAGCTTTCTTTGATAGGATAACGAGCCTTGTGGATAAGGGAGAAGCGGTGGATGTCATATACCTAGACTTTAGTAAGGCATTTGATACGGTCTCGCATGATATTCTTATTGATAAACTAGGCAAATATAACTTAGATAGGGCCACGATAAGGTGGGTGCATAATTGGCTGGATAACCATAGTCAGAGAGTTGTTGTTAACGGTGCTAAATCCTGCTGGAAAGGGATAACAAGTGGAGTTCCGCAAGGGTCTGTTTTGGGACCCGTACTGTTCAATATCTTCATCAATGATGTAGATATTGGGATAGAGAGTACGCTTATTAAGTTTGCAGATGATACCAAACTGGGTGGGGTTGCAACTTCTTTGGAGGATAGGGACATAATTCAAAATGACCTTAGCAAGTTAGAGAAATGGTCAGAGGTAAACAGGATGAGGTTTAATAAAGAGAAATGCAAAGTGCTCCACTTAGGAAGGAACAATCAGTTCCATACATACAAGATGGGAAGCGACTGTCTAGGAAGGAGCATGGCGGAAAGGGATCTAGGGGTCATAGTGGACCACAAGTTGAATATGAGTCAACAGTGTGATGCTGTTGCAAAAAAAGCAAATATGATTCTAGGTTGTATCAACAGGTGTGTTGTAAGCAAAACTCGTGAAGTCATTCTGCCGCTCTACTCTGCACTAGTTAGGCCTCAGCTGGAGTACTGTGTCCAGTTCTGGGCACCACATTTCAAGAAAGATGTGGAGAAATTGGAAAGGGTACAGAGAAGAGCGACAAGAGTGATTAAAGGTCTAGAGAACATGACCTATGAAGCCAGGCTTCATGAACTGGGCTTGTTTAGTTTGGAAAAAAGAAGATTAAGGGGGGACATGATAGCGGTTTTCAAATATCTAAAAGGGTGTCACAAGGAGGAAGGAGAAAATTTGTTCCTCTTGGTTTCTGAGGACAGGACAAGGAGTAATGGGCTTAAAGTGCAGCAAGGGAGGTTTAAATTGGACATTAGGAAAAAATTCCTAACTGTCAGGGTGGTCAAATATTGGAATAAATTGCCAAGGGAGGTGGTGGAATCTCCCTCTCTGGAGATATTTAAGAACAGGTTAGATAGACATCTGTCAGGGATGGTGTAGACGGAGCTTGGTCCTGCCTTGAGGGTGGGGGGCTGGACTCGATGATCTCTCGAGGTCCCTTCCAGTCCTATTATTCTATGATTCTATCACATGAACCTGCTGTAGCTTCTATATGAGCTTCTCATTTAGCCCATGTGGAGTGACGTACGGAAGCTCTAAGGTCCTGATCCGTTGCCCACGGTAGTCAAGGGAAAAGCTCCAGGCCTGCTAATGGGGGAGAGCGGAATAAAGGGGGCAACTTCCCTGGGGTCTGGCGATACAAAAGGCTCTGCAGTTGCTGTGTCAGTGGCTGGAGACCCAAGCCCTTTCAATTGCTGCCGGAGCCCCGCACTGCACTGAGGGCTGCCTAGCTCCAGCCCTGCCCCTTATGCCTGAGCCCCCACCTCGTCTGGGGCACAGAGCAGGAACCTCGCGAGGCTCTTGGCCCCGCTCACCTGCTCCCAGTGAGACCTGATCAGACAGAACTTAGCCACATAAGCTCCTTCCTTTCCCTCACTCCTCCCTGCTAGTCCCAGAGCGGCAGGCCTGTGCATTGGCGGGCCTGTGAGCCCGCAGCTGATGAAGGCTGGGAACTACCCACAATGCTGCCTGCTCTCCTTGCGACTCGCATGGGGCTTCGTGGGGAGGAAGAGCCCGAAACAAATCGACAAAATTGAGGTCCAAAACGTGGACGTGGCAGCTGCCACTGTGCAAGTGAGCTGAACTGCAACCCCACCCTCTGTGTGTCTTGCACTAGCCCTGCCCGGCCTCCGCTCCAAATAAACTGGGATGAAGCCGACCGGATTCTATCCAGCTCACACTGGAGTGCTCCAGCCAGGTGGGAAGGACGGTGGTGCCACTTAGCCAGTGGCTGGTCCTTTGTCACCTGGTCCTGGCAATCTCTCTCCAGCAGAGGATCAGACTAAGCCGGTCTCTACCGATTTAGATGATGGCATAGAGGGTACCCTTATTAAGTTTGCAGATGATACCATGCTGGCAGGGGTTGCAAGTGCTACACTGGTTAGGCCTCAATTGGAGTATTGTGTCCAGTTCTGGGCACTGCATTTCAAGAAAGATGTGGAGAAATTGGAGAGGGTCCAGAAAAGAGCAATGAGAATGATGAAAGGTCTAGAGAGCATGACCTATGAGGGAAGGCTAAAGGAATTGGGCTTGTTTAGTTTGGAAAGGAGAAGACTGAAAGAGGGCATAATACCAGTTTTCGGGTATCTAAAAGGGTGTTACAGGCAGGCAGGGGAAAAATTGTTCTCCTTGGCCTCTGAGGATAAGACAAGAAACAATGGGCTTAAACAGCAAGGGAGGTTTAGGTTGGCCATTAGGAAAAAGTTCCTACCTGTCAGGGTGAAGGCTAGGACTATAATAGAGTTTAAAGAGAAGCTGGATAAATTCATGGAGGTTAGGTCCATAAAAGGCTATTAGCCAGGGGATAAAATGGTGTCCTTGGCCTCTGTTTGTCAGAGGCCGGAGAGGGATGGCAGGAGACAAATCGCTTTATCATTGTCTTCGGTCCACCCTCTCTGGGGCACCTGGTGCTGGCCACTGTTGGCAGACAGGATACTGGGCTAGACGGACCTTTGGTCTGACCCAGTACGGCCGTTCTTATGTTCTTATGTTATGTTCTTATGTAGGGTGGTGAAACACTGGAATAAATTGCCTAGGGAGGTTGTGGAATCTCCATCACTGGAGATGTTTAAGAGCAGGTTAGACAGACATTTACCAGGGATGATCTAGATAGAGCTTGGTCCTAGAGCAAGGGATGGGACTTGATGATCTCTCGAGGTCCCTTCCAGTTCTAATATTCTATGATTTTACCGCATCATTCACCCAATCCTAGTTTTACTACATCATGCACCCAATCTCCTTTCTCCCTTTACAGCATGGGTTCCGAAACGGGAGGGTGTGAAGAAATTCCAGGGGGGGACACGAGGCAACCCTGCCACACATACCCCTGTCAATAGCACCCCAAGTTGTGCTGCTATTTTTTTGGAGGGTGGGGGCATGAGGGTTTCTCAGAAATCAAAAAGGGAACATGATGCCAAAAAGTTTGGGAACCACTGCTTTACAGAATGGGCAGGGAAAGAGTCTGGTACCAGAGCCAGCTCTATTGGCTGGGGGGGGGGGGGGGGGGGGGGGGGGGGCGGGGGAGGCGTGTTCTTCACTGAGCCTTTCTGGCTGGTTTCAATCCAGATTTTGTCACTCAAATGGGCTGCATCTAGACTGGCAAGTTTTTCCGCAAAAGCAGCTGCTTTTGCGGAAAAACTTGCCAGCTGTCTACACTGGCCGCTTGAATTTCCGCAAGAACACTGATGATATCATGTAAGATTGTCAGTGTTCTTGCGGAAATGCTATGCTGTTCCCGTTCGGGCAAAAGCCCTCTTGCGCAAATGCTTTTGCACAAGGGGGCCAGTGTAGACAACGCGGTATTGTTTTGCGCAAAAAAGCCCCGATGGCGAAAATGGCAATTGGGGCTTTCTTGCGCAAAACTGCGTCTAGATTGGCCACGGACGCTTTTCTGCAAAAAGTGCTTTTGCGGAGAAGCATCCGTGCCACTCTAGATGCTCTTTTCCGCAAATGCTTTTAATGGAAAAACTTTTCCGTTAAAAGCATTTGCGGAAAATCATGCCAGCCTGGTCATAGCCATGGGGTAAAGGGGACTTAATGGAGTGGAGAATGTGATCTAAAGAATTGGGGTGGTTGAACATTTCCCTGTCCTGCCCTCCAGTAGAATCCACATCTGGAAGATAATTCCCTATAGGGATCTCTAGCTTGCTTGAAAAGTAGAGAAGAATCCAAAGACTTCTTTAGAACTTCTGGATAAGGGGTTAACTTCTCCCTCCTCCCCAGCTAGCAGCCTACCATAGCTTGCACCGACTACCTTGGATCTATTTTTCCCTAGTGTGAGGGCACTGACGCCAATGGACTGACTCCTGATTGCAATCTGACCGGTTCTCTTTCAGGGAAACCCTGTGAGAGCAGAGAAGTGAAGGCTCCAATCCTGCTGAGAGTGGGCTGCAAAAGAATTCTGGGAAGGGGCGGGGAGGAGGAAGAGGTTAAAAAGACTCTGCTGTCTAATGAGAGGGACTTACACTCCTTATGCTGTCCGCCCTGCTCTGCCATCCACTGTCTTTGATCCTGTTCCTCGTTGCAGCCGACTTGACAGTAAGCGCAAGGGTCTAAATTGGGATATTTCTCAGAGGCAGGTTGACTAAGCACTGAATGAGCTGGCCCTGATATAAATGCTTAAGAAGCTTTGGAGGGGATTAAGTGGCTGTATTTTAATCTTGCCGCCTTCATGGGGATGTGTGAAGGGTTCCAGCGTGCTGTCTCAGCTTGTGGGTTCATTCTTTCTCTCTCCCCATCTCCTGCTCTCGAATGCGCTCAGGACAGCTGGACGGCGTGGAAGAGAACTGTGCGTCCAGGGATTTCCTTAGACCTGTCTTTCCTAAACATTCGCGCTCTCCGGCTCAGACGGCAGTTGGATTCATGAGCCTCTCTCTGTTAGCTGGGGAAGATGTATAAATTATAGAGTAGTTGCATCTCCAAGTTGGAACCCATGACCAGGTGCCTGGGGTTAGATAGGCTAGTGATAAGGGGAAATCAAGGAAGATTTGGAACTTTTGTCAAGGTCAGATGCTCATTTTGCTTTCAATTCAAAATCCATTGAAATAACTGGGAGTCTTTGCCTGCTGTTTTCAATGGGGTTTGCATCAGGCTCTAAGAACACAGGATTAGTCTGGTATCTGACCTCCAAAGCAGCCAATATCAGCAGAAGGGCACCAGAAATCCATGTTGGATTTATTAGTCCTATTTAAAATTGGATTATGGTAGTAACCAGACTTTCCAGTCAGGATTTCACAGGTCACATGAAAAGATACTGTCCCTGCCCTGCTGTGTTTGAAAGCTGAGAAAGGGAGATGTATCAATGCTGTTGTTTCTCTTACCAGAGCACATAAAATAGGAAACAGCATTCCACTGTGCCAGGTGCTGTACAAACACAGAACAAAAAGACAGGAAAGTTGCAATCACGGTCATGTCTAGATTACATCCCTCTTTGGCGAGAGGGATGGAAATTAGACAGATCAAAATTGCAAATGAAGCCGGGATTTGAATTTCCTGTGCTTCATTTGCATAATGGCAGCTGTGCATTCTTTCGAAAAAGGGATTTTCAAAAGTGAAACCACCATCTAGATGCAGTTCTTTCAGGAAAAAAAAAAAAAACCCTTTTTCAAAAGAACTTGTAAACCTCATTTTTTAGGCATCACGGTTCTTTCAAAAAAGGTTTTTTTCCGAAAGAACCCCGTCTGGATGGCGATTTCACTTTCAAAAAGCTCTTTTTCAAAAGAACGTGCAGTCTCCATTATGCAAATGAAGCACGGGAAATTCAAATCCTGGCTGCATTTGCAATTTCAATCTGTCTAATTTCCATCCCTCTTTTGGAAGAAGGATGTAATCTAGACATGCCCCGTGTGCAAGACAACAGAAGACAAATGGAGCCCACAAAGAAAGAATTAGACCTCCAGGTCCTCAACCAGGGCTCTAAGGCCACCAGAAGGGCCATGAGCAGGTTTTCGGGGCCCGCCTAACGGGCCAGCATTAGGCTCGCTGGGGCCCAGGGCAGAAAGCCAAAGCCCGACTGTACGGAGCGGAAGCCCAAGGCCCGTCTACCTGGGGCCACCAAAGCCTGAGCAACTGAGCTTTGTGGGGCGCTTGTGGCAGGGAGCCCTGGGCAATTGCCCGCCTTTTCTATGCAGACACACAGTTGCCGTGACCCAGACGGGCCAGGGAGGTTTTAGAGCATGTCGGGATGGGCCAGCTCAGAAAGGAGAAGTTGGAGACCCACTGGATTAAATGTTACCAGGCTGTACGACGGGCAGCTCAGCACTCTGGTAGTCTCATAAGTGTCAAGATGTCTGTGGGCACCTGGCTGAGGAGGGGGCTGGAGGGAGAAGTATCCATGCAGGGGGCAGCCTCCGAGAACACACTGAGGTGTTTCAAAATTGAACCGAGGGACGCCGGGGGCTGGCATCAGCTCCCCATCGGTGGCCTCAGGATGAAAGCGAGGCGATAGACATTGGGAGGCAGAGCCGTCCCGTCTAGAGGATCATAGAATCATAGAATAATAGGACTGGAAGGGACCTCGAGAGGTCATCGAGTCCAGCCCCCCGCCCTCAAGGCAGGACCAAGCTCCGTCTACACCATCCCTGACAGATGTCTATCTAACCTGTTCTTAAATATCTCCAGAGAGGGAGATTCCACCACCTCCCTTGGCAATTTATTCCAATATTTGACCACCCTGACAGTTAGGAATTTTTTCCTAATGTCCAATCTAAACCTCCCCTGCTGCACTTTAAGCCCATTACTCCTTGTCCTGTCCTCAGAAACCAAGAGGAACAAATTTTCTCCTTCCTCCCAAGGATGGCTTGGGATGGTTGCCCCTGGCCCCATGCTTACCTCAACCATCCTATGGATGAGATCTGTGGGGCCCAGGCAGCCCAGTGGATTACCTAGGGGTCTGGTGCAGGCAGCAGGGCCCCCCCGTGTCTCCCCCACACACCTCACAGCAATGGGAGCCGGAGTGACTGAGCAGCCTGCTCTGCTGCCCTCTATGTGCCACTGCCCTGATGAGTGGCAGGAGCTTGACCCCTGAGGCTGCCCCATGCCAGGCCCCCCAGTAATCCCCTGGCTCATGTCGCTCAGGGGAGGGGGCGTGAGGCCAGGGGAGCAGTGGGGAACAGGGGCGGGAGGGGTGGAGCAGGGGTGGGTTTAGGAAAAGGGGTGGAGTGGAGATGGGGCAGAGGTGGGGCTGGGGCCGGGGCCTGTGCCGGGGGGTTGCCCCAGTCTCGTGCCCCCTAGAGTGGCCCTGTTGGGGGATAAGCTGTGAAGGGCATTGGCAGCAAAGACAGTCAGTTTGCGTATGGCGTGACCGAGAAAGGGAAGCCTGCGGAGAGATTCAAAGAGCGGCATGATGTGACCGAACGAGGGGCTAGGGGAAGGACTCGTGCAGCAGTGTTCTGAATGGGAGAGAGCAAGGAATGCCTGCATTTGTCAGGGCTAGCGAGAAGAATGTGCTAACCGTCATGGCGTGCCGTGCCATGACGAGAGGCCCAGCACTTAGCCTGGCCGGGCCTTGGTTTCCAGTGTGCGAAAGGTGGACGGGGCTTTGTCTGACCTCATGGCGGCACTGGCTCCTCTACGGGTCTGCAAACTCGAGCCCCAGCATAGGGCGAAAGCGTCGCTTCTCCAGCATTTCAGGAAGACATTTAAGGGAATTCAGTCCCTGCCTTGCTTAGCTCAGACTGAGAATGCCAGTACTGTACACGCTGTGAAACGGCAACAGGTCTCTGCAACTTCCCTCTGGGCATTCCTGACTTCCCACAGCTACGCTCCCGATAAACGGCCTCCTTTGCCACCCATGTGGGCTCCATTAGCTTCGAGTGCCTCCCGTTAATTGGGTCAAAGTACTTTTGGACTAATGACACCACAAGGGAATGTAGTTTGAAAACGAGAGGAATAGATATTGATGGTATAGCAACAGCAGCCCACCCAGGGTGGTGCACACAGAATTGTGCATCAGGGGCTACAGACCTGTGTACCCTCATTTTCAAACCTGCCGGCCTGAGCACAGTCACTGAAACATACCTTCAGGGGCCTACATATTGGGGTTGAGCAACTAAAGCTGCCATTGGCTTCAGCAACAATTGCAGGCTCTCGGCAACTCTGAACGTCAAGCCGCTAGTTTGGGCACTTTCGGTGTTGGAGGCTCTACGTCTTTATTTTGCGACATCTGTTTTACATCTTAGCAGAACCTCTTCTAACGGGGATTTATTCATCGATTTTTAAGGCCAAGTGGGATCATAGAGTTATCTTTTCTGACCTCCCTTGGCCAGCAAAACATATGCTGTAGAATTTCCTCTGGGTTCTCCTTTACTTATGTGGTTGACCAGATCGCGTCTTCCAGAAAAGCATCTCGTCTTGTTTTGAAGGCCTCAGGAGGTAGAGAATCCATCACTTTTCTTGGTAGGTTGTTCCAGTGGTTCATTGAAAATATATGCCGCACTTCTAATTCAAATATGGCTAGGTTTAACGTCCAACGGCTTGGATATTTAACTAATACCAGCTATAGCAGCATACACAGTAGGCCAATTCAGAGCAGATAGTTAAGGCATTATCAGGCTCTCAACCATTCATGGCAATGAAACATGCCCAGACTCTGCCCAGGGTCACACTACTGAGTTAACAACTCACCCGGCTGTATCTATTTAATGAATTTGTAAGAAGACATTTTCTGCTGGTATCAGTCAACGGAGCTGCACCAGTTTACACCGACAGACAACATGGCCCTTTGGTGCATATGAGGTGTGACTACATCTGCACAGATGCCAGCATCATTCCGGAAATCTTCCTCCTCCTGTTCTTAATGGGACAGAAGAAAACCTTCTCTAGAGGATGTAGACCATTTCCCTGCGGGTGTGCATTTTGCAATTATAGTACATTCGGTATTATAAACTGTCCACATGATTTTGGTCTTGAATGGCATATCTCCATCATCAGGGATTGCAGGATGCATAAAATGCATCCAGCAGTGTTGGGAACATGTGTTCATGATGAAAGCATCCTTCATCTTTGAGCTTTGTTTTCGACATGGCCCCTTTCGCTCTACTGTGCTACCCAAAATCATTTAGTCATGTCAGCTAGAGCTGGACCAGAAACATCTTTCTTATCCCAAGAAAATCTTCACAACTTGGACATTCTTTACCCGTCAATAATTAGGACACAAAGTCAACCTCAAAATATCTTCCACACCAAAAATCTGAAGAAGAAAAAAAACAGATTGGGTCTTTCTCTTTTTTGTATTTTGACACTTTGCAAAATCTTCTTTTCATCATACATTTAGATTTAAAAATGGAGTCACTTTTTAGCATTTTGTTTTGAAAATGTTGAAGTGGAATCTTTAAGGGTATGTGTACACTACAGCACTAATTCGAACTAACTTAATTCGAATTAGTTAATTCAAACTAAGCTAATTCGAACTAGTGCATCTAGACCTAAAAACTAGTTCAAATTAGCGTTTTGCTAATTTGAACTAGCATGTCCACATTGAGTGGACCCTGAACCAGGGTAAAGGATGGCCGGAAGCAGTGCTGGCAGGGCATCAGGTTAGGACTTAAAGCGTGGAGCTGCTGTCTCAGGCTAGCCGAGGGCTGTGCTTAAAGGGACCTGACCCCATCCTGGACAGACATATCTCAGGGGTTCCCTGCTCGCTTGTCTAACTCGATGAGGGACAGCAAAGCAGTCCTGACTTGGAGTGCCCCGAGTGCTCACAGCAGGCTGCCATCCGGGGGGGGGGGGTCAATCGGGGGGATGCAGGAGAGCTTCCACCCCGAGGAGCCCGCAGAGCCACCCCAGTCCTCCCCATCGGGGGCTCATACCCCATTCCTCCCTCACCTCCTTCCACTTACCCCTCCCTAGCCCCCCTTCCTGATGTACAAAATAAAGGACACCTGTGTTCAAAAATAGAAACTCTCTTTATTGAACAAAACTCGGGGAGACTGGGAAAAGGAGGTGGGAGAGGGGAAGAGAGACGGTGGGAGAGGGGAGGGCAACTAAAATGATCAGGGGTTTGGAACAGGTCCCATATGAAGAGAGGCTAAAGAGACTGGGATTTCTCAGCTTAGAAAAGAGGCTGAGGGGGGATATGATAGAGGTCTATAAAATCATGAGTGGTGTGGAGAGGGTGCATAAAGAAAAGTTCTTCATTAGTTCCCATAATAGAAGGACTAGAGGACACCAAATGAAATGAATGGGTAGCAGGCTTCAAACTAATAACAGAAAGTTCTTCTTCACAAAGCAAATAGTCAACCTGTGGAACTCCTTGCTGCAGGAGGCTGTGAAGGCTAGAACTAGAACAGAGTTTAAAGAGAAGTGAGATAAAGTCATGGAGATTGGGTCCATGGAGTACTATTAGCCAGGGGGTAGAAATGGTGTCCCTGGCCTCTGTTTGTGTAAGGTTTGAGATGGATGGCACGAGACAAATGGCTTGGTCATTGTCTTCAGTCCATCCCCTCCAGGGTACCTAGTGTTGGCCGCTGTCAGCAGACAGGCTACTGGGCTAGATGGACCTTTGGTCTGACCCAGTACGGCCATTCTAAGCTCAGGGTCGGGGGTCTCACTGGACCACCTTGATTTTCATGCAAACCTGCTCCTGGGTGGCCAGGCTGGCAGCTCTCCTGCCCTAGACGGCCACTTTCCTGTGCCTGGTGCGGAGGTCGTGGATGAGGCTGGCTCCCGCCTCTTGCAGCCCCGTGCAGGCTCCTGGGAGCCGCCAGCCTGGTCCCGGGAAGAGGCGGAGGGCTGGGTGGCAGCGGGTGGCTGGCTCGAGCCATGCCAGGTGCAGGGTCTGCTGGCTGGGTGCTGGCAGGCTTGCATCTGGCACGGGCACCGTAGCCAGACCGTGCCCCTTTAAGGGCTCTGGGGCCGGGAGGGGGGCAGAAGAGTTTCCCTGGTGGTGCCCAGAGTGGCCACCAGGGAAAGCTGGGAAGGGCTAGCCTCCCACTAGTTCGAATTAAGTGGCTACACAGCGTTAGTCCTCGTAGAATGAGGTTTACCTAGTTCGAATTAACTTCGAACTAGCGGTTTGCTAGTGTAGTGCCTATCAAAGTCAATTCAAACTAATGTCTGTTAGTTCGAATTAACTTTGTAGTGTAGACATACCCTAAGTGATTTCAAAAGGTTTTATTCCTGAAAATGGTTTTGAAACGGGAAATTAATCAAAACCGACACTTTCTCATGAATGGTTTTAACTTCAACAAATCAACACTTTTCTCCAATGGCGAAAATGTTTCCTTGAACATTTCTTAATCAGCTTTACGGGTAACCATACCTTGATACAGAGCTTGTCCCATGAACACATCCTCTCCCATTTTCAATACCACTGCATCCATTTTTTTCTTATGTAGCAAGTCCTTGACTCTGTGGTGAACTGAGCAACTGCTAAGTCGGACAAGTTTGTGTACTACTACTACTACTAAATCCTTGTACTCCTAGTGGAGCATAGGTCATCTACAAGTCTCTTCCACTTCACTCTGTTTCGAGACAAACTTCTAGCTGACTCCAAGAATACCCCAGTTATCGTCCTTCAGTCTCAGTAGATCTTCTCCATGTTTTCCAAGGTCTTCCTCTTTTGTGTTTGCCTTGCGAGTTCCATGTGAGACCTTGACGGACTATGCTGGAGGATGGTTTCCTGAGAATGTGGCCTAGCCATCCTCACTTTCTTCTCTTGATTTGAACGTCAAGTGGTTCTTGTCCGGCTCTGTTCCAGAGCTCCTCATTTGTGACAAAGTCTTGCTATTTGATGTGAAGAATGTACGTCAGGCATCTGCCTACGAATGTCTGTAGCTTGTGATTTGAAGACTTTTAGTACGCCAGGTCTCACATGCATACAAGAGTACACTCTTCACATTTGTGTTGAAGATCCGCAGTTTCGTCTTCGCAGATATTATTTGTGACCTCCATATGGGACGAAGAGTCTTGAATGCAGCTGTTGCTTTCCCTAGTGTAGCATTGATATCCTTGTCTGTTCCTCCGTCTCTGCCCATAATATTTCCCGAGTAGGTGAACTGCACAATTCAGAAATAAGAAGAGTCAGTCCTTGAAACCAGCCAGTTCTTTGCAGACCACCAGCGTTCATGGCACTCAAGTTGAGAGAGCCAGTTGCAGACCTTTCTGCTAGGAAATGCCTCCTGCTCTCAGTTTTCCTTTGCACAATCTCCCCCCACAGTTTGCCATGTCCCGGTGAAAGCCCAGCAGCCTGGCTGTCCCTCAGCCGTGAAGTCAAGCCTCGTTTTTTGTTTGTTTATTTTAATTATCATTTTCCTCCCTGGCTCGTTGCGCCCACAAGGGAGATAGCGCCTGTGTTAATGGGATTACGCGTGCTGTTTGCTGATGCGTACGTGCGCGCCACTTTCTCTCCCTTTGAATTTCACCCAGATAATTGATTTCTGTCTCTTCCTTGGCACTTGCCTTTTGTGGCACGGGGTGTGATTAGGCCCTCTTTGTTCCAGTGCTGAGTGACAAAGCCTTTACAAGGCAATCAAGCAAAAGCAATTGTTGCATCTCTCACTTTCCCTATTAACTAACAGGGAATTGCAGGCAGCTTGAAGCCCTCGGAGAGAAATAATAAAATAAGCGGCTGCTCGGGCGCAAAGGGAGTCCTTTCAAGCACAACAGGCTGAATTAACAAATCTCTTCTCTTCCCCTATTCATTCCCTCCCCCACCACACACACACATCCGTCTGCTGCACCTGCGTGTGTCTGATTCTTTGCCTTTTCAGTCTGTGGGGCTGAGATCGCGCATGTGCAATGATTGCCCCTCGAGGACAGAATAGAGAGGTAGACCCACTGCGCTAGGCGCTGTACAAATGCACAGCGAGACCAAAGAGTTGACCGTTGAATGAAGCAAGATGGATTGGGAGAAAGGAAGGTGCCGTGTCCCCGGTCTCTTACATGGGGAGTGAAAGCACAGCCAGGGCCAGGGGAGACGCTGTGGGCGGCTGTGCTCCCTTCTGGGCTAGGCAGATCTTTGGGTCTCATCGCATGTCCGGCAGGAAGAGTGGGCCGATTGTAAAGGGGCTTTTGGGGTTATGGACATCGTCATCCTGCTCCTGGGCAGGGACTGAGCATCCAGGACTCCCAACTATCTGCCAGTAGCTGCCTGGTCTCTGCGGCTCTTAGCGTAAGCAGGGCACTGCACAGTGTGACTGGCGGGGGGGAGGCAGGTTTTGAAGAACTCTGTACTAGGGCGGGTCAAATGTGTTTTGACACAAACCTTTTGGTTTAGCTGAAACAAAAAACAGGACTATGTAGCACTTTAAAGACTAACAAGATGGTTTATTAGATGATGAGCTTTCGTGGGCCAGACCCACTTCCTCAGATCAAATGGTGGAAGAAAATAATCACAACCATATATACCAAAGGATACAATTAAAAAAAATGAACACATATGAAAAGGACAAATCACATTGCAGAACAGAAGGGGGATGCGGGGGGAGGGGGGAGGAAGGTAAATGTCTGTGAGTTAATGATATTAGAGGTGATAATTGGGGAAGCTATCTTTGTAATGGGTAAGGTAGTTGGTGTCTTTGTTGAGCCCCCCCCCTTGAAGAGTGTCGAATTTTAGCATGAATGACAGTTCAGAGGATTCCCTTTCAAGTGCAGATTTGAAAGTCTTCTGAAGTAGGATGCATGTGATTAGGTCATTGAGACAGTGTCCTTTCTGGTTGAAATGGCAAGAAACTGTTTTTTCTTTGTGATCCTGTCTAATATCTGTTTTGTGGGCATTGATCCTTTGGCGAAGTGTCTGAGACGTTTGTCCAATGTACATAGCAGACGGACACTTTCGGCACATGATAGCATAGATTATATTTCTGGATGCGCAGGAATATGTGTTCTTAATCTTATAACTCACTTGGTTAGGCCCAATAATGGTGTCAGCAGAGTGAATATGTGGACAAAGCTGGCAACGAGGTTTGTTGCAAGGGAAAGTACCAGGGTTGGTATTAGTGTGGTATGTCCTGTGGTTGTTGGTAAGAATCATCTTGAGGTTAGGTGGTTGTCTATAGGAGACTATGGGTCTGTCTCCCAGAGCTTCTTGGAGTTTAGTATCCTGTTCCAGTATAGGCTGTAGTTTATTGATAATGTGTTGGACAGGTTTAAGTTGGGGGCTGTAGGTGATGACAAGTGGTGTTCTATTGTTGGTTTTCTTGGGTCTGTCTTGTAGTAGATGGTTTCTAGGTATTCGTTTGGCTCTTTCAATTTGCTTTTTTATTTCTCCGGGTGGGTAGTTGAGGTTTATAAATGCTTGGTAGAGATCCTGAAGTTTCTGGTCTCTGTCAGTGGGATTAGAGCAGATGCGGTTGTATCGAAGGGCTTGGCTATAGATGATGGATCGTATGGTGTGTGCTGGATGGGAGCTGGAAGCATGTAGGTACCTGTATGAGTCAGTGGGTTTTGGTTTAGAAAAGGCCAATTTCTCTACACCAAAGCTCTTTGTGGAAAAGGGCTGGTTCCAACACATTCCTTGATTCAAAAATATAATATACTGGAAGGCTTACCCCACATTGCCTAGGTCCAGGGCCGGCGGGGAAAGTGGGGGGTTTCTCACTGGGGTGGGGGGATTACAGGTTGGCCATGGCTTCTCCCTGGGACTAGTCCAGGGCAGGGGATGGGGGGGGGGGGACGCGCCAGCTGCCCACCCGATTCTCTCAAGGGCTGGTTTGGGTTGGTGGGGACTGCACACGGCCCAGCCAGCTGCTGTGCCTCGGGAAAGGCTGAGGTGGTGGGAGTGCCATGCTGCCAGCCAGCAGTTGCTCCCTCGTGATGGGGCACTTACTGGCTGTGCCCCGGGGTCATTTGTGAGAGTAGCTCTCCCTGCTCTCTCACCCCTCCCTTTCTGTCTGATGAGAAACAGTCACATTCCAGGCACATCCCATTGTCCAGGCACAACCAATCCCTGAGCTTGCTTTAAGTTCTGATCAGAGGAAGCTGCCTAGCGAATTTGGTACCCCTAGCTCTTACCGTGTAGGAGGAGTCCTTCGCTAAATGGACTCGCAAAAAGGCAAATGCACAAACTCTCTAAAATCTAGAGTAGATTTGGAAAATTTTCAAAACGGTTGGAACATTTTGGTTCAGCGTTTTCTAAATGATAAAATCTGTCCAAAATGCCGGTTTATTTCCAACTTTGAGCTAAATATAGCAAATACATAAAACATCTGAAATGATCGAGGTGAATAGTTGATTTTTTCCGTTAGGTGACAATTCCAAGAAAGAGAGGCGGGGTCGGAGGGAATTGTCGGGTCTGGTCAAATCTAATCTTGAAATGTTTCGAAATGATTTGTGAATCATAAAAGTCAGTTGGGGGGTTATTGCAGAGCAGGGATTCAAATCTTGCAATCCTGTCCCAGTTCCCTGAGCACCGAGGTCAAGGTCACAAATTGTGTAGTTTATTTTGAGTTAATTTTGAAATAGCTTATTTTGACATTTGGTGCTGTCTACACAGCACTTATTTCAAACTCAATCGCTATTCCGAAACGTCCCTTACTCCCCGTGGAATGAGGTTTACAGAGACATCAGAACAGCAAGCTGGTTATATTTTAAAATAACGGGCGTGCTCAAAAGACGTGGACTAGCTGTTTTGGTACACCTCCAGTATCCCAAAATAGTGCTGCTATGTAGATGTAGCCTAAGGGTGCATAGGGAACAGGAGCAGTGGCAGCAACATGTCTCTCCTCCTCCTCCAATTGTTTTATGAATGGCCAAAACAATTTCTGTCAAATTCCTAACTAGTTTCAGATTGATTAAAAAGGCACTTTTAGTCAGAAAAATGAGCTATCTGAATAGCTTTGCCTAGCTCTCCTGTAAGTAAAAAGACCTTTTGAAGAGTTCAGATGTATTATTATGAATTACATAGCACCTAAAATGTGCTAGGCAGTTTGCAGAACAAGTCTGATAACCCGCAATTGCAATCCGGTGAACTGACTGCTACGATAGTAGCACTTGTCACCGTGGGAATGTTTCAACTCCAGCTTTTCCTCCTGGTTTAACTGACCGCCAGTCACATCAACTTGACTCAGATTTTTGCACGTGCAAATCTAGACCCTCCACAAACGTGTTCCAGGACACACGTGCTTGCCACTGAATTTTGTGGAGGAGGAAAACCTGTACAGATCATCTCTCTGCCCCCAGTGACTTCCATGGGTTTCTAGCTTACATAGCACTGCATGGCAGTCTAGAATCTAGACTCTAGATCAGCAGCAGCCAACCTAGCCTAGCAAGAGGACCACATGAGTGGCTGTCCTTCATCTCGGTGGGCCATGAGATTGTCGTGACCAAGTCGGTCTCCCGGGATAGGGCAGTTTTGCTCCTGGTGCTTGCGTACCTAGAATTTGCAGGATGTGTCAATGGAACCGTAGCAACACTGTGATTGGCTGCAGAGGGAGCATGTGGTTCTCACAGCCAGTGACACCTGCCCTTGATTTATGTGCATGTCACTCTCATAATAGTGGTAGGGGGAAAAAAACTACATGGAAGGAAACCAACCGAATCCGGCAACCCTTCTCACGAGCATAAGTAAATAAAATGTCTCGGAGGCCGCGCACAGGACCCTGATTGGCCGCCACTGCTCTATATGTAGCTCTAAATAATGGTAGAATTTGTTGTGAGGGCAGGGGTCTGGACTCGGTGACCTCTCGAGGTCCCACCCAGTCCTAATGTTCTAGGATTCTGAATAACATGAATTGGATGATGCATCTAGTCCTGGACACTGGGACGAGAGAGAGGAGCGGATGGAAGCATAAGGAGGACCACTAAATCAAACAGCTGCATGCAGCTTTAAGGAGGCAGCAACGTTCAAGGGACAGAGTGGAATGAAGGGTGTGAAAAGGGAGTGATGGGGGTGGATTTGGAAGGGGGAAGCAGAAGAGGATGAGGGTCAGGAACCAGCACAACAGTAGAGGAAGCAGTGGAGGGTGAGGAGGTGGTAGAGTGAAGAGACAGGATGCAGATGCGCATCTGAGTTGTTCAGACAATCTGTGACTATATCAGAGGCTGGTAAGATCCAAGAACGCTGAGACTGGCAAAGTTTAGAATCTGGATTTGGACTTAGTAGGAGGGTTCATCTCCATTAATTAATACACATTTGTATACAGGCCCAGCCACGAAGGCCCTGTCTAATTACACCTTTGCATTTGCCCCTCGTTTGGAAAACTCTTCTCTGACCAGGATAAAACCACACAGCCACTACCTTCACCACAGAGCCACGTGTGAGTGCAGTGTGCATGAACCGCTCACCGCATGGACGGCCTAAATACATTTTTCTGGGCAATCCAGGAAGCTCTTCCATGGTGTCTCTGCTTGAAAAATATCATGTTCTAGCTGAGGCTGCTGACAAAGATGAAACATGGTGAGCAGGCCTAGCAAAGAATACTGTGTACAGATGTGGTCTCCTCACCTCAAAAGAGATATTTTGGCCTTGGAAAGGGTTCAGAAAAGGGCAACTAAAACGATTAGGGCTTTGGAACGGGTCCTATATGAAGAGAGGCTAAAGCAACTGGGACTTTTCAGTTTAGAAAAGAGGAGACTGAGGGGGGATATGATAGCGGACTATAAAATCATGAGTGGTGTGGAAAGGGTGAATAAAGAAAAGTTATTTATTAGTTCCCATAATAGAAGAACTAGAGGACACCAAATGAAATTAATGGGTAGCAGGTTTAAAACTAATAAAATAAAGTTCTTCTTCACACAGCACGAAGTCAACCTGTGGAACTCCTTGCCAGAGGAGGCTGTGAAGGCTAGGACTAGAACAGCGTTTAAAGAGAAGCTAGATAAATTCATGGAGGTTAGGCCCATAAAAGGCTATTAGCCAGGGGATAAAATGGTGTCCCTGGCCTCTGTTTGTCAGAGGCTGGAGAGGGATGGCACGAGACAAATCGCTTGATCATTGTCTTTGGTCCACCCCCTCTGGGGCACCTGGTGCTGGCCACTGTTGCCAGACAGGCTACTGGGCTAGATGGACCTTTGGTCTGACCCAGTACGGCCGTTCTTATGTTTCATTTCCCTTTCCCGCCATCCAAAACTGGTGGGCTTGATCAAACTGGTTTTTGTATCACTTTTATTTCTGTTGTGGGTAACATGGCCATCTCTCCACAATTCTGATCTTTCATGAGAAATCCAAACCCTGAAAAATAACATTTTTTCAGGTCAGAAACTGGTCTGCTATTGACGGCAACATTTTCATAGGTAGAAAATTGAAAATGTTGGGTGGGGGCAATTTAGCTTTTCAATGAAAATTTTCCATGGGGGCAGGAATGTTTCTACAGGTTGAACCTCTTTAGACCAGCACCCTCAGGGCCTGACCGGTTCCGAACAAGAGAATTTTCTGGACTACGGGAGGTCAGTGTTGTCTAGCAGCATTGCCAGTTTTTCCACGGCTTACTGGGCTCTTAGAAGACATTTAGGGGTAAATTAGAGCTAAACAGCCCAGCAACCTGAGAGCCGGGACTGGTGGTTGTAAACGAACTTTATGGGATCACAGGGAACTAGGCCACACCCATGAAAAGTGGACACCTGGCTAACTAAAATCATTCCAGACGATTGATGTTTCTGGATGAGAGAGTTCTGGATTAGAGAGGTTCAGCCTGTAGTTTCCGGCAGCTGTCACCTATCTGCCTTAGCTACAGAGTATTAACTATGATGTGTGCACAGACACACTTCTGCTATGGCTGCCCATAGCATTATAAACTCAATTAAAAAGTTGCAGTCTCGTGAAGGTGGAAACAGAGATTCCCAGTCCCCTGGGATAAGCCCCTGTTAAGCCAACCCTTACAGAGTAGCAAATCAATTCCTGGACAGGATTTCTCTCTTTTTTTTTTTTTTCAATCCTCCTAGTTTTCATTCTCTTCCATCTCCCTTCTCCTGCAGAATAAGAGATCATTAATCCAGCCAAAGGCAATGAAACTTTCATTCACACCCAGGAGCACGTCTGAAGTCCACACAAAAAGTAACACATTACCTTGATATCCTGACACTGTGGAAAAAAATGATTCTGGGGAGAGCTGCTTGCTTTTCTTTCTTTATCGGTGATTCATTCAAGACACTGAAACCAGCTGTTACGAGTGGCTGGTGTTTGCTTTACAAAAGGAACAGAAAAAATAATAAAACGACGCTTTCTCTATACACACATTCCTATTCATTCTGCAGATTCAAGCACTAATAGTATTTGACATGTCGGTAATTTGTTTCTTTTTTACCATAATTCATTTAGTGCAGCTCTGCTTTATTATTGTATATTTTACACATTGGTGCACAGAAATATTTCTGAAACAATTCTATTCCTTCTGGTAATCATTCATTCGTGAGCTCTAGCCTAGGGAGGCAGGAGAAGAGACAAGGAAGGACGGTAAGAGGAAAGGAACAGAAATTAAGCGGGGAGGAAGGAGAGAGTGGTGAGGGGATGGAAGAGGGGAAAGAAAGAGCAGGAAGGAAAAGCTGCAGAAAGAAAATAAATGGTGGTGAAGGAAGAAAAGCAACAAGGAAAAGGAACATATGACACTGAAAAAGAGAGGGGGGAGCAGAAAGACCATGTGACACAAGGGAGCAAAACCAGACAAAGAAGAAGTAGAGGGACAGGCACATGTAATTAGAGAAAGGTTGGCCTCTTGGGACTTGTCTACACTAACTCCCAAAGTCGATCTAATCAGCATGACTTCAGCTACACACATAACCATAGGTGACATTGACGGGGCATCTTCTGTGTGGTCAGGCCATCAGGGACTGCTCTCCTCTTGACTCCAGCTACTCTTCTCATCCCGATGGAGTCCTGGAGATGGGAGAATACTCAGCGATCGATTTATCATGTCTAAGCAGACATGATAAATTGACAGCTGGTGGATCGATAATTGCTGTGTCGATCTACCACTCAGTGGAGACAAACTCAGATGAGCTTTATGATCTCCAGCTTCAATTCCTGTGTGCGCCTTAGGCTCATAGTGTAGATTTTGCTGAGCTCCCATCATCGTGATTAGGAAAAGACCAAACTCTTTAACGGGAATGGATGTGTTGTTTATTTCACTAAGTGAAGTATTTGTCTGCCTTTGCGGGTTAATTTGTTACTAGTTGCCTAAATTATTCTGAAGCAGTAGTAAAATATATATACGAGGCGTTCCAGGAAATTCTTCATTTAAGTAAATAATTACCTAAAACCAAAAAATGTATTGAAGTAGGAAGTACTTTAGCAGACACACTAGTTAGCCATCACCTCATTTTTTATATTACTGGATGCTAATGGCTCAATGAATTTAATAAAAGCGGGTTCCAGCTGTGAATTTTGGATCCATTGCCAAACTTCCCCAAAGCCTGAAAGAACTCAGAAGTAGGATTTTGGTTTGATTCATCACATAGACATGTCGCAGCCTCAACATTTGGATCTGGATGCAGATTTTGCTAAAATGTCGGCATGTTTGGTTCCAAATTTGATTCAAGCCCACTCATACTTTTTGTGATGAATCGGCCATGCTGGAAGGATCTCTGCTCTTTTGGAGCTCTTCTGTGCTCTCTTTACTCACGCTGAGTTTGATTTGTGCTTAGGTAGCTTAACATCGGCTCGTTAACATGTGTCCATGAATGTACTTCCTGTCCAATGTAATGTCATTTTATCCAAGAGGGGTTTGAGGTCCTGTTTGGCATTTGGTCCAACACCTTCTCTACAATGGTAATTCAGACCCCGATTCAGCAGAACACTTGAGGACACGTTGAACTTGAACAAGCAAGCTGTGCCATCGACTGTCCAAGGCACTGGTCACTTGCTTGAAGTTAGGTATGACTTCAGGTGGTTCGCTGAAGCAGGAGCATCATGAAAAAAACTGACGCCCAATGGGAAGTGCTCTGAGAAGCCCAGGACAGACATCTTGCATCCGTCTGTCCATCTTGCAGCATAGCTCGTAGCTGGTAGCTCGTGCCTGTGATTCCCACTGGAGTGCCACACACTGTGTTGTAAGTTGCTGATTTGAAGAGTGATGTAGGTGAGGACCCACTTTGGGGTTGGCAATCCCAGGTTTCACCCTGAGCTCAGATGTCTACACTGCAATTTTATAGTCTTGAAGCCAGCTGGCCCATGCTGTGTTAACATACCCCAAGAGGCCACTGTTAGCAATAGGGGTGTTTAAAAAGCGGCTAATTGGGCAACCTTGTAACCATTAAGAATTTTTGCTGTTACACAATTACATGCTGTGGGCTCTGCAGTATAAAGCTTATACTGAAGAGCCTCCAGTGCAGCTGGCTCCCTGGGAGCAGGGCTGGCAGCCAGTGTGCGCTGGGAGCCAACTCCCAGCTGCCGGCTCCACTCCTAGGGAGCCAGCTGCACTTCAGGCTGTCCAGTATAAGCTTTATACTGCAGAGCCCACAGCACGGGGCGGCAGCTGGTTCCCCAGGAGTGGGGCCGGCAGCTGGAAGTTGGCTCCCAGCGCACACTGGCTGCCAGCCCTGCTCCCGGGGAGCCGGCTGCACTGTACGGAAAAGGGACCCCGTTATCTAGGAGTCAGCAGTAAGGATTGGGCTGTGCTCCTTGCTGGCATGAGCCTGGAGGATGTACAATAATAGTCATAAAACTTAGAGGAGTTGGCCATCACATCTCAATGCCACCACATGGACTTGTTCCCTAGAAGGAGCCTATTGGCAACAGACAGAAGGCAGCTAGTCCTCTCTCTTGTGCTCTGCGAGATGCAGTCTCAGAGGCAAGAGCTGCTCTTACCCTTTCCGCTCAGGTCCATCTCATGCTCAGTGGGATGCAAGTCCCATGTGACGACACCTTCTCAGCAAGTCCTAGCTTCTTAACCCTGGCTATTACCTTGCACCATGATACAGCTGCATATAATGGGCCAATCTGGCATCCAACTCCTCGAATAGAGCTAGTGGAATCCGTGGGACTATCTATGCAGTATGTTACGGAGCCATAGAAGGAGGATGATCCAGGTATGAAACGAGATCATGTGAGATGAGACTTCAGTTCCCCGCGTGACCTTGCACAAGTTATCGTATATACTTGAACAAAAGCCCGTTCATTTATAAGCCAACCCTCCTCCCCTCCCCCGCAACATACAGGAAAAAAACGTTAAAAACTCAGTGACCCGTTTACAAGCCGACTCCATATCGGCGGTGTACTAACTTCTGCTCCAGCTCATCAGCCTCCACGTGGGCTGAGGGACATGCTGGCTGCAGGCACGGAGCCTCTCTATTCCCATTGGCTGCTGTTTGCTCTTCCCAGCCAATGGGAGAGGAGAGGCTCCATGTCTGCAGCCAGCAGGTCCCTTAGACTCTGCAAGCAAACCGATCTCACGGTGAGCCAGCGGTTTGTCCTGCTGGGCTGGGAATTGCAGTTTGCTGACCCCTCCCCACAGCCGACAAAAAAAAAAAAGTGTGAAGCACAATGACCCAATGGTAAGCCAACCCCCGCTCTTTACGGCGTGATTTTTCACCATGAAAAGTGCCTTATGATTGAGCAGATACGGTATTTAGTTTCTGTTCCCCTCAATTCCCCACCTTTCATAACAGCAGGTCTCAAACCCGTTGTGCAGGTAGAGATTGGGAGGTGCCGCCGTTGTACCATTTCTCAGCTAGACAAAGGGTAGCAGAGCGGCCCCTGCAGAATCAGCATTGTCAACCCGCCGAGAGAGACGACGGCTCGCCGGAGACAGGGGCTTGTGTCTCGCCGGAGCAGGCCGTCCTGACATTGAAACACATGTTCCAGCCGGGGACGGCTTGAACGGCGCGAGCTGGAGGAAGGCTATGCGTATAATATCAGGTCTTATATTAAACACAAATAAATTCCCTCTAATGCGAGTTTTCAGACAGGTTGTCCTAATATATTAACTTCTGTCTGTGTTTTGAATAGTCAATTTCACGGTGAAATGACTTCTTAATAATATATTTACCACCTGGGAGAAATCTCCCAGCCATCTGGAAAGGAGTGGGGATTTAGTGCCTCCAAATGGAGATTGGATTTGATTTATTTATTTATTATTTACATTTCCCTCGCCAAGCAGCGTGCTTTGGCTCGAGCTCCACCTTCACAGCAGGCCTGGGGGAGGGGCGTCCCGCAACTCTTGTGGGCATGTGGATGGTAGGAAGCACCCAGGACTTCCCCCAGTGACTTCCCGAGGCTGGCGATGGTGGTGATGGAATGTGGCTACTTGGCCGCTAAATGACTCAGCCTGGTCTTTGTTCTGTTCTGTGTATAGAGAGTGTACAGCTGTGAAAGGTGCATGGTGCTGGAAGTGTCAGGAAGCCCAGGTGTGTGCAGATGTCCATGCAGATGTTAGAACATAAGAACAGCCGTACTGGGTCAGACCAAAGGTCCATCTAGCCCAGTAGCCTGTCTGCTGACAGTGGCCAGTGCCTCGGAGGTGCCCCGGAGGGAGTGGACCAAAGACAATGATCAAGCGATTTGTCTCGTGCCATCCTTCTCCAGCCTCTGACAAACAGAGGCCAGGGACACCATTCCTACCCCCTGGCTAATAGCCTTTTATGGACCTAACCTCCATGAAATTATCTAGCTTCTCTTTAAACTCTGTTATAGTCCTAGCCTTCACAGCCTCCTCTGGCAAGGAGTTCCACAGGTTGACTACACGCTGTGTGAAGAAGAACTTTCATTTGTTAGTCTTAAACCTGGTACCCATTAATTTCATTTGGTATCCTCTAGTTCTTCCATTATGGGAACTAATGAATAACTTTTCTTTATTCATCCTCTCCACACCACGCATGATTTTATAGACCTCTATCATATCCCCCCTCAGTCTCCTCTTTTCCAAACTGAAAAGTCCCAGTCACTTTAACCTCTCCTCATATGGGACCCATTCCAAACCCCTGATCATTTTAGTTGCCCTTTTCTGAACCCTTTCCAAGGCCAAGATATCTTTTTTGAGGTGAGGAGACCACATCTGTACACAGTATTCAAGATGCAGGCGTACCATAGTTTTATACAGGGGCAGTAAGATATTCTGTGTCCTATTTTCTATCCCTTTCTTAATAATTCCTAACATTCTATTTGCCTTTTTGACCGCTGCAGCACACCGTGTGGACGTTTTCAGAGAACTATCCATGATAACTCCAAGATCTCTTTCCTGATTTGTTGTAGCCAAATTAGCCCCCATCATATTTATGTATAGCTGGGGTTATTTTTTCCAACATGCATTACTTTACACTTATCCACATTAAACTTCATTTGCCATTTTGTTGCTCAATCACTCAGTTTTGTGAGATCTTTTTGAAGTTCTTCAGAGTCTGCTTCTGTCTTGACTATCTTAAACAGTTTAGTATAATCCGCAAACTTTACTACCTCACTGCATTTCTTTCCCTATGCACAACACTCATGCCTGGGTCTTTGCCCCCGAATGCATGAGTGACTTTCCCTTCCTTTCTAATTAGAGGTGCCATGCCATTTGCATTAGGAGCTCTCCTTTAATGCATGCAATGAGGGAACTGGCATTTGGAGTCAAAAGCCCACCTTTCTAATCCTGTCTTCTCTCCGGGTGCCTGTGTGTTTGATGCAATTGGCCCCCTTTGTCCACAGACCCAATGTTCTTGAGCCATCTGAGGTTACATCCTTGGATGGAGATGGTAGTGGTACCGTTCCGATTCAGGCAGTTTTACTCCATGCCTTTCCCAAACTTGGGTGGCTCAGATATCCTAGAATCCAAAGCGTTCCAGGCTCTGACGATCAAGGGAGGTGGCAAACTCATCGTTCCTTGACATCGTGAAATCGAGATTGGATATTGGGCTCAAATGTATGCTCCAGTCTAATTCAGCCACAAGCTTTGATAGTGTTCACTTGCATAGAAAAAAAATTCCTTCCCCATGCAGGAATGACTGGGCAAAATTACGAAGGAGGTCGGGAGAAATGATAAAATCGGTGACTCTGTGAAAACCTAGTATCATCAGCCCATTCTGAATGTCAACATGTGGCACTCCCATCTTTTCAACTGGTGTGGTGCTGAAATCTTAAATTCTCGCGTTGTGCAGGATCTCAGTGTTATCTAGTGGGAATCACCTGCTGGAAGAGTAAAAACTCCAGGATTAGAAGGGCTAGGGGGAAAAAAAATTCTGATCTAGGAGTGAGCTTTGCATCTCTGGCCCATCTTCACAGAAAAGCATTAATGTTCTTTGCAAAAACTGCTTCATTAGCACTTCCCTATCTGCTGCTTGATATTCCATACAGGTCCCCAATGTCGCACTTGAGTGAATCTCTTTGGTACGTTTTGTTTTGCATACCCCATGTATGGTATTTAATAAATTCCTCCAGGCATGTTTGTACATGTCATTACGGTCTGAAGAGTTTACAGTCTTGCTGTCTGAATCATCTCTTTCTTGGAGG
Source organism: Pelodiscus sinensis (assembly GCF_049634645.1). Classification (NCBI taxonomy): domain Eukaryota; kingdom Metazoa; phylum Chordata; order Testudines; family Trionychidae; genus Pelodiscus; species Pelodiscus sinensis. The sequence continues at coordinate 14,533,164 of NC_134736.1, forward strand.
GCTATATAATCTTCATGGTTGCAACCTGGCATGAGTTAGAACACCCTGAACACTAGGGTTGAGCTTATCTCTGGCACATGTCCTCTGGTTTTAGGGGTGCCGTGGTCAGACGCTGTGGGAACTACGGCAGTTGGAAACCCGTGTTTAAAATGACAAGCTACCACTTTAATTTGTAAGGGGTTTTCTGGTCCTGCCTGCAAGCTCTGGGTGGGGAAGTGTGCTGAACCTGTCTGCCAAAATCCAGCCTAGTGTGAGATGGGCAGTGTTGAGCCTTTCTGCCCTAGAGAGACAACGCAGGTTGCTCCCCGTTTATGGATTCCTCTGGGTGAGGATTCTGCATTCTAAGATATGCAGCCATGTTGCATTGCAGCCCCTTTCACAGCTCCCCGGCACATGAAAACAAAGTCCAGCTTTCACCACAGATCAGCGCACAGGGTTCGTCCATGGAAACGAAACCAGCCAATCTCTCTAGGCTGGAACAAAGTGCGGAGACCTCACTTGAACCAGGCATGTAACTGATCCAGGGTACGGCCCGGGGTTTCCTAGACCCACACGGAGGAAAGCTTTAGTAGATGCAGGGTGCAAGAGAGGCGTGATCTGTCCAGAAACATCTGGTCAGGTGGTGGGGGGGGGGGGGTATAGTTATTTCTGGTCCATCCTTAAAATCCCTTATTCCTGCCTTTGATTTTGATTTTTAACTTGCTGCTTCACTTTGGCTTGAACCATGTGAGAACCAAACACAGAGGAAGGAAGGCCGCTTTGGCTAAGGCCCTGGCCTAGCATTCGGCAGAGCTGAGTTCATTCCTAGCCCTTAGAAAAGACTCTGCTGTACCTTGGGCAGATCGGTCAACGCTGCTGTGCCTCCTTCGCTGTTCATCAATAAGACTTAAAAAACAAGGAATGGTCCTGCAGCACCCGAGAGACGAACCAAAAATGTAGATGGTGTCATGAGCTTTCGTGGGCACAATATTTCCTGTCTTATTAATTTAGATTGTTGGGTCTTTGGGGGTAGGAATGGTTACTTACGATGTATGTGTATCGCATTTACCATCACGGGGTCCTGAACTGCATGGAGCCATTGCTGGAATATACGCTCCAGTGTGATCCCATCTTTTCAATAGGCCATGCCAATTCCCTGGATACAAGCCCCTGGAATCTTGGGCTGTTAGCAATCCAGGCCCAAAAACTTGCAGCCCCAGCTCCAGCATGATATTTCTGTGGTTGCTGCAAGGAAAAGCACTGAAGCTGGAATCCAAGGCTATGTACTATGCTTGGAGTTTCAGCTTTCAAATGTATAAAGCATCAATCTTTAGCTAGCAGCTCATGAGCTATCAGCTGCTACAATCAAGTGTAAAAGACTGTGGCAAAGGCGCTTAGTTGGTGGAACTGCACAAATGCTTTCTGGACCAGCAAACATTTCCAAGTATTGGTTCTGGACCAGTGATTAAATGTGATCCCTGATTAAATATGTCAGCTGGCTACCAATACTGAATAAGCCTAAAGATAAACAGGGAGATTAAGAGTGGTGTTATTTCACCCTAGTAGACTGCTTCAGAATAGGTTTGGGGAATTTCCTCCTTTTGTATTGTTATATCCACAACTGCAAATATTTTCTTTTAGTATAAAAATGCTGATCTTGAATATGTTGACAAGAGACAGGATAGCAACATAGTTCTGGTCCTAAAGATGCCACATCAAGGCTTGTTGCTATAGTTGGCCAGCAAAATTGCTTCCCTCATCCACAGTGTCCAGTTTGCTAGTGTGACTATGCAGCAGTTCTTGGTAAACTTCTCCAAAGAACTTAAGAGATTTAGGAACCTACGTCCCATTGAAAGTAGAACCAAGGTGACAAGTTTTATCTTCTGTCCCTAAGAATAATTCCATCAGAGAAAGAGAAATTCAGACAGAGACCCAGCTGCACTCACAGAGGCCCAACTTTGGGAGCAATTTCCCCACCGTGGATAATAAGCATTCCTCTCTAGGACTTCGTTGCTACCCAATCAACGAGCAGTAATAGCGCCATCCAGTGCCCCCCCAATAACACCATTTTATTTTATTTTTAGGTATTTAGTTAATCACAATCTGAAATTAATAATGGATGGGATTGTTCAAAAGTACCTGAGTGAGTTAGGAGCCAAACTCCTGTCCCTTATATACTGTAAAAATCTGTGTTTTAATAAATTCCTGGCTACTTAGGATGTTACTCTTGTCAATGTGCTGAAAACCATAGCCCCCAGAGAAAAGAAGAGGTTGCAACTCACACCCAGTGCCTGTAAATCACAAACTGCTATTGGTGGAACACAGGGAGAATCTTTCCTCGTGACTCGTATTTCAAGTTTTCTGTAGGATTGGATTCAATCCAACTACACTACAAACCCACGCTGAAGGCCCTGGTTTCTGGGGTCAGGTAATGTGGGCAGAATCTCAAACCTCATTTTTAAAGTGTCTTTAGCCCACAGGGTTGTGAGAAAAAGATTGAAAATGTGATCTGAGCCTAAGCAATGCCTGGGCGTCTGCCTGAGTCTGCAGACAGCCTGAAACCATTGTGCTGACAGGGGGAACTATCGCATGCATCTCACGGGTGCTAATGCCAGTATCGACTTCCCTGGCATGCTCCACCAACCCCACCCCAGCAAGAGACTCTATATGGCAGGAGGAAAAGAATGAAGATAGCCAAATCCTCACCTTAAGTAAGTGGCGGCACCCTGGCTACTGGACTAAGCACTGATGGTCTCTCTAGGCTGTACCCAACTTTCCAGCAGAAGAGACACCCCTAACCCTGCTGCCAGTCCTGAAGTCCACCCTCCCTTCTACTGAGAGGGTGGCCTCCGACACTCCCTGTCCGTGTGGGGGCGGGGCAGCAGAGCAGGTGAAGGGGTGGAGCCACAGCGGCTTTCCAGTTCTGATTCAGTCCAGCAGGGGGAGTGTGGCATGCACACATACCATGAGGTGCACCCGCCGGCCCGCTCCTTACACCGAGGGGACCAGGTGGCAGGGCTGTGCTGATGCATTCTCACGGCCCAGCCCAAAGTAGCACCCCAGCTGCCCACGCGTCCAAGGGTGGATTTCTGTGCCTGGCATCTTGCCGTAGGAACTCGCTTTATTTCGTTATTTGTAATCCTGCCGAAAGGCTTGGAACGGGCCCCCGTCGAAAGCGCCTCCCTTCACAGCCCATTTTCCATACGTCGTTCGGCTGCCGAGGAGCTGCCGTATCAATAATCATGGGGTTTCTCTCTGCCTGCTGCGGAAAGGAGTTTGAGAGAGCACATTATTACAGAGAGTAATGGATGGGCTGGGGGAGGGGCACGGGAATAATTGTGACGAGAAGGCTTGGAAACATCATCAAGGCAGGAGTGGGGTTTGGCTGCTCTCTCGTGTCACCAGCTCTCAGAGACTAAACTAATTGTCCATAAATCAATGGAACCCATTTAAGTTTATGGCTTTTCATTGTTTCTTTAAGAAACAACGGCATGGAGACGGGAGACAGATTGCGGCTTGCTCCCGGCCCCAGCGAGAGCGTTACGGATTCAGAACCCCTTAGGATCTCCAGTCATGCTCCAGACTCCCATTGTGATAAGCACTGTACCGGGGTGGGGAACCTGGCGTGGCCCCTGGTTTGCCTGGCTCTGGCCCCTGAGGCTCCAGGCTTTCTCACCAGCATTGGGGAGCCGATGTTGGTGCTCCAGCCATACACCCCACCCAGACCCCCCACCTTCACCTTGCTCCTGTACCCTACCTCTCAGGCAGACCCCTAACCTCCAGTCCGCTCCTGCACCCACCTTCTCACCCACACCCAGCCCCTGTACCCTACTCCTGCATCCTCCCTCCCACCCAGACCCAAGCCTGCTTCCCGGCAGTCCCCTCCCGCAAACAGAGCCCCTCATTTTTGGTCCTACCCAGAGCCTAGAGGGGCCCACAAAATCGACTCGCCCGGGCCCCTCAGGCACTGGTGTGTGAGCGCAAAGTGGGGAGCGTCTTTCTGCTTCTCAGCTGGGAGCCACATCAGCGAGCTGTTGGGTTTTATTTTCTTTTTTCTTTTCACCTTTGTGTGGCTCCTCACTGATTTTTCTGTTGCTGCAGCAGCCCCGATCCAAAACCAGTTCCCCGACCATGGATACGTGCACAGCAAAAACAGCTTTCAATCTTGGTGCTGTTGGGTCCATTAAGAGGAACCATCAAACTAACCCTGGAGTTCAAGTCAATATCGGAAATGTGCCCAAAAATCTAGGTCGCTGGGAGCCCAGGTTTACTGTGACGTGAATGTGTTCAGCTGTTAGAAATAACTGAAGCCACTAACGTGGTTAATTTATGAGCATGGCCTGTTTGAAATGGGCTGTAAAATTGCCCGGATGTGCTCCGATCTCATGGTGACAGGGCATAAAAACCTAGACAGACACAGGGCTGCTGTCCCCAAGGAATGTCCAGGCCTGACTGGAATTGATCCATTTGTGAAGTCCACAGTGTTTGGACAGTTTTTTTTTTCTTTCCTGGTGTTTCTCAGACCCTGTACGCCCATTCCCCTCTCACGCTCCCCACCCCGCAAAGACCCCAGCCAGCTCCTGCACCCTCCCTCCAGGCCAGCCCCCTCGTCTCCAGCCCACCTATGCACCCAGCAGAGCCACTAGGCCCCATGGGCCCACGGACAAGGTGGTAGGTGCAGGGGTGGCTCTCCATCCCCAGAAAAGAAGGGCTGGAACTGGTGGTGGCTGCCCAGCTGCTCCCAGGGCAGGTGGCTTGCTGATACTGCCCTCGGCCCCACCTCTCCCGAGGTGTGAATCATAGAATCCTAGAGCTGGAAGAGACCCCAGAAGGTCATCAAGTCCAGCCCCCTGCTCTAGGCAGGACCAATCCCAACTCAATCAACTCAGCCAGGGCTTTGTCAAGCCGAGACTTAAACACCTCTAGGGATGGAGACTCCACTGCTTCCCTAGGGAACCCATCCCAGTGCTTCACTAGCCGCCTGTAGAGTGTGACGCTGGTGGTCCCTTTCACTGGTTGAATATGGCATCGGTACGGAAGAGCACACGCTGCCCTAGGCTGCCTCTGACAGCTGGGTTGGAGTGCATGGCTCTTCCCTGTCTCTGTAGTGGCCCAGATCCGCGGGGAGTTTGCTCTGAACCCAGTGGCCCAGGCACAGCTGTTTAAAAGAACGTAGACCATTCTCCCGGGGGGGCTCCATCCGGGCTAAGCAGGACCAGCAGATCTTTCCCATGACAATATTTTGCCATTTGTCTCCGGGTAGCACTCGCATCCCTCGCAATTTGCTTTGCTGGTGACATTGTTTGCGCACCGAGCTCATTTCCTGTCGAAAACTCGAGAGAGCTGAACTATTTGAATGTCGGCCTTTTGGTTTCTAAAGCTATTTTGCTCCCAGCCAGCCTGGTTTCCATCCATATCTGCTTCCTTTTCCCTGGGGAGGGAACCTTCCCCACTTTTCTGCTGTGTATCCTATAGCGGGTGCTGCATCCCTGCACTCTCCTTACTTTGGGGAATCTGGCACTCCCTGAGCTCGGGGAGTTGTCGCTGATGAGTGTGGGGCGTTGGCCTCTCCAGGAAGGGAGGAGAGGGATAGCTTTTTACACCCTGAAAACAGACGTGCTATCTCTATTTTTTATCAAAGGGGGGGGGGGGAGATTCTGTCTAATAGCCAGACTCAAATTTGATTCCTTGCTGCTCAGCCATCATCCTGTGTTGTCGCCTAACACCCTTGGGGGCAGGGAGAGGGCACGTTTTCCACATTTCTCAATGGGGAAGGTGCTTTTCCAGCATCTGCTTTGCAATCAGCCATATAAAACAGGGCCGTTTGCAGCCCTTTTCGGATCAAAAGCAACTCCCTTCTTCTGAGTATTTACTCTGAATCGAGAGAGACTGGCACCTCTAGGGAGCCGAGATCTGGAGAACTTGGAAGGGGCAGGCAGTTGTGGGAGCAAAGTGTTCTAGGGGGGTTAATGCATCGTCCGAGGAATACACGCACACAAGCGGCACGGCTTTTTCTGTATCCATATTGCTAAAACAGTACAACGCCGCTAGCACGGATCAATTATAGCTGAGTCAAGGCACATTGCGCTGGTATAACTACCCTCTTGTGGAAAGGGCAATACGCTCTCCTGGTGTAACTGTGTCCACGCAAGGAGGTGTGCACACATAAGTGTGCAATAGAAAATCCTATTTCTAACAGACATGCCTACCAGCACAATTGCTGAGGCTAGATCATGCATTAGAAAGAAAGAGCACCAAGTTCCTGTCTTGTATCCTGGGCCAAAAGCCAGTAAGTAGGACTGATTTTTATCCACCTTCAGAGCACCAAGGAAATCATAATTCTTACTATGTGGTATTATCATCATCCCGCTCCCCCACAATGTTACAGATCAATAAACTGACGCATGCTGGAGGATAAGTGATTTATATTAGGCAAAACTATTCCCCTAAGTAGGTGGTGAAGCACTGGGATGGGTTCTCTAGGGAGGGGGTGGAATCTCCAGAGGTTTTTAAGTCCTGGCTTGACACGTCCTGGCTGGGATGACTGCGTTGGGGTTGGTCCTGCTGTGGGCAGGGGGCTGGACTCAGTGACTTCTGAGGTCTCTGCCCACCCTAGGATCCTATGATTCTAACAGGGCAGATGTGTCTGACTGGGGAAGAAACAAAAACCCAACAGTGCATCTTGCTTCTCTCTGAATGCAACTGGAAGCAGTCAGCAGCCCCAAAAGGGGCAAGTTTGTTCTTCCAGGATGTAAATGGTAGCACCTAGGCTGGAAATGCAAATCTAAAAATGCATACAGTCCTGTTAGAGGTGCAACATCTGCATTTGCACATCTGCTTCTTTGCGTGTCTAGTGTGTGCACCTCAGTTTGCCTCTGCTCTTTGGGGTTTGGAAGGGAGATGGACGGGAACATAGTTTCCCATCCTGTCAGGGGTGGAAATAGAGAATTTGAAATGTTTTGTCCTGTCCTGAGTGGAGTTGGAAAGACAAAATCTCAGCCTTTCACAAACTGACAACCTCTGGGGGAGAAGGGATGGTTTGAATCAATCAAAACATTCAATTTCAATCTTTTTTAATGATGATATTATAATTAGCTTAAACTGCTAAACAAAGTCATTCAAACCAGAAAAAAACAGAATGAAATTGGACAGTCTGACAAATGTGAAAATATAACAGTGAGCCCTGTGGCACCTTAAAGGCTAAATGTGAATTCTGACAAATGCGAACGTCTTTCCCAAATCTTTTTTTCAAAAGAAGAAACTTGTCAAATCCGACGCTTTCCCGCTAACTGTTTCTCTTTTGACAAGTCAGCATTTTCCAACAGAAACCCATTTAGTTGTAAATTCCCAGCCAGCCCTGGTTTTGAGCTTGTATTTTTGTGAACTCAGCTTCAGAGCCAGCATCGGACAATCATGTCCTGGCACAACAGACGCTTTTAACGCTGGCTGAGACCTAACAAGGTTTTGCGACTGGCGTGGAGAGTTTTGGAGCAGTCCGTTATTTCTCCAGCCCAGAGGTGATGCAGCAGGGAAGACGTATCTCTTCGGCGCTCCTCTGTACCACTTGCTCGGGCACAGCTAATGAGAGAGGACGTGCTAGCAAACTCGTATAGAAGGGGGAAAGGTATCGGCGGTGAAGTAATAACCTGTGCATAAGGGGCTACCCTGGGCCTTGGGAATGCTTCATTCAAATCCTTTTTTCACCCCAGAGACCTTGTGAGAGACCAGCCTCTGTAGCCCAGTTCTCAGCTATCAAATGCCATACTGACCCGACCGGCCTACCTCTCAGCGGCGTCATGAGGATAGATGCGTGGACGAGGGCGAGCTGTACCAATGCGAGACGGATGGGGACTGTCGGGAGGTAGAGCGTAAGGGCAGGTTACTGTGGAGGGAGAACCCTGCCTGGCGGGAGCTTTGTGAATCATAAGACCTGCACGTGATTTGCAAGTCTTGTATTTATTTCACTTATATGCAGCTGTGCATGTGATTTGGCTAAGATATGTGGGACTGATGCAGGTTTGCATTAGGAGGAGCATTGCCAGTAGATCTAGAGAAGTGATTATTCCCCTTTATTTGGCTCTGGTGAGGCCACATCTGGAACATTGTGTCCAGTTCTGCCCCCCCCCCCCCCCCCCCCGCCAACTACAGAAAGGATTGGAGAGGGTCCAGCGGAGGGTAACCAAAATGATTCGGGGGCTGGAGCACATGACCTATGAGAAGAGGTTGGGGGATTTGAGTTTGTTTAGTCTGCAGAAGAGAAGAGTGAGGGGGGATTTGAGAGCAGCCTTCAACTTCCTGAAGGGAGGTTCCAGAGAGGATGGAGAGAGGCTGTTCTCAGTGGTGGCAGATGGCAGAACAAGGAGCAATGGTCTCAAGTTGCGGTGGGAGAGGTCCAGGTTAGATATTAGGAAAAACTATTTCCCTAGGCGGGTGGGGAAGTGCTAGGATGGGTTCCCTAGGGAGGGGAATGGAATCTCCATCCCTGGAGGTGTCTAAGTCTCTGCTTGACCAAGCCTTGGTTGGGATCATTGAGTCGGGGCCGGTCCTGCTTTGGGCAGGGGGTTGGATTCGGTGTCTCCTGAGATCTCTGCCCGCCCTGGGGTTCCATGGTTCTATTTGTCTCAGGCTGGTGTGTGAGTTACTTATGGTTCTGGGGGGATTGGGGGGGGTAGATGCCTTATGTGGGGCTTGTCGTGTGTGCGAGGATCACATGTGATTTGTCTGCACTCACCTGTGCTTGGCATCTCTGCCTCCCCGGGCTTTGGCAGTGAGGGGCAGGGGTGCCGAATGCAGCAAGGCAAGACCTGCTCTAGATGTGTCAGTGCGGGGGTCTCGCTGCTGCCGCGGGGACCTCTGAAAGCAGCCTCGGTGAACAGACTGGCCCTCGCTCAGCTGCACCATCCACGCCGCGCTGCAATCGCTTCTCCCACCGGCAGTGGCAATGCCCCCGGGAGCCCCCGCTGCTTTCTCTGTGCACAGGAGACCGCTCCTCTACCGCTCAGCCCTTCTCTTGAAAGGCTAATGCTTAGCTCCATCCCCCGGGGTGGCAGGGCGTGTGGTTAGCATAGCGCTCCACTGGGTCACCTCTTCATCGTATTCGGAGCAGGCCGAGCACCCAGCTGGGGCTATTGCTTGCCCAGCCTGGGGGCCCTGCCCTCAAGCCACCGACGTACCCCTCCTGCCTATCCCTGTGCTGTCTGAGCGCTCGTCAGAACGTGCTAGCAGGTCTCTCTGCAGGGTGCTGCTCCTGCAGCTTCCGGCAGTAGCAACGTCCCAGCCACGATGCTCTACTAGGCTGGCAAACTACCCACCGCCCCAACCCAGCGATCGACACGGTGCGTCAAGAGGGCCAATGGTCGGGACTCCTGGGTTCTCTTCCCAGATCTGGACGGGAGTGTGGTGGTCTTGTGGGAGGGGGGAGGACAGATGGGCGTGGTGCTTTAGGCACCTCCCAGGGATTCGGGCGCTCCAGGCTCAATTCTGTTCCCTGTCCATAGAACTGGCATAAAACTGCCTTGACGCTCAGGGCTGGCACTGTGGGCTTCATTGCTCACTCTCCCTCTGGACTGGCGCGAGTCTCTGGCAAGTCATTTTGCTTCCCTCTGCAATTGGGGACTTCTGCGCTTAGCTAGAGCTCCCAGCAGCGCTGTGACATTCCGCTCGGTGCTGGTCGGGTGGCATCGCAGGGCCCTGGGGTAAGAGGTGCAGGGTGTTGGGGTTTATTACCCCCTTCTATCTGGCCCGTCCATTGCCAGTGGGAGCGTGACGCACGGCCTGCAGCTTCTGGGTTTCCTGGGATCTAGTCTTGGGGCAACACGGCTCCCTCACGTCCTCAGACAGCGCGGCTGCCATTCTTCCTCCTCGAGCAGCCGCTAAAATGATTTTGGTTTCCCAACACAGAACCATTTCAGCTCGGAAATACCCGCCCGCCTGCGAGATCCTGGGGCATCGTGTGAAGGCAGGTTGGCGGGGGAGGAGGAATCAGAATCAGAGGGGAATGAGGCATTTCAGAAATCCACCCCCACGGTTGTGGGGCCAATCTCCCCGGCTGGCGTTCAGTGCCTACTAGACAAAGACCGGTATTGCGTTAGCAAGGGACACGGGGCTGCTGGCTGAGTCTCCTTCCCCGGCTCTAATTGCAGCCCATGGTGCTATGGGGCACTGGAGCAAGGGGGTTGGGAAGATGGAGCATCAGGGACGGGCTGCATGTCTCTAAGCAACCAGGCCTGCCAGGGAAGGGTGGAGCTGGGCATGTCTGGGAGCCAGCATGCGCTGTTCTTGGCCAGGAGTGTCTAGGAGTCAACCCAGGCTGTGCTTTCTCGGCAGTGGTCAGGCGGGACAGGCCGGGATCCAGTTCAGTGTAGTGTTGCGGGGTGTTTTCCAGGCTCAGCGGTGTCCTGAGCTGTAGGCATTGGAGTGCATGAATAGGGGGGAGGGGTCGACTTTTGGGTTGAGGCCTCGGGCCATGCAGCAGTGAGGATCCTGGTTCCACCTCAGCTCTCCTCTCCTGCTCGGGATGAGAACACTGTGCAGACGGACCTAACGCCACAGCAGAGGGGCTGAGGGGGGACTTTGGCAGTGTCTAGAGGCTGGGCACAGGGGTGAATTCCCTCCTCTTGGCTCTCACTGGAGATCCACCCGCCACCGCGCCTACGGGTCCAGGTGTTCTTCCCTGCAGTGTGACCCCCTTATAGCCCCAGACGATGTCTTTTAAACAGGCACGGTTAGCTGGCTCTGCGTCTTCCTGGCCAGGGAACCGAAAAAGCCAGACAGAGCTGAGCGCAACATCTGTCCTACTTTCCAGGCCCATGTTTCCCTGCGAGAGGGCAGGAACTGTATGTGTCAGCCAGCCATGCGGAGCTGGGACGACTTCCATTGCATAAGGGCAGCGCGCTCAGTGTAAATCAGAGTAGCTCCATGCAAGCTGGTAGAGGTTACATCAGCTGAGCACCCATCCCTACATGTATGGCTTGCTCCCCCAGATGTGCCAGCTTAGATCTGTTCTCTCCCTCCCATCCCCCCAATTACACTCTCTTTTGCTCATTCCTCCTTTTAAGTCTCTCCCCATCTGTCTGGCTGTCTCCCCTTCTGTTCAGCTCCCTGTGTCCTCTATCCATCTTTTTTTTTTCTTGGCAAAAAATTAAGGAGAAAAAACAACTCAATAGACTTTTTTTCCCAATAACCTTCGTCAAAGTCTCACCAGGTTACATTATGCTTTAATAGCATTTAAGCCAATCTGCCTGATGCCACTGGAAAGGTCAATTAAATTCACCCTAAAATTTTTGCTCCTGGCTCATTATACATTTGGAAAATGAATTAGAAGCACAAGGTGCCCCGGAGGTTTCTGATATTTTGCTAATGAATATGTGTGAGATTGCGCACACACACACAAAATGCTTCTCTGGCCAGCCCAGGGTAGCTGGGTCAGAGAAATGGCCCCAGATTGTGTCCTGATGGGAGTGGAAGGAGGGGAGAGGTAAAAGAGTGGTGTGGTGTCTCACCCCGAGGAAACCGATGCTCTGGGTCGTGCAGTGAGGACTTGGGGAGGGGAGCGCAACAGAGAGGGCGTCAGAATGGACAGTGTCACGTGGTCCATGCAGCCAGATCCCTTCTCTGCACACAATTTGTGATCTGCCCATCGTTCAGTGGCACGGTCGCAAGGGACAGCAACATGTTCAGAGGTGGCCTGTCCCAGACGATTGGGAGTGCCGCTTGGGGTGCCCCCCCCATTCCTATTTTCTCTGGATCTTTAATGAGTTTGTCTTCACAATGTACCTGTGTGGGGGGGCACAGCTCTTATCCCCATTTCACAGCCAGAGGACTGAGGCCCAGAGAGTGTGATGTGGCCCACAGCACCCAAGAGGTGAGCAGGAATTGAGCCCGGCTCTCCCCAATTGGAGGCTACCATCCTAACTCCTGGGTCCTCTCCTCCCTCCCACGCCACGTGCACCATGCATTGTTGTGTACAGTTTGCTCAACAGTGCACTCCAAATGCCCCAGCTCTTTGGGGAGAGATTTATAGCATCCACTTCCCCATGTCTTGGCCCCCTTTGCCATTGCAAAGTCAACTTCTGCCAGTGAAAACGTTCACCAGGCTGCATGCCCCACGCCTGCAGCTGCTAAATGTTGAATCCACCCTTGTAAATGTACCCCGCAGAAGTGCTCATGCCTGCATCCGTTCGGCATCTGTGTTGCTCAGCCATCAGGAGTCTTCCCTGGCCCATCACAGCTAAGATATGCAGATCGGTAACCAGTCCATTCAGGAGAGACATCAGAATAGCAATGGCGCCATAGGGAACACCAGAAGCAGAAACTCATTAACCAAGCGAACGACCAATTGCAAATTGTGAGCGAGATATTCACGAGATGCTCTTCATTGTGGGCACCTTGGTTTTAAGATGCTCAAAATGAGACCTCTGACGATGCATCTGACGAAGTGGGTCTTTGCCCACGAAAGCTCATGCGCCAACACTTCGGTTAGTCTCTAAGGTGCCACAGGACTCCTCGTCAAAATGAGACCTCTGATTTTCAGAAAACACTGAGCACCCACCCTCTGAAATTCAAATCCCAAATCACTAGATGTTTTCTAAAAACGTTGGCCTCGCCCCTTGGGGTTTCCTCGTACAAGGTGCTGTGCAGCTCTGCTCAAAACCCAGAATTTCTGTCCCAGGGGAAATTCTGACCTCTCCACATTTGCTTTCATCTCAAATTGGAACAAAAACTTACAGGGAAAAAAATCCCCTCAAATAAAACGTTCAAAAAATTGCTATGAGTTTATGGAAGCATTTGGTTTGATAAAATCCCGCTGTTTCATTCTGATGTCAGCGTTTTCATATTTTATGGTACCTCACAATTCATAATGGCATATAAAATTAAGCACATATCAAAACCAGTTGCTTTGAGCCCTCTCTCCCCATCAAAACGTTTTGCTCTGATACTAAAGACACAAGGTTTTGTCGGAATGGTCTGTTCCATTGGCGAGTGTCTGTCTGCTTTCATGAAATGGCCTTTTCGGATGCTCCGATATTTCCCCCTGGAATATTTTCCCATCTCTAGAGCTTCTTAAACGGTGGCTTCTTAAACATGTGCTTGTCTTTGGGCACGGGGCCAACTCTGTTGACTTGGAGCTCCGGGCCCAGGTTTTGAAAGGAATCTAGGTGCTGCGGTGCCCAGCGTTGTAAACCCTAATTGATTTAGGAGCCTAAATGTCAATTTCAGCAAGGATTTAGGCACTTACGAGCCAAAACGCCATCAACTGTCCATGGTATTTTGGCTTCTACATCCCTAAATCGCTCTTGAAAACAGGGCTGCCAGCAGCGGGTAGTAGCCCCAGGGCATGACAGTTTAAAAGGGCCCAGGGCTCCAGGCCACCAGTGTTACAACCGTGGCAGCAGTGGCTATTGCAATCCCAGGCCTTTTAAATCCCCTCCCAAGCCCCACGTGGTGCAGTCTTGGTGGTGCTAAAGACAGGCTGCCCGTAGCCCTGCCCCTTCCGTGAGTAGGCCCCACCCCTTCCAGGTCCCAGAGCGGACCCCCTGCATTGCCCAGGGCATAGCAATCTGTTGCCTGTTCTGGTTGAAAATGACATTGAGGCTCCTAATGTTAGGTATTGGCCTGGAGAACCCACCAGTGCCTAAATACCTTTAAAATCTGAGCCTCCATATGTTGCTGTCGCGAGGCTAGAGCACTCGGTATCTCACGGGAGTACGACCTTAGCCCCACTACCAGGTCATTGCCACCACTACGAACGTGCCTGGGACATCAAGCCGGAAGAGTCTGCAACGCACCATGCCGGCCGGGGGCGTGGCAGTCCCGGATGGGGCGAAAGGTCCACGGGAACGATCTCGCTGTCAGTTTCTCGGCAAATCTCCCCACTAGACGTGAACCCTCGCTGCCCAGAACCCGAGCCATAACCTCTGCACGAGCAGCCAGCGGCGTCGCCACGTGACGTGGGAATTAACCTCCCCGCCACCAGCTTTGTCTCCACGAGGTGCCTGGGAGGTCCCTTCTAGGCCCTTTTGCAAGCAAGGGACAGAGACTGAGATGCAAAATAACCAAAAGAAGGGGGAAAACACAGAAATGAAGAGGGGAAGGGAGGGGAGGCGAGGGGAGGGGGTGAACAGAGCATTGTGCTGCTCTGCAAAATGTGTGCTAAGAAGACATGTGGCTGCTGCTAGTATCCGTTTGGACTGAGTGAAGGATGGCTGCTTTGGAGCCCAGGTGGTAGGCTCAGAAAATTTTAAAGAGAGCAGGAAAGGGGAACGGTTGTTCTCTTCCCCCTCCCCAGGATATTAGGACTGCACCGGGGAGATTGGCATGGTTCTGCGATATCAATTAATTGTGCATTAGTCAATCAAATAGCTAATTAGCTATTAACATTTCCAACATGCGTCGCCTCTCAGACTCTAACCCCGCAGCCGCTTGTTTCGGCTCTAGCAGCGGGGTTGGGAAGACGGATCTGTGCTGGCGAAGGTTCGGGACCCCTGGGGAGATGCGCTAGGTGGTCGCGACCATGGGACTTGGAGTGAGGGAGGTGCTAGCCCGTAAGACACGGACTCCAAGTTTCATCATTGCTTAAAAGTGTGGTGGAAAAGAGGTGTGTGTGGGAGGTGGTACAGCGTGATCCCTTGCAGTGTGCGCCTCTGTGTGTCTGACACCGCGTGCAATCACCCCCTTCCGCATACGTGTGTATGAGGGTACAGGGTTCCCAGTGTGTGCCCTTCCGGGTTGTGGTGTGTGCATGTGTTGTCACGTTGCAGGTCCATCCGTTGTGCTTGGGACGGCTGGATTCCTTGTGGCTGTGAGTTTTTCTCAGTGAGTCTGTTCTGCTGCCATGGTATAGAACAGTGATTCCCAGCCAGGAGTCCAGGGCCCCCATGATAGCCCTGAGCAGGATTCGGGGGTCTGCCAAGCAGGACCAGCATCAGCCTGGCTGGGAGCCAGGGCAGAAAACCAAAACATGACCACATGGCCGGAAGCCTGCGACCCCACACCCTGCCACCCATGGCTGAGGCCAAAGCCTGAACACCTTAGCTTCATATGGTCCCAAGTTGCCTGAGGCCCACGGCAATTGACCTGCTTGTTACCCCCTAGCACGGGCCCTTGCTTTTATATGGAGAAAACCACTTATTGTGGAAAGAGCAGACCCTGGCCAGAGAGAGAGGCCAAGAATCCCTGGTAGGGAAAATGACAGAGCTCAGTCTTGTTTGCTCTCATCATGAGAGCACTGCAGGGTTTTCTGGTGACACTGAAAAACAACCTGTGTAAAACTGGCAAAAGCAAATCCTACTTTGCCTATCACCATTAACCTCTGGAACTCACTGCCACAAGATACGGAGGTCAGGCACTCCCTAGGGGCTACTTTCCTTGGTTCCCTGATGAATGCTTTCCCCGTTGCCCAATATGCAATGCAAGGCTCTGGCTGAACGCGATGTGGTGTCTGGACATCTGTGTGGCATACGGAAAATCAGGTACAATGGAAGGTGACCCATGAGGAGGAAAGTGCTTTGGAGGTGCCTATGGACCTGCTATGGTCACGACACTCCCCTCTTAAATCCTGCGGTGGGCACGCCAGTTCAGAGAGGGAAGCCTGTCCTTCTGTCTGTCTTGTCCGTAGGGAGCTCCCAGGCCTGTCCTTTCAGAGCTAAACTCACAGCCAAATGGCCCCTAACGTTGGGTGTTTCGATCTCAGGCTGATCCCTGGTGTGCTTTGCAGTCCTCTCCCTAAACCTGAGTCAGGGGCTGGTTTTGCAAGTTGGGCCCTGACCAAGCATCATCACCCAAATCCTTCTCCTCAAACACCTCTCTGGGTGCTCCGTGCACAGAGTCTTGGGGTGAACCAGTGACACCCCCCCCCCCCGGTGAATGCCTCATCTAGATCCCCCATTTGAGCCTCATCTCCAGAGGAGACAGGTGTGTGATGGTCCGAGTGAGGGCTCTGTAGCCCAGGCTGGAACCGGTCATGCGTTCAGCACAGGAGGTCCCTGCAGCGTCAGCCAAGACTGGCTGCTGTTCTGCCCCGCGGCCGGGCAGCCGAAAGGCTTCTCTCCTGGAAGGAGCCATGAGTGCTCCACAGGCTGGACTGCTTCTGGTTGGGACCACAGGCTTCCCGGCACGTCTCTGGCCAGAGTCACTCTGACTGTGAGACTGGGACATTTCTCTCCGAGTAGGGCAGTTGAAGCTGGCTTCCCTGGGGGCTTGAACTTAGATCCTTCTCCCTTTCCTGCCGGGAGTGCGGCCTCTCTCCCCTCCCCCTGGCTAGCTGGGACCATGTGTGCCCAGTTCCAAACCCCAGGGCATGCTTTTAGCCCCTTGATCCCCAGAACAATAACCCCAGCCCTTCCCTGCTGGTGGTCTCCGACCCCTTTGCCTCTCTGCCCCATGTGAACCACACACAAGTGGTGTGAAGCACAAGAGGGATGGAGGCCGAGCAAACATTTCACAGGGAAAGGTTTACTAAAGGGGTGGAAGTTTGGTGCTGAGGCTTCCAGCTAGGTACCCTGGAGCAAGACACTAATTCTCCCGCAAGGAGACTGACCCTTTCCGGGGCCACAGGGTCTTTCGGGCTGACTCTGGAAGAGCACAGAGCATCCGTACACGGCAGTCACACGGCTGGCTGCTGCTCTCTCTTCTCCTGCCTTAGCCGTTACGGCTACATTAGCCTGGCCCTTCTTTGCTTCCCGGGGACAGCACTCAACCTCCATGCCGGCAGTTAAACATTGCAAACTTCTGTGCATCCCATTGCACCGAGGACCTGCTGCCCGTCCCTCTCTTGGCTGCCCCTGCTGTACCCATACGCTATCCTGCTCTCCCCTCCCCATGTTTTCCAGAGGGCCGGTTGTCAAACTCATGGCAGCCTGGCTCCTGCCAGCTGCCTCGGCCTCTCCCCAAACCTAGCCCTGCTTCATTTCTGCTTTCATTCTGCTGCAGTTTAGCATCACCCACCGCTAGGTCAGAAGTTCCAGCGATGGATATCGACATCCTTAGCACAGCCCTGACCTCATCAATTTTGTCATGTCCGTCCTTCCTGCCACTTGTCCTAGCTCCTCAGCAGGGCCAGCCTTCCACCTATTGGCCTTTTTGAATGCACGGAGCTTGGCTCAACAGCTTTTCCTTTCCAGGCAGCTAAAAGAACTCCCCACAAAACCAGGTCTGTTAGAAAATGCTGGGGGTGGTGATTCTGAACATAAGTAATTGTGGTCCCACCCTGCCATGCTTGAGGGATATGAACTGATACCCAGGAATAGAACATGTCTAGGAAGGAGTACTGCAGGAAGGCATCTAGGGGTTATAGTGGACAATGCGCTAAATATGAGTCGACAATGTTGCAAAAAAAAACCCAAACCACACATCAGTCTGGGCTGCATTAACAGGCGTGTTGTGAGCAAGACCCGAGAAGTCATTCTACTGCTCTGCTCTGCGCTGATTAGGTCTTGACTAGAGTGTTGTGTCAAGTTCTGGGTGCCGTGTTTCAAGAAAGATGTGAAGAAACTGGAGAAGGTCCAGAGAAGAGCAACAGAAATGATGAAAGGTCTAGAAAACATGAGTTACGAGGGAAGGCTTAAAGAACTGGGCTTGTGTAGTTTAGAAAAGAGAAGACTGAGAGGGGACATGATAGCAACTTTCAAGTACAGGCAGTCCCTGGGTTACGTACAAGATAGGGACTGTAGGTTTGTTCTTAAGTTGAATCTGTATGTAAGTCGGAACTGGCATCCAGATTCAGCCGCTGCTGAAACTGATCAGTTTCAACAGCAGCTGAATCTGGACGCCAGTTCTGACTTACATACAGATTCAACTTAAGAACCCCAGGCATCCCCAAGTCAGCTGCTGCTGAAACTGATCAGCGGCTGATTCCAGGAAGCCCGGGGCAGGGGCTTCCTGTAGTCAGCCACTGGTCAGTTTCAGCAGCGGCTGACTTGGGGACGCCTGGGGCAGAGCAGCTGGGGTGCTGCTGGGTTGGTCCAGTAGCGCCGCCGCTCCTTGGCGCTACTGGACCAACCCAGCAGCACCCCAGCTGCTCTGCCCCAGGTGTCCTGATTCAGCCGCTGCTGAAACTGACCAGCAGTGGCTGAATCAGGACGCCTGGGGCAGAGCAGCTGGGGTGCTGCCCGGTTGGTCCAGTAGCGCCCAGAGCGGCGCTACGGGACCAACTGGCAGCGCCCCAGCTGCTGTACCACAGGCGTCCGGAGCAAAGCCGCGGAGCACGGGGGCAGCGGGACAGCCCAGATGTGCCGTGGCTGTCCTGCTGCCCTCGGGCTCCGTGGCTTTGCTCTGCTTTGCCCCCCGTCCCCCTGGTCTGCTGGAGACCAGGGAGAGGAAGGGTCCCGTTCATAACTGCGGATCCGACATAAGTCGGATCCGCGTAACTCGGGGACTGCCTGTACCTAAAAGGGTGTTACAAGGAGGAGGAAGAAAAATTAGTCTCCTTAACCTCTGATGAGCAATGGGCTTAAATTGCAGCAAGGGAGGTTTAGGTTGGACATTAGGAAAAACTTCCTGTCAGGGTGGTGAAACATTGGAATAAATTGCCTAGGGAGGTTGTGGAATCTCCATCTTGAGAGATATTTAAGAGCAGGTTGGACAGACATCTGTCAGGGATGGTCTAGATGGTGCTTGGACCTGCTGTGAGGGCAGGGGACTGGACTCGATGACCTCTCGAGGTCCCTTCTAGTCCTAGTTTCTATGATGCTTTGATTCCATGGTTCTTTGTTAGTTGCTGACTCAAATTTTCATCCAGCAGCTCTGATGATGTTACATTTCCCATCATTCCTGCCATATATCCCATAACCCCGCCAATTACCCCCCCACCCCGAATTTTAGCACCAGCTCCGCCCACGCGGCCCCCTCAGTCCTCGCCTGCATCATCTTTTATTGCTTCAGTCCTGCCCCTGCTCCTCTGTCCTGATCCGCAGCAGCCCCCTCCCAGGTGTTGTATTGGAACAGGTGGCAATCGGTGCACAGGGATGCAGTGGAAACGAGATCCGTGTCCCAACGGGGATGAGTCCAGGTGGGAGCGCCCTGAGCTAGTGTCTCTCTTGCGACCTGAGCCACGTTTCACGTCTGGCGTTGTGGATCCTTTCGGCCAGAGCCCCTCCCTAGGACACATTACCCCCTGCAGACAGTCTGACCCTCTCAGCCAGCTGCCAGTGCAAGCCGTGCTTCAAACCAAAGCCTGTTTCGCTCAGCAGCAGCTTTGCTTTGCCCATGTGGAATGAGTTAAGGGGCGTTTCTGCCTAGTTCCTGGTCATGAAAAAGTCATTACAGTGGGTGCTAATCAGCTCCCTTCCTGGCAATATCAGCCCAGGTCCTCGAGAGAGAAGCCCCCCTGCCTTGCAAACAGGGGATTCCCTCCCAGGTAGAATCGGAAGCTCTTGGTGTGATGAAAGGCGCGACAATGCTACAGTACAACCGATAACAATCTCTGTAATGCAGAGGAAGCTGTGGGATTCCATTTCCTGCTCTGTGGCTACACAGAGGAGGCCGGTTTCCAGGCTACCCAGACTGGCATTAAATTCAATTGGAAGGAAACACGTTTTCATGGGTTATTGGGAAGCAGGGTGATGCTAATTTTAGGTGCAGCCTAGCTACCCACGGAGAGGCTTCTGAGGCTCAGTAGCTCGTCCCCTTGCATCCTGTTTGCAGCTTGCCTGACTCCCTTCTGTCTGCCCGGGTGCTCCCATCCTCTTGACGCTCCGATAAGCGGGCGGGACGTTTCCAGCTGCTTGGGCAGTAAAATGTGCGGCGCACGGACTTTTGTTTGTTTGTTTTTACTACTGAGTTCATAAAACTGGCTGGGAAACTGCTGAAGCAGGGAGCCTGTTGGTTTTAGAGGCAGCTGCAAGCGAGGCCCATTCTCTGGCATGGATCCAGGAGGCTTTTGCGTGCCCGGTGGCCTGCCTTTCCCCAGGCTGGCTGACGGATTTAACTGCGGGATAAAAGTGGATCAGTGACGGTGGATGTTGGCATTTGCACCTAAACTGGAAGGGACCTCACAAGGTCATCAAGTCCAGCCCCCTGCTCTACAGCAAGACCAAGCACTGTCTAGAGCAGTGTTTCTTAAACTTTTTAAGACCAAGAAACACCAAATAGGGGTTTTTTTATGAGGAACACCAAGGATTTTTGTTGAGCCCCCAAAAAAAGATTGGGGGGAAGTTATTGAGGGGGAAAAAAAGTCTCCTGCTCATTTAAGGGCAGCCATTTTGAACTCTGTTGTTCTCCGCGGCACACCTCCGACTGCCTAGTGGTGCACTGGTGTGCCACGAAACACAGTTTAAGAAACACTGATCTAGATCATCCCTGACAGGTGTCTGTCTAACCTGCTCTTAAATATCCCCAGTGATGGAGATTCCACAACCTCCCTAGGCAACTTATTCCAGTGTTTAACCACCCTGACAGGCAGGAAGTTTTTCCTAATGTCCAACCTAAACCTCTTTTGCTGCAATTTAAGCCTATTTAGTTGCTAGCTTTGCCCATCTGACTCTCTCCCTGAAATTTGTCACCCACCTACCTCTGACCCCATGGGCTGTGGAGTAGGCATAGTCCTAGGCAACTGGCACCTGCCAGGAGGGGTGCAGGGAGGGACAGAGAGCACCCCGTTAGCAACTGAAATTGTGGTGGGGGCATAGGGAGGCGGTGCACCCCCAGAGCACTACCACGAACCACCACTGGGCAAAGGGGTTCTCACCCTTCATTACAGCCCTCCCCCCTTCCGACAACAAAGTACTACAGGTCAGACAGGCAGAACCTCTCTAGTCCAGCACTCTCTGACCCGGCAACTTCCGTGGTCCGGCGTGATTTCAGGTAGCCGAATGTCCACTTAGCATGGGTGTGGCCAAGTATCCTGCAGACCCATACGTTTGTTTACAGCCACCAGCCCTGGCTTTGTGTTCTGGGCTGTTCTTTAGCTCTAACTGAACTCTTAGGGTGCGTCTAGACTGGCAAGATTTTGCGCAAAAGCGGGGGCTTTTGCACAAAATCTTGCTGTCTGTCTACACTGGCTGCGAGAATTTGCGCAAGAACACGGACGTTCTAATGTTTGAAATCAGTGGTTCTTGCGCAAATTCTCTGATGCTCCTGCTCAGGGATAAGCCCTTTTGTACAAGTATTCTTGCGCAAGAGGCCAGTGTAGACAGGCAAGTTAATTTCTTGCACAAGAAAGCCTGATGGCTAAAATGGCCATCGGAGCGTTCTTGCGCAAGATTGCATCTAGACGGGCATGGGTGTTTTTGTGCAAAAGAAGTCTGCTGCGCAAAAGCATCCGTGCCAGCGTAGACGCTCTTTTGCGCAAATACTTTTAGCGGAAAAACTTTTCCGTTAAAAGTATTTGCGCAAAATCATGCCAGTCTAGATGCAGCCTTAACGTCTTCTAAGAGCCCAGTGAGCAGTGCAAATGTTGGCCATGCTGCTAGACAATATTGACCTCCTGTGGTCCGGCAAATTCTCTGGTTCGGCACTTGTCAGATCCCGAGGGTGCCGGATTAGAGAGGTTCAACCTGCGTGACCCCAGGGGAGGGGGGTAGAGAACAAGTCCCACTGCCCCCATGGAGAGTAAAGGAGGCTGCAACCCAAGCCCTGCTACCTAGGCTTCAACCTCTCCTCCGGGTCCCAGCATGTGTAATGCTGGCCTTGGCAACCAGTAAGGTGGGGTCCTGATGCACTTTGGGGCTTTGGGCCACAGTCTGCGGAGCCCCGGCTAGGAGCCATTGGGTGCTCGCAGCAGGGGCTTGGGACTCTCTGGCCCATGTGGACTGGATGTGAAGGCGGGGCAGGGAGGGAGAGCACAGGCGCCTGCTCCTCTCACGCGGTGGGTAAGCAGAGGGCTCCAGGGCTGCCCCTCCAGCACCGCCCCAGCACCCCGCAGTGGAGCACTCTTGAGAAGGTCAATACTTTGCTATTGGAACCCTTCACATCCAGCTCTGGCAGGTTTTACCCTGCAAGGGCGAGCAGTGGGGAAAGGCGGCCCTTCTTCATGCACTGCACCCCAACCTTGTGCAATATTCCCTCTCATTTTTCCCATCAGTGTGCGGAATAATGTTACATGCATCAAGGTCTGTACACCACCGGCACACACACAAGCCCTATCTGTGAACAGCCTTTGATTCTCCCCTGAGTGGATGCACAAGCACCCAGCTTACAGGGCACACTGATCCAGAGAGTGGGGCTGCCTGAGACTGCTGCATAGCCCCAGGAACGGGGAGGGGAGGCCTTCGGAGGGCTCCTCGCCGGCATGATGCATGTTTCTGGTTGCTGCAGCAGCTTGCAGGGGTGTGGCTGAGCACGAGTCCCCGAATCGCTCAGGGAACTTCCACTGGGCTTCCCCATCTCCGCTCCCCTCCCTCTGGCCTAGCACCCCCCCAAGGGAATGCAGCCCACAGTGTCACTCTGCGGGTCCAAGCCACTCCTCCCCCATCTCCTCACACCAGGAGTTGCCCTCTACCACGCCACCGGAGTTAGGAGAAGTCCCATGCTGCCCAGGTTGGCACCTTTCCCCCTCCACTGGCTGTTGCCGGGAAGAGCGGCTTTGTGGGCCCCCAAGTATGAACAAGACCTTAACACCAGCCAAGATGCAGCAGCCCAGGCTGACCTCCCCCAGCCTCCGGCTGCTCAGAGCCCAGTCAAGACACGAGCTGCCGGTGGCGGGAGGCGGCCATTTTGACTTGGAAGAGGATCCTGTTGGCTCTACGAGCCCCGGAGGTCTAACGACTGGGGATGTTGGAGTTTAACCGACTGACTTTCACCGCCAAGCCAACGCTCGTCAGTGAATGGAGCAGGTTACGCTCAGCCGGTTCTCTGGGAGGCGGCTGAATTTCACTGACTCCACTAAACACCAGCTTGTTGGTTAAACGGTTAGTCGGTTAAACTTTGACCTCCCGGGTCATTTTTAAGGGCCACGTGGTTACCGTACTAAATGCTTTTTAACATCCCTCGCCATGACCGTGGAGTCCCATTGGGCCGTGGTGGGTGTGGCAGAGGTGTGGTGGCAGCCCGTGTGAACGTACCCCAGCTAGCTCCGGTCGCGTTAGCTTGGACACAGGAGCGGTGACGCTGCGGTAGCGTGGGCTGGCTGCCAGGGACCTAGGCAGGGTGAGTGCTGTTCATGGCCAGTGGCGCTCCCATCACGTAGATCAGGTGTGCATACGCATCCCCACTGCAGTGTAGACAGACCCTTAGACGGAGCTGGGTCTCTGAGCCTACTGCAAGCCCAGGGCTAGGGGTCAGGAGCGGGACAGCCCCTTGGTACAGCTCTTCCTCGCCCTCCTGGAGACGGGGTCCAAATCCAGCCTCCACGCAAGGAAGAACAATCCCCCTGACACCAAGGCGGAGTCTGACCTGGTTTTTTTTTTACATTCTGGCAAGGGGAAACCCTGCTGGAAAATGTGCCTTGCCCACACCTAATATACAGCCCTGCTGAGAACCCACTAAATTATTCTTTCTGGGCTCTAGCGCAGGCAGTTAATAACCTGCGCTTTGCTCACGTTGTCACCGGGAGCATGGCAGATAGCTGTAAATAATGCACGTTGTATGGTGCGTTCCCCATGAAGGCTCCGCAAGCTGTTGACAAACCAGTGGCTATGCAGTCTTGGCCCAGCACTGCAATGCAGCCACTTCTGGGGTGGGAGGAGGCCGCTGGTGAAGAGCGCAGAGCAAAGCTGCACAGCAGATCCGGACAGGCCGCAAAGGAAGCCCATTCCAGGGATATTAGGTGGGAAGAATGTAACTACACCCATTGGACTTTGGGCATCAAATCTCCAACACTTTGAGTTCTGTGCCAAAGTCTGGTGCATTCAGTAGTGATCACAAGTTGTCGGGTACCTGGCAATCCCTGCTTAATGCAGCTGCTGCTAGCCATTGCGATGGGGAAGGCTGTGGGGAGATTTTTTTCCTGCTAGTAAATTTAAAAGTGCTGTTTATTCTGAATTTTCTCGTGGAGCTAAGAAATACAGCACAGTCCCTCCCTCGTCTGGCAGAGTCAGGGGAAGAGAAGGACCTGAGGGGAAAATAGCAGCTAATAGGCAGACTACAAGATAAGAGTTACCATCCTGCTGGGAGGTAGGGAGGGCTGGGAAGTGACACTTGACAATTTGTTTGAACTCTTGAGTTATTTCCAGGAAAGCAATTTCTTTGACATTTTCTCTTGGCATTTGAAGGGGAAGAAAAGTAGCTTCCCCCCTCCCATCATTTTCATTCCTCCCTTCCCTGAAGTGACTGAACTCCTTGTTCTGTAAAAGTCAGCCGCTGTTTGCAAGCAGTGAGCAATACGTGCGAGTGTTGGTGTGCAAGAGAGCACATGCACGTGTGTCTGAAAGGGAGCGTGTATGGGTTTGATGGTGAACAGACGAGTGTGTGTGAATAGTAATGTCAGAGAGTACGGGGAGTATGCATTGAGTGTGAATAGATAAGTGGTGGGGGAGTGTGAGCGCACGAGGATGAACACAAAAGGAGACCATGTTTGATAGTGAGCTCGTGGGCACATTGTGATGGCACGTTGGGGTTTTCCCATCTCCTGCACCCCGAAATGGCACGAACAGATTCCACCAGCCAGTAGAACAGAGGGAGTTTATTGCTTCTCCAGGATACAGCACAGCACAGATGGAATCTGGTTCCAGGGCAGGCCTAGGATGCCTCAGCCCCCCCTTGAGATGGGGGAGACTGGGCCCCTAAATCCCAGCCCCTTTCCCTAGGCTGTCTCCTCCATGCTCCCAGACAGAAACTAACTCCCTCACTTCCAGCCCTGTCCCCAACCCCTCCCTGGGAGGCTGAGCCTGGGTGTCTGGGTTAATCCACATTTGGGAGAGTCAGTGAGAATCTCCCATCCCAGCGCAGGGGTCCCGGGTCACAGAGCAGACAGGTTCAGAAGCCCCCTTTGCATAATGACTCATCCCCTGCCCTGCTGGGCCCTGCTGCAGCCAGCAGCCAGTGGAGGTCACTCCCAACCCACTGCCCAGCATAGCCACTAGCAAGGTACCTCCACTACGTCACACACACATAGGAGAGCAGGTGAATGTCTATAATCAAGAGCCCATGGGGCTCTGAGTGTTAAAGTGAACAACTCTTAGAGCATGCGAGTGAGTGTGTGTGCTTGTGAACAGATGAGCATGCACCCGTGTGGTCACCAGCCATAGGAGCTTGCACGATGGCTTGCACATGTGCTGCATCTGTGTTTGCACTTGGACGCCTCCAATCCGTGTGGTCTCTGAGCTGTGCCCCTCTGGGGGCTCCCCTGGCCAGGACATTGGAGCGACCGTTTCGCTCCCAGGACGTGACACCCACAAAGCAACAGTAAAATCTTTACTGGGCTTAAGACTTTACTGAGCCTCCGTTTTTCTTCCTTTAAACACTTACAGAAATAAATGGAATTTATCATCCGCCACCGTAAAAGCTCTGATTTATAGCTCGCCTTGATGACAGTATTTAATAACTCGCGTATATTTTATTGCATCTCTTTAATGCCCTGTTGTGGAGTTGTATGTAGCCTTTCACCCTCTGTATCACGCTGCCGCAGCACAGATGGGCTGGTTTTCAACTCTGGGCTGAGCACTGAGCCAGCCAGTACTTGGGAGCCGTTCCAGGTGAGCTACCTAACCCAGGCAGGGCTGCATTCTGCATCACTTCCAGGTAGAACTGGGAAGCCAGCCTGGACTGATGTAGTCTGAATCCAGCCCAAGAGCTGCACCCAAAATCCAGTCCAACTCCATCAAGCTGTGCAGCCAGTTTTTCCTGCAGGCGGGCCTAGCAATCAAATTGGGGTTTCTCTGTGCCGGGAGCCCTTCCCACATAGGAACCCAGGTCCCTTTTGGGTTCTTTCCCTGAATCCAAGGGCATGCCAGACCTTGGGGAGCATCCGTTCCCTGCCTATGCTGAGCGTGCCGCATTAACGAGTCCAGGCAAGCAAAGGCCCACTGCTTTATCGAGATACCGATGTCATTCTCTTCTGTTTCCCAGGGTGGTAAAGTTCTGGGAGCAGATTAGACAGGTTCCAGTATCAGAAATCTGTCTTCCCATCCAGCAGGTTTCTGTGTTACTACCACCATAACCTGCAGGGGAGAGGAGAGGAGGGAGGGTGGGTAGCTGGAAGAGGAAGAGGGACTAAGAGGGCACAGAGGGTGGTGGGGGATGGACAGAGAGGCTTGTGTGCATCCCTGGTGTGAGCGTTTGTGGCTGCCCAAATGGATTCGGGGCCAAGATGAGCAGATGGCGATACGGGCAGCGCATGGGGTAGAAGTAGTGGAGGTGGCCTTAGCTTGCTCTGCCACGGGACTCGGGTACTGGAAGTGGGCGCCACACGCGTACAGAGGAAACGCAAGAGGGTGGGAGGGAGCTGGAAAATCCCCACCCCAACAGAGCCGAGAGGTGTGCGGGCTTGTTTGCCTGAATCCCTGCCTGCTGCCGCCCTCTCTTCTGCAATCAGCCTCCTCTGGCATCAGAGTAAACGGTGCTGCCGTGGGTTGTTACCCCTGTTGTATAGCAGAGCAGGGTGGGGCCCGCAGCGTGCAAGTCCCATGCGTTTTGTGCCTGCATCCCACGGGGGTGAGTGCTTACAGGTCCCCTTCTGGGCCTGAGCTGCAGATGAGTCTGTTGTGGCACCAGCTAAAAAGCCCCTCCGCTCTTTCTCTCCAGCGCCAGTGGCTCATGCCTTGAGCTCAGGGAGTCCCCAGCCCAGCCCAGCCCCTGGTGTGATGGCCAAGATGACAGCTGTCAAGCGCCCGCCGCGTGTGCCGGGTGCATGTTTCACCCCATTAGCGCTTCCTCCTCCCTCCTGCTGCTGCTGAACATGACTCAGGGTGGATTTTTCTCTCCTTGAAACTAAACTGCTGGCAAAAGTCCCCTTGGCCCCGACACATGGCACATCCTGCCCTGAGTGTCTGAGTGCAGCACCGATGCCTGGTGACCTCCCCGAAGAGTGGTGCCACGCGCAGACCCGGCTGTTGCGTGTGGGTCCCCGGGCTGTGTCGGCCATCTGTGCTGTGCGGGAGCCTCGGGGGAGGCAGGGTCTGCCATCAGGGGGAAGCGCCCGAGCTAGGTGAGTGCTGGCGTGAGGAGGAGAGTGCGTTGGGTGGACGGGAGGGGACTGGGGAGAGCTGGCGGGCCACGTGCAGAGCTGGTGAGCAGCTCCAGGAGATTGTTCCAAGCGTCTGTGTGGCATTCGCTTTGTTGACAGGTGCAGCCCATCCATCCCCCCCCTTCCCTTCTCTGCACTTGGCAGGCACCAGGCGAGCGAAGCAGCCAGGTGGAGAGGAGTGAACAGGCCGGGAGCCCGCTGGCGCTCAGGTCAAGAAAAACGACCTGGCGGCTGAGCTCTGGGCAGGCCGGAGAAGCCCCTGGCTGCAAGGGGGAGTGATCTGCAGGAGGATGCTGGTCGTGGGTGCTTTGCCTGGCTGGGCTATCCTGGTGGGGGGGGGGAGCCCGTAACTGGGGGTGGGTCTGAAATTCAACCGCACAGTGAGAGGCAAGAAGATTTCCTAGCACGCTGGGCCTGACTCAACACCAGGTCCCTCCCGCTTTCCACTGACACCCCCAGGCAGTGGAGTTTTACCCCGTAACTGCAGTGACGTGGCAGGGACTCATGCTCTGGATGCTGGGGCCGGCGGTAGCGAGCCAGGGCGATTCCTGCAGCGTTCCTCACCCGCTTGTAGAAGCCAGTGGCCAGGGGCGCTGCAGGAGCTTGCAGCAGGCCCCTGCGACAAAGCGTGGGCCTCTCGGTGCAAGCTCCGGCCGGCGGGCTGGTGAAGACGGCGGCTGTCGCGCCCCAAAGGGGAAGCCAGGTGGGGGTTTTGAGCAAACCCGGGCACGACTGTTGGCTTTCCATGGAGCCGATGGCTGGTGGACAGACCTGACTAGTGGCACCTTGCTCAGGTTTCGCACCACGGCTTTCTCTCCTGCCGTGTCCTCACGAGAAGCTCCCGAGTGCTGCTGCTGGCCCAGAGGGCGCCCTGGACGCGCTCGTCTCCGTTGGATACCGCAGCCCTCCCCAGGAGAGGTCCCTACTCTGCAAACAGGTGGCCATCGCTCGGGGAGACGCAGTGCACAGGCCCTTCTGCACCAATGACGTGGTGATGGCGTGCGCCAGGCCCGCTGTGAGTGGCTTGCGCCCCAGGAAGGTACCAGCAAAGAGCACAGGGCTGCTTTGGGTGCCTGGCCTTTGCACGGCGTGCCCCCCAGCAGCGAAGGCTTCTTGCTGCCTTTCCCGCTCTCTGACCCTGGTGCCACCTCTGCAGGGCCAGTTGCCGTTCGGCGGGGGGCATTTCTGGGGCCTTCATGGGATGCGCCAGGGGCCGTCAGGAAATGCCTGCGTAAAGCTGTGGGCAGGGAAGTTTTGTATAACTCATTCCATGGGCAAATCGCAAATCGTTCAGTTCAGAGGAGCATCCCCAGAGATCGAGGGCTTGGTTCTCAGCTGTGTAAATCGACGGGGTTCCCTGGACTTGCGTGGAGTTAGACTGGTTTATAACTGAAAATCTGGCCCTGACGTGGGTTTATTTTCCAAACAGCCAAACTCTCCACACAGGTCCCTTGGGGAAAACTTGTTGGGCGTTCGGTGTATGGTTTTCCATGAAACTATTCATCTCTGTCAGGTCAGGTTGGTTTCACATCCCTTTGAACATAACATAAGAACGGCCATTCTGGGTCAGACCAAAGGTCCATGTAGCCTAGGATCCTGTCTGCCCACAGTGGCAATGCCAGATACCACTGTAGGAATGAACAGAACAGAGAATCATCAAGTGATGCCTCCCCTGTCACCCAATTCAAGCCTCTGACAAACAGAGACTAGAGACACCATTCCTACCCATTCTGACTAACAGGCATTGATGGACCTAACCTTCATGAATTTATCTAGTTCTTTTCTGAGCCCTCTTAAAGTCTGGGTCTTCACAACATCCTCTGGCAAGGAGTTCCACAGGTTGATTATGCGCCAAGTGAAGAAAAACTTCCTTTTGTTTGTTTTCAACCTGCTGCCTATTAATTTAATTTGGTGACCCCTAGTTCTTATGTTATGGAAACAGGTAAATAACTTCCTTATTCCCTTTGTCCACATCAGCCATGATTTTATGGGCGTCTGCCATATTCCCCGTCGTGTCCTCTTTTCTAAGCTGAAAAGTCCCAGTCTTTTAAATCTCTCTTCATATGGGACACATGCCAAACCCCTCATCATTTTTGTTGTCCTTTTCTGAACTTTTTCCAATGCAGGCGATCACATCTTTACGCAGTAGCTAAGATGGGGGCGTACCGTGGTTTTATGCAGAGGCAATACAATGTTCTCTGTCTTATTCTCTATTCCTTTTTTAATGATTCCTAACATTGTTTGCTTTTTGACTGCCGCTGCCCACTGAGCGGATAGTTCAGAGAACTATCTGCAGTGATTCCAGGATTTCTCCCTTGAGTGGAAATCCCTTGAGTTTCATCTTCAAAAGGCACAGGTCTATCTGAACTCCTTCCAGGAAGGGTTAAACGCCAAACTGACTTTTGTTAAGTTTCACAGACCCTTTCTGTGTTTGTGTGACCCCGGTGGTCCTGCCCTATTATCAGATGTCCCCTTCTCTTTCGAAACCTGTAGAAAACTCTCGCCTTATCAGAAATGTTTTGACAAATGTGCCTTAGGGCCCAGAATGTTTTGTGCAGAACTTCTCTGGTTTTCTTTAAATGTGTTTGGAAAATGGACCACATTTCACATGGACTCACATTCCCTTGGGAAAGATCTTTTGGGTCTGCTAATATGAGACAGGAAATCGCTTTCGCCTAGATAACCTAGCATTTCTGTTTCCAGCCCTAGCAGAGCTATTTCTTTTGACGAAAATAAAATTAACGTCAGTAGAAATGCCCCCCAATCCAACTGGACTTTTGAGCAAAGGATCCAGTTGATTCTTGTCCAGACAGGTTCTTCATTTCTAAATCAGAGCATGCCCTTTAGTAATGGCATAGCAGAGGTCCTGAATGTAAAATGTTTGCTGCAGTTTGTTTTCAGTCTGTAGCTGAACAAAATTTGCTCCCAGCTTTCCCTTGTGTGGGAGAGATGGATGTGAATGTCTTTAATCTCCCTTTGCCTTGGTGGGGATCTCAACTCCCTGGTTGCCTTTTGGGGGGTGAACGATTCTGAACAGAACACGTTGAAACAGACGTTGCCAGGTTGGACTAATTCCTGATAGCTCTGAAATCAGCTACTGTAGAATTCATGGGCATGTTCTTTGTGAGGCAGTACTGTCTGGGTCGAATGTTAAATTATAGTCTACAGTCTTCTGAGACTGGGCTGGGGGAAGAGGGGAGAATGATCACAGCCTAGAAATACCTCCAAGGCAACAGTATAAATGAAGGAAGGGAATTAGTCACGGTCTCAAAAGGTGGTAGGACAAGAAGCAAAGGCCTGGAGCGCAGAAGAGAAAAGTTTCTGGCCAACTGCTAGCAAAAAGTTCTCAGCGGTACAAGCAAGCAAGCAGCGGAATAGATTCCCGGAGCGGGATCAGCAGCAGAGATTCTGGAATGAGTGAGACGATAAATATGGGGAAAGATGATGGGAGAAATCTTTGCAAAATGCAAGAGGGCAGCCTGCTGGCCCAAAGCATCTCTTGTCTGGCCTCGTGGCCTGTCGATTCCACGTTAAACGCCACTGATGCTGTTTTACTACATGGTGCTCTAAGATCTGATTACACTGCATTGTCTGTGGGCCCATGCTTTTAGAGGTGTTTTCAAGCCCATGCTTGAATATTCCCATGGCATTTCAAGATGATAGGTGCTGGACTCTGGTCTCGCAGCCATGATAATGCATCCATAGGGTAGGGCACAGCCTGAACTCCGGGCTGTGGTTTGAGCTGCATGCACACTGCAAAATAACAACAGAACTGGGCTGAGACATGGGTTCTACCCCCGGCCGGTTTTAGGCCTCAGGCCTGGAAGTTCTTCCTGACCTAAGTTAAAAAGATTTGTGTGTGGATCATAGGAGCAGTCAGGCTCAAACCCAAAGGTAGCGTATACCCCAAATGGGAAGGAAATCTCATTTTCGGCCACCCCGCCTCACCTACAGTACGGTCCTACCAGTGTCTCAGAGGCAGAGCTCCCTTTTCAGTATGCTTTCTGTCCACATTAGGACTCCTGGGTTCTTTTCTTACCTCTGCCACCGATTTGCTTTGTGGCCTTGGTCCAGTCATCGAGTCCCAGTTTTGCAAAAGCTGCAGTTTAATATTTGGTGCTTGGTTTTCAGGGTGCTCTACTTGAGGCACATTGGGACGGATTTGCAGAGGCGCTGCGCACGCGTGCACACCCCCATTGTAGCTGCAATCAGTAGGAACTCGAGGTGCTGAACTCTTCTGAAAATCAGGCTCCTTCAGTGTCTCATGCTGGGCACCTGAAATTAGTGGCTGCTTTTGGCCTCCATTTCCTCCTCATGCACATAATGAGATTTACCTACCCAAGCAGAGTGTCTTCAGCCTTGAGTCATTACTGTCCTTGAGATCCCAGTGTTGCCCACGCCCATGATTTCATTGCGCACCTCCTAGTCTGTGTTGCTTGTCTTAAAGTCCCAGTTCCTGGAATCACGTGATTATGTGAGAATCTCAGCTTTCGGAAAAAACCCCACGAAATTCCTAGCCTTCATGATTAAAACTTTGCAAGCCCAATCCATGTGTGACCTGGAGGCAAATAAAGCAAAAGGAAGCTAAAAAGAACCTAAACTTTTTTTTTATTTTCATGGTTGGGGGGGTTAGCTTAGATTTTTTTGAATGCTTGGTGTTGCAGAGGCTGCTGTTGCAATGGTGCAGAAGGCAGGCAGGCACTCAGTAGAATACAGACAGTCCCAGGGTTACGTACAAGATAGGGACTGTAGGTTTGTTCTTAAGTTGAATTTGTATGTAAGTCGGAACTGGTACATATTGTAGGGGAAACTCTAGCCAAACATTTCTCCTGAGCTCAGTTTTATTCTCCCACACCTTACTTCCCTATGGGTACGTCTACACTACAGCGCTAGTTCGAACTAACTTAGTTCGAATTAGTTAATTCGAACTAAGCTAGTTCGAACTAACGCATCTAGAACTAAAAACTAGTTCGAACTAGCGTTTTGCTAGTTCGAACTAGTAAGTCCACATTGAGTGGACTCTGGACAGGGCTTAAGGATGGCCGGAAGCAGTGCCGGCAGGGCATAAAAGGAGGACTTAGAGCATGGAGATGCTGTCTCAGGCTAGCCGAGGGCTGCGCTTAAAGGGTCCCGACCCCCACCCCGGACACACAGTTCTAAGGGGTGCCCCGCTTGCAAAGAAGTTCTGGCTTGGAGTGCCCTGAGTGCCCACACTGGGCACATCACACCACTCGGCCATCAGCCCGGCTGCACTTGCCGCAGGCTGCCATCTGGGGAGAGGGAGTAATTGGGGGGCTGCAGGAGAGCTTCCACCCCCAGAAGCCCGCAGAGCCAGCCCAGTCCTCCCCATCGGGGGCTCGTACCCCATTCCTCCCTCACCTCCTTCCACTTACCCTTCCCTAGCCCCCCTTCTTATTGATGTACAAAATAAAGATAACGTTTCTTCCAACATTGACTCTGTCTTTATTGAACAAAACTGGGGGGGACTGGGAAAAGGAGGTGGGAGAGGGGAAGAGAAAGGCTGGGAGAGGGGAGGGCAACTAACATGATCAGGGGTTGGGAACAGGTCCCAGATGAAGAAAGGCTACAGAGACTGGGACTGTTCAGCTTAGAAAAGAGGAGACGGAGAGGGGACAGGATAGAGGTCTCTAAAAGAAGGGGTTGGGTGGAGAGGGTGCATTCAGAAAAGTTCTTCCTGAGTTCCCATAAAGAAGGACTAGAGGACACCAAAGGAAAGGAATGGGTAGCAGGCTTGAAACTAGTAAGAGAAAGTTGTTGTTCTTGACAAAGCAAATAGTTAACCTGTGGAACTCCTTGCTGCAGGAGGCTGTGAAGGCTACAACTAGAACAGAGTTTAAAGGGAAGTGAGATCAAGTCATGGAGGTTGGGGCCATGGAGTCCTATTAGCCAGAGGGTAGGAGTGGTGTCCCTGCCCAAAGTTTGTGGAAGGCTGGAGAGGGATGGCACGAGACAAATGGCTTGGTCATTGTCTTCGGTCCATCCCCTCCAGGGTCCCTAGGGTTGGCCGCTGTTGGCAGACAGGCTACTGGGCTAGATGGACCTTTGGTCTGACCCAGGACGGCCATTGTAAGCTCAGGGCTCAGTGTCGGGGGTCTCAGTGGACCCCCTTGATTTTCATGCACACCTGGTACTGGGTGGCCAGGCTGGCAGCTCTCCTGCCCTAGACGGCCACTTTCCTGTGCCTAGTGCGGAGATCGTGGACGAGGTCCACGATGTCCGCACTAGCCCAGGAAGGTGCCCGCCTCTTGCGGTCCAGGGCAAACTCCCGGGAGCCGCCAGCCTGGTCCCGGCAAGAGGGGGTGGGCTGGGGGGCATCGGGTGGGTGGCTCTGTGCCGTGCCAGGTGCAGGGTCTGCTAGCTGGGTGCTGGCAGGCTTGCACCTGGCACGGGCACCGTAGCCAGCCCGTGCCCCTTTAAGGGGTCCGGGGCCGGGAGGGGGGCATAGAGTTTCCCTGGTGTTGGCCAGAGTGGCCACCAGGGAAACCTGGGGAGGGCTAGCCTCCCACTAGTTCGAACTAAAGGGCTACACAGCCCTTAGTTCGAACTAGCTAGTTCGAACTAGGCGTTAGTCCTCGTAAAATGAGGTTTACCTAGTTCGAACTAAGCGCTCCGCTAGTTCGATTCAAATTCGAACTAGCGGAGTGCTAGTGTAGCACCTATTAAAGTTAGTTCGAACTAACGTCCGTTAGTTCGAACTAACTTTGTAGTGTAGACATACCCTCAGTCCTTTATTCTCAAGCTGAGGTGTCTGCTGAGAAAAGCCGCTCCACGTCTCCCTGGTCTGCTGGGGGGAAGCAGCTAGTGCGGGGTTGCCTCACTCCGTTTGTAAGTAGGGATCCGATGTAAGTCGGATCCATGTTACCTGGGGACTGCCTGTAAGAGCGTTCTGTCCCCGCGTGTGGGGGCAACAGATCTGCAAAAGGAGCTGCATCTGGGGGGGATGATCTCTGACTTTTTCCATCATGTATTCAGTGTGGCCATTGGGGAGAGAGCCACACTTTGAAGAAACGTGGGGTCTGGCCAACCTTTTAGCCACTGATCGTGGAGTGTCCTGTTCTGCCTCCAGCACTTTGGTTGGACACGCACCTCAGTTACTGTGAAGCCCGCCAAGGTCTGATATGACCCTAGGATGGACCAACTCTCTGGAGAAGAGCCTTGGGAACTCCTTCCTTCCTGACTGCAGGCTAGTGGAGGCTAAGCCCGCAGCATCGTCATTGCGGAGACAAGAGTGTGTGCGGCCTTCATTGCACATGGTGGGAGAGGAGGGGCCGTGAGGCCTGTTTGGTGCAGGCAGCACAGAAGATGTGCTTCGTGGGGTCTGCCTCCTAGAATCTCCAAAAGGCCCCTTGAGCGTGAGAACGAGCCTCCTCTTGAGTATTAACCCACACGTAACTCAGGCAGGGCCCAATAGTTCAGTTAAAAAAACCGGGGGAGGGGGACAGAAAAATATATTTGAAGATGCAGTTGTGTCCCACCTGGATTGAATATTAAATGGTGTATCCCTGGCATCTGCTGGTGATGGCAAATAGTGCCTCTGTCATTAACTGAGAGCAACACGGCGGAAGGCGTATGTGTGTGGGGGGGGACAAGTGCCCCCTTCCTGAGCAGCTTTTTCTGGTGACCCCTGAGTGAAACTTCCTCAAGAACATCCATATTCCGTTATAGCGAGCAGTATATAAATGCCTAGGGACTCCGTGGCACTTTCCAGAGGCTGTTGCCGTAAAGTGCTAGCAGATAACCATGCAGCAATGGCTCTGTCTGGATCAGCCACCTTTGGATAATCTCATGTGACGGGTCCCCTTGTGAATGCATCTGGGGGAGCCTCTCTCGTCTCCTCAAAATGCAAAGTGCTCCATGAAAACTCCTCATTCTTTGCTTCAGAGGGGGAGCCGAGTTAGTCTGTAACAGGAAAAACTTCAACAACAACAAATAGTCTGGTAGCACCGTAAAGACTAACAAAACATGTAGATTGTGTCATGGGCTTTCGTGGGCATAGCCCAGATGACTGGAGTGTTGGAAGCCCAGATCCAAGAATAAACAAGGGGGTGGTGAGGAAAAAGAGACAGTGAGTAGACAAGCTCCAGAGGGACAGCCCAATGAGTCTGTGTAACAGGAAAGACTTAAAAAACAACAAATAGTCTAGTAGCGCTGTGACGTAGTGGGGGTACCTGGCTGGTTTCTATGCTGCTGGCTCTGGGGTAACCCCCACTGGCTGCCGTGGGTACCATGACCCAGCAAAACAGGATGAGTCACTCACTATGCAAAGGGATCTCTCAACCCATATGGCCAGACACCCCCCATGGAGAGGAACAAAGAAAGGGGGAATGCTGCCTTGGCTGGGGGGGCAGGGCTGGAAGAGTGTTGGTTAGTTGCTGGCTGGGAGCATGGAGGAGACAGCCTAGGGAAAAGGGCTGGAGTTTAGGGGCCCAGTCTCCCCCCATCTCAAGGGGGCCTGAGGCATCCTAGCCCAGCTCTGTGACCAGATTCCATCTGTGCTGTGCTGTATCCTGGAGAGGCAATAAACTTCCTCTATTCCACTGGCTGGTAGAGTCTGTTTGTGCCATTTCGGGGTGCAGGAGACGGGGGACCCCAACGCGCCGTCACAAGCGCCTTAAAGATTTAGTTACAAGGGGCTAATAAGAACCATTAGTTTGCACTTGGAAAGGAAGATGACCAATACCAGATTCTACACAGACACCATTAACACCTTCATTGTTTGGTTGGTTGATAATGTGCCAGCCATCCGATATCACATTCATACCATTTGCATGAGAATTAAACTTGTGAATGAAGTTAAAACAAAATGCAGGACTATGTAGCACTTTAAAGACTAACAAGATGGTTTATTAGGTGATGAGCTTTCGTGGGCCAGACCCACTTCCTCAGATCAAATAGTGGAAGAAAATAGTCACAACCATATATACCAAAGGATACAATTAAAAAAAATGAACACATATGAAAAGGAATGAAGTTAAGTTCCAACCCTTCTCTGTGTATTTGGCTTGTGGAATTGGTCTGAAACAAAACAGGGACTTGGAGATCCATTAATGAGTGTCCAGGAAGATTAAAGATGAAGCATTTTCCCTTCGATTAATTTTCTTTTTTTTGCCAAATTGACATTTTCCACAGGAAAATTATGGCATCCCCAAACATTTTAACTTGGGGGAAAAATAAAAAAGATGGGCCCCAAGCGGGTGCTTGGATGGTGGTTGTCAATTTCACTTTGTCCTCGCAGGCAGAACAGGTTTTTGTGGGTTGCCTTTTCGGATATCTGATTTGTGTCCGTTAATTCTTTCCCATGGAGACTGTCCAGTTTGGCCAATATACATTGCGGTGGGGCATTGCTGGCATTGGTCAATGGTGGCATGCTAGAGAGAGCAGCCTGTGTGATCCTCCCCTCCTTCAGGGGAAACAGAGTGCCCTCTCCTTCCCACCCACCACCGTCCAGTGAATTCATTTCCTTCCCATGTGCTCACTGGAGTCAGGAGAAGGGCTCCTTAATGAGTCAGGGCTGCAGTATCCTGTCTTAGGAGTGTCAGAAGAGGCTCGGAAAGACAGAATCATAGCCCTGCAGGGAGAGATGGAGAAAGATGAAGCATTTTCCCTTGGATTAATTTTCTTTTTTTGCCAAATTGACATTTTCCACGGGAAAATTATGGCATCCCCAAACATTTTAACTTGGGGAAAAATAAAAAAGATGGGCCCCAAGCGGGCGGTTGGATGGTGGTTGTCAATTTCACTTTGCCCTTGCAGGCAGAAAAGGAAATTGACAGGAACCTTCCAGGCAGACCACCAGCTAAAAAATTCCATTTCAGTTCTCCCCAGTGGAATCTTTCAGCAGATACTTTCCCACAAAGAATAAATGAAAATAAAGAAAAAAAGCCCAAACCCTTTAATTTTTCATCCTAATTCTGCATGGAAACACTTGGAAAAAAATGATTTTTCCCCCCACAGGAAGATATAGTGTTTTCCAGCCAGCTCTACCCATTAGGTTCCATCTAGGTCAGCCAGGGGCATAAGTGTTCACCCTTTGGTATTCTCCAGTATGCAGTCTAACTCTTTTGGCTGATGAAGCATCTGCCTAAAACCTTTGGGAATCTATTGCGCGGTCTCTGTTAGGAAGTGTTTTCTGAGAGTTGAGAGAGACTTTTTTTATTTGTTTAGAATGTTATCCAGTCACTCCTAATGAAGGGATATAAACTGTCATGCTTCAGGGCATAAACTAACCTCTAACCAATACAGGTCAGGAGGTAATTTTCCCTGGGAGTAAATTATCTCATAACTTCTACTGCAGGTTTTCTTGCAGCTTCCTTTGAAGTATCTGATAATGGACAGAGTTAGTGGTAGAATAGACTAGGCAGACCTCATGTTTGATCCATGCTGGTACTTCCTGTGTTGCTCATTATAGCCAGATTAGTCTAAACAGTTCCTCTCCGTTTGGGTATGTTTGCTTAAGCAGAGGTCCATGGGTAACAGAACTCCAGGTCCACACTGCTCACGGGTCAATCCCACTGTTTCCAAGGTCGTGCGGGGGGGGGGGGGGGGGGGAGGAATTTGTTTGCAGAATTGGCAGCATGGATCTAGAGATGACCTGAAAGAGAAACGTGGGCAGTACAGCAGCAGACTGCGTGGCACATTCCCCTCTAGCAGCTGGCCCATGCAATGGAATAAGAATCTGTATCCCCAGAATTATTGCCTCAGCTTGGACCATGGGTTCCCAAAGTGGGGGGCATGCAGAAATTCCAGGGGGTGTGCGAGGCGACCCAGGGGACCCAAAACTCCCAAGTTTTGCTGCTATTTTTGTTTTTGTGGCCCGGGTCAGTTCCTTTTTTTTTTTGCTCACCAAGTTTTGCTGCTGTTTGCAAGGGGGCGGGCGGGGGCTTCTTAACAATCAACAGTGATGCTGAAAAGTTTGGGAACCACTGGCTTAGACGGTAGCATAGCACAGTAGTCCATGCTATGAGAGGGCTGTTCCTGTGTTCAACACCCTCCTCCCCTCTGCCCCTTGTGGCCATGTTGGGGGAGGGGAGTCATTACACAGACACCCTCAAACTTGGGGAAAGTTTCCATGAGATTCCTGCTTGGAACATCCCGGTTCAGGGACGTTTGTATGTGAGGCAAGAGTCGGGGGCAGGACGTGGCTGGTGTGACTGGCCATTTACATGACAGCTGCTGTTGTATCTGGATTGAAAAAGCCTCCGATGGGGAGAAACAGGATGTATGTGGCTGCTGCTACAGCTGGCTGACTGGTGAAGGGGCAGCAAAGGGAGGCGAGACAAACCCCTTGGACTTAAGAAATCTCCTTCAGACACGGTGGTTAGAAAGCTAACGGGCCGCCAGGTGCCTAGAAGGGGCAGGGCTAGTGGTGGCCAGTATTTCTGTGAAGGTCAGTGTGGGGCTGCATAGGAGCACAGGCCGAGTAAGGCCACAGGGACAGAGCCATAGGTCTTACAATGATGTTTTTGTTTGGGTCAGACAAAGGGGATGAGGTACACTAAGGCTACGTCTACACTGCAGGCTTCTTGCACGAGAAACCCCTGTTGCCTGTCCATGCTGCCTTCTTGCGCAAGAGCTCTTGCACAAGAGGGCTTATTCCTCGTGGGGAGAGGAATAACTCTTGCACAAGAAGCCCTCTGTTCTGATGCCTTACTATAAATTTACTTGCACAAGAACGTGCGTGCAGTGTAAACACTCCGCAAGTTTTTGCGCAAGAATGGCTGTGTGAGTGTCCACACTGCCATGGACACTGTTGCGCAAAAGCACATGGCAGTGTGGACGGGCTCTTGTGCAAGACCTTTTGTGCAAGAACTCCTGCACAAAACAGTTCTTGCGCGAGAAGCCTGCAGTGTAGACGTAGACGTAGCCGTAGCCTAACTACGCTGTTCTGTAGGGTCAGGCCTGCCAACGGGAGGAGAGGGGGAAGGGAGCAAGTGCCCTGGGGCCCAGCAATTCAAAAGGGCCTCCTGGCCACTCCTACTGTGGCAGCAGCAGGCCACTTCGATTGGCGCCACGTGTCAGGTGCACCATGGTCTGGGTGGCACTGAGGGCTAGACGTTCCCCAGTCCCGCCCTTTCTGCCTGAGGCCCCGCCCCTTCTGGGAGCATGGAGCCAGCCTCTCCACCTTGCCCAGTAGTCCAGCCTACCTTGGCTACAGTCTAGATCTAGGGGCAAGTGGCCCTGAGTATATCCCCAGTACAAAAAGTTTCCCTAACTAGCATGGGGTTGGTCTACAGGCTCTGGGTGAGGCACGCCCTGAGCCCCTGGAGTAAGGGCTGGTTGGGATCAGGGCAGGCGTGTGGCCAGTTTGCTCCGGGATAGAGCTGGTTTCCACTCTCTGGGGGCCTGGGAAGGAGAGCAGAAGAGAG
This sequence comes from Pelodiscus sinensis, assembly GCF_049634645.1. Lineage (NCBI taxonomy): Eukaryota > Metazoa > Chordata > Testudines > Trionychidae > Pelodiscus > Pelodiscus sinensis. The sequence goes on from NC_134736.1 coordinate 14,572,587, forward strand.
GTCGTGTCTTTGCAGCCTCCCCCCCTAGAATATGGAGTGGGCAAAGGCGGCGGAGAGACCGTCCCAGCTCAGTAGCAGAAGTGCGGCGAACCGGACCCCTGCTCCTTTGAAAGTAAAACGGGGGAGGAGGAAATCTCCAGCCAAGGCAAAATGGCTGCCCCGTCTCATTCCCGTTTCATGCCCACATGTCAACGTGCCGCAAATGCAATTAGCACGTGGCGGGTGGGGGCAAGGGGGGGTCATTGCTCATTGCATTAGTGCACTGTGCAGCGGGATGGGTTGGGTCTGTGCTGCAGCTTCACCGAATTACCCAGCGCCTTGCTGGCTATTGACGCTCACGTCCCTGCCAGCCCGTGGCGGGCTCCTCCGGCGCCCCTCCCTGCATTGTGAGCAAGCACCTTTCTGGCTGTGGAACTAGCACATGGTGAGTCACATCAACGGGGAGCCTGTAAATCCAGAGAAATGGGGAATGCTGGCATAGCCCGCAACGCTGTTGGCCTTGAACTCCCTGGCAAAATCCCCGCTGATTTCAAGGTGGTAAAGTCAAGGTCCTGGAAGACGAAGCTGGGAAGCACTTTCCTGGAAGCATGGTCTAGTGGTTAGAGCACTAGCTTAGTACTTGAGAGGTCTGGTTTCAAGTCCCTGCTCTGCCACAGATTTCCTGCGTGACTGTGGGCACATCACTTTCTCTCTCTGCCTCGGATAACAGCCTTGCCCTCTCTCACAGAGCGGTTATGAGGCTCGGTACGACTGTAACAGCAGCCTTGCAAGGGCTGTCAGCGCAGAATCATCTTCTGCTGGATATTCTCCAGTCCTCGGTCCTAACTGGAAGCTAAACAAGCAACAGGGGAGACTATTCTCAGCATGAATGAATGTCTCCTGGTATTCAGTCCACATACCTCTTGGCTTCATTTCATTCCACTGCTCCTCGTTCTGCTTCTCTCTGATGGCTCAGGCCAATTCCTCATGCTCCTTGGGGTTTACACTCTTCCGATATATGCCTGCTGTCACCCTGGAGTCACTCTGCAGTTAGCTGGCTGGGAGGAGGCAGATCAGGACGGGCTGTAAATACTCTGCAAACACAGCCTCAGGGTGAGGCTTTTGAACAACTCAGCACCCTGCCACCACGGGTACGTCTACACTACATGCCTCTGTCGGCAGAGGCATGTAGATTTGTTTATTCAGCAAAGGTAAATGAAGCCGCGATTTAAATGATCGTGGCTTCATTTAAATTTACATAGCTGCCGCGCAGAGCCGACAAACAGCTGATCAGCTGTTTGTCCACTCAGCGCGCTAGTCTGGACGCTCCCCTGCCGACATCAAAGCCCTTTGTCAGCAGCACCGTTATTCCTCGTGGGATGAGGCTTACCGGGGCTGCCGACAAAGAGCTTTGATGTCGGCAGAGGAGCATCCAGACTAGCGCGCTGAGCGGACAAACAGCTGATCAGCCGTTTGTCGGCTCAGCGCGGCAGCCATGTAAATGTAAATGAAGCCACGATCATTTAAATCTCGGCTTCATTTACCTTTTCCTACAACCCTAATCTATATGCCTCTGCCGACAGAGGCATGTAGTCTAGACACAGCCCACGTGTCTGGGTGTGGCTCTCTGTCACAGAACTAAGGTGACCCACAGGACGGCAATGCCCCTTTGCTCACTTCACGTCCGTGGGTGTTTTTAGAATTCAAGGGCATCACTGACATCGTCGTTAATCACGGAGGCAAGGATTTAAGGCCCAGAGGGACCACTGGATGGTCTAATCGACTATCGGTATCTCAAGGCCACCGGCATACCCAGCACCTGAACACTAAACCCAGCCACCACCCTTGGGTAAAACCTCACAGCCTAGAGGAGACTAGACTGATTTGCCAAACGGGGAGGGGAACAGGCAGTTGCCCTGGGCCTCGCAATTCAAAGAGGCCCAGGACTCCTGGTCACTGCCGCTATTCAGCCCCAGCGGAGTGCCTCTCCGCGTGGCTCTGAGGGCACGGAGCCGGGCCCAACCCACAACTTGCCTTGGGGTCCGTGGTGGCTGCCGGCCACAGGCAGAGGCTAGGCAGGGCCAAGGAGCGCCAGTGCCTGAGGGGAATCGATGAAACGAGCTGTATGCAGATAAGCCTGGCATGGGATTCCCAGTCCACCCTACCCTGCAGAAGCAAGTGAAAAACTCCAGTGAACTCTACCCATCGGGGGGGAGGGGGGCGAGTCTTTCCCTGGCCTTCTGTGAGCAGACGCTATAAAAACGGACACAAGGAAAAATGTGTCAGCTCCCAGTCAGTTTACCACAGAACCGGCTACCGGCACGGTCTTCGGCGTGAGAGCTGGGCGGCAAATCAACCTCCCTGAGGGGCTGGTCTCCTGGAACAGGGCATCGGGGGAATCTTGGGTGATTGTTGGTGGATGCGACCATCTCTCGCGTCGCCCATCGTGCGTGGGTGGCAAGACAGACGGGAGTCTGCGAGAGGACTGCAGCTCTGTTACGCGACTATTGTAGTGCTCTGGGGTTCACGCTGGCTACCGGGCTGGTGAAATCTACTTGCAGAAGATGCTGCCAGTTTGGGGTGTCTGCCCTGCTTTTACCAGCCTGCACTGAGGCAGGCCCCCATGGTCATGAGCCTCTGCAGATAGCGAGACAGTCGGTTCCCTTAACATTCTTGCCTGGACATTATCTGGACCCCCTTGATTTGGCTCCATGAAGCTGTTTGAGTTTGGCATCAGCCTCTGGTGTGTGAGTTTCTCCAGCCATATCCTTGCTCCTGCTAGGCACCTGGCAACTGCCCCCAAGCCTCCTCCTTACCCGTATTAAAAACTGAACCCTCCTCGTTAACCATATTTGTGTGGGTGTTGGGCCACACTGAGATCATCTTTACTCTCTGCCCCTTCCTCAGTGCTTAGTGGTCCCCTATGTATCTTGTTTTCCTTTTCTTTATCTAGCTAATTAACCTTTTCCTATCGGTTTTAATTCCCTTTGCCTGCTCTCTGGCCGTGCTCCCTCTAGCTCTACAGTTTCTGACCTGCAGGAAGTAGCTTTCCTTGCTGATCCATCCGATTTTCCATTCCTTGGAGACTTCCTGCATTCCCCAGATAACCTGTTGGAGATGCTTGCTCATCCTGTTTGCTCTGCAGCCTCCCCCCTCCCCCTCCCCCATTTCCTTTGTTCTGAGAGCATCTGCAACTTGGACTTAAAACAATTCCAAGCCTCCTCCACGTTCAGATCCTTTATTCCTCCTGTCCAGGCCTCTTTCCTGACTAATTCCTTTAATTTGGGTTTTTAAGTTGGCCTTTCGAGGACTCTAACCTCAACCCTACTTTTGTTGCTCCTGCCATTTGGTTTAAACTGAATTAACTCATTACACCTTCACATTTCTGTCTGAATTCTGTCATTGTCTCCAGCTGCATTTCTAATCCTTGGATCGTTTCTGCCATGAGCTCTATCAGGCAATATTTCATGCATAAGTAGCTTCCATCAGATACTCACTCAAGGATGAAATATATCCCGCAGCTTCTCCTTACAACTATTTTCTTTGTCTGCTCTCCTCCTGGGGCTACATCTCATGTTGCCTCGGTACTCACTGCTGTTTTCTCTTCCTGGCCTCTACTCTTGGGCTGTGTCCAGACTCAGGGGTTTTTTTCGGGAAAAGTAGCCTTTTCCCGAAAAAACTTCCCCTGCATCCAGACTCAAGCCACGTTCTTTCGAAATAATTTCGAAAGAACGCGGCTTTTCTTTCGATGGCGGTAAACCTCGTTTCACGAGGAAGAACGCCTTCTTTCGAAAGTTCCTCTTTCGAAAGAAGGCGTTCTTCAATGTAAATAGGGCTTCCTCGAAAGAGAGCATCCAGACTCGCTGGGTGCTCTCTTTCGAAAAAGCGGATTGCTCTTTCGAAAGATCCGCCTGCAGTCTAGACGCGATCTTTCGAAAGAGGCTCTTTCGAAAGATGCTTTCGAAAGAGCCTCTTTCGAAAGAAGCCTGCAGTCTAGACATAGCCTTGAAGAAAAAGAGGACATAAGTCCCCCTCATGTCTTACCTACAAACTCCCACTGAAATGCTCCCTGTTGGCTGTCCACTGCTCCAATGTTTGCTAATAACTTGCTTTTAAAACTGTCCAGCCTGGGCCAGGACCACCCCTTCGCCACAGGGATGGTGTTAACCTTCCAGGAATGTGAATGCCGTAGAAATGGCAGGTCTCACAATCACAACGGGCGTGCAGTCACGCTGTAACTGCTGTGAACTGCAGTTGTTGTATTGTAACCTGTATCCCAATGAAGGCTGGCTGGCTGAAAACCTTGCTTGGAACAATGAGAAAAGATGGAGCCGGGGAACAGATCCTCCGGTATCATCAGGTCTCTCAAACTCCTTTAGTGCTTCATCTCTTTTTCTCTCAGCTGAGGTCTGGCCTGTGACTTGGTCAAGGCAGGAGCCTTTCCTCCATGCCCCTTTGTGGGCCTACTGCTGAACTTCGTCCCCCCTCCCCCCCAGGGGTTCTTTCAATCAATTCAATTAGCAGAATTAAATGGACCCACCCCATGCCATCTCCCCCTCCTTTTTGCAGGGTTTGGTTTAGTCCCTCATTTTGCAGAGATCCACTTGCTTGTTTAGTGGCTCATGTTCACCCCCACTCTGGGTGCGTGGAAGAGTCCCGGTCAGGTTTTTCCCCCATTGCCCAGCCCTTCTCCGGGAGCTCGGATGCACTTTGGACAACTTTCCCTTGGCTGTCCTCCTGGGGATGGAGTCTTAGCCAATGGCAGAGCTGCAAAGAGCTTCTCCCCCCGACCTGTTCCACGCTCAGTCCGTCCATGCACCGGCTGGGAGGGGTGGGCGCCGTTCCTCTCCTGACTCGCTCAGGGCCCTGCAGGCGCCTTCTCCCTCCCCGCAGCATTGCAGACATCTGTCCCACTTTGAGAGGAAGCAGCATTTCTGCTGGTCCTTTCCTCCTTGCTCGTCCCCAGTTGGTTGGGTGGGGAGACCCCACCCTGGCCCCACTTCTGCAAAACTCCTGACCCCGGGCTTTTCAAGATCCAGCGCTATGGCTTTCTCCCATGCCCCATTTCTTGCTGCGATCTCTTCCGCTCTCTCTGCCCCCCGCCCCGTGTTCCTTACATTGGCCCTTTCAGAGCCCTAAAGGCAAGCCGACCACTAGGCACTACTGCATGGAGTTATTGCAGCTGGGAACCTAGCCCCTTGATTTCAAGGGTCTTCACCCAGTTATGCCGGCTGAAGATCCGGCCTACTGAGTTCCATGGATCTAATGTGAAAGTACTTGGGAGCGGTGAACAGGGCCGCAGCCCAGGTCATGTTGCCATGGAGATAGGAAAGGCAAGGTCCTTGAGTCCCTGAATAGGCAGGTGCGGCGGCAGCATCTGGCCTGGAACTTGGGCTTAGGCGATGGCGCTGCGGGAGGGGGCGTTACTATTTCACGTGCCAATGGAAGGAAGTTCCCCCCTGGGAGCTGGGAATGGAGAAGCCCGGAGAGGCCACCGAGGGCGGAATGCCCCATGGAATTGAGTCGGAGTGCATCCAGCTGTTGGGGAGTGTCCGTCACAGGTCTCCCCCGCTTGTCCCCAATCCACAGCCGCCGCCGGGGAAGGTCGGCTCTTGAGCTCAAGCTGTAGCCACCCCTGCTTTCAGCCTGGGAGCTCCCCAGAGGGTCGCCCACGACACCAGATGCCACAGAAACGGGGCAGCCAGCCAGGCTCCGAGTCACTGTGGGCTTCACACCCTTCCTCCATGTACAAGTGTAATTCTTATGCAAATGGCATGAACAGGGGACTCCACCGACTTGCACATGACCTTCCACATCCTAAGACTTAACCAACCAACCAGTGGAGGTGCAAATTGTTCTTATCAGCCTCTTGTAACCACATGAACCATCCGCTCGCTGTTTCTCCCTCTTCTCTTTCCCCCTCCTTTTTTCTCTCTTTTTTGTCCTCCTTCCTCCTCCCCCCTGCCCTTATTTATTCTTGGATCTGGACTTCTAACACTCCAGTCATCGGAGGAAGTGGGCTGTGCCCATGAAAGCTCATGGTCACATCTCCATGCTTTGTTAGTCTTTGCGTTGCTACTAGACTATTGGTTGTTTTTTAAGTTTTAGGTAGATAGATGGACCCGGACGGAGAGGGGCTCTCAAACATCGCAGGAAGTATGAAAATGGGAGCATGGATTCAGCGGAGAATGGTTCGTAAATGCCTGTCGCTGGGGGATCAAATCAAAGACAGATAGGTGGGACCGCACTGACTGGAATCTCCCCTTGCTTCTCCCCCACGCTCTCCAGAGACCCCGAGCCACCGTTTGACAAGGCTCACGGCAGCTCAGGCTGAGGCGGAAAGCAGAACCCTGGGGCTCTGTCTACACTGGCGGCTTCTTGTGCCAGAAATATGCAAATGAGGCTAAGCATAGAATATCGCTGAGCCTCGTTTGCATACCTAATGAGCCGCCATTTTTGCAAAAGAGGTTCTTGCACCAGTAGGAGCATCTACACGGCCCTTTCTTGCGCAAGAAAATCCCTCTTGCGCAATGCCGCTACGCTGATTATTTTCAGGAATAACGGCATTACGCAAGAGGGGTTTTCTTGCGCAAGAAGGGGCAGTGGAGATGCTCCTTCTGGCACAAGAACCTCTTCTGCAAAAATGGTGGCTCATTAGGTATGCAAATGAGGCCCAGCGATATTCTACGCTTAGCCTCATTTGCAAATTTCTGGCGCAAGAAGCCGCCCGTGTAGACATAGCCTGGGTGTGACTGAAACCACTGGGCATGCCAACCACTCTGGAGGGCGGACACCCAGACTGATGCTCAGTCTCTTTAGAAATCTGTCTTCCGACCTGCGTCGTTTCCTTGGGCTCCCCCTCTCTGTTTGTGTCAGGGTCTGCCCCCACCCCTTCTCTGACTCCCACTGGGGAAGGACCAGGAAACTCCAGCCTGGCTGGGGCAGAAAGGCCCCTCCCGGCTCCTTCCTCTGAGGCTGGCTTTCCTCTCCCTGTGTGAACAGACGCCCTCTTATAGCAAGGGCTGCCCTTCCTTGCCATCTGATTGGCTGACGGGGCTGTGGGCCAGGCCCTTGTGAGGGGCTGCTGGGAGTAGGTGGCGTTTGAAGTGCAAGAGCCAGGGAGCCCTGGCCACTAGGTGCTACCGTAATACAACTAATAAACAGCCCTGATAATGGTGACCACGGGGAGTCCACATCCTCTGTTTCCAGTCGCATCCCAAAGAATTGCCTGGAGGCAGCAGCTTCTGGAGGAGATAATCCTGTCGCCACATTGAAAGCGGAGTAAAAAATGTCTGTGCTGGCAGATCTGAGGCAGAATTTAACAGCCTCATTTTTCCCCCCGCTCCCTCTGAAGTGAGACACATCCGAGACGGCTGCCTTTGCTTTTATCCCCGAACCGCAGGCGTTTACGGCCCATTCTCCACTAAATCCTTGCTCCTGTTTTCATATTTCCTGGGGTGTTTGAAAACCCGTCTCACAATCGCTCCCTCGGAGGCATGTTTTATCTCTATATCTATATAATTAAGTTTCAATGCCACAAAGTTCAGTCTGCCCTCCCCCTTTCCTCAGTCTGCTGAGAAGGGGGCCACGTGAGGAATTAAAGCAGGAAGTGGCTGGTGCAGGTAAAGAGGAATATGTCACCAGCTCAGAGGCATGGGGGTTTCAATCTCTTCTCTCCTCCTCCCCAGGCTCCAAAATGTCACCTCCCGGTCTCCTCCTCCGCAGACTCCAGAATGTCACCTCCCGGTCTCTCTCACCCAACATCGGGTTTCTTGCTGCAATAGGGACATTAAGCACAATCGGTTTTTCAAAGACCGCTGGCATGGGAACGGTCTACTACTCTGTACGGTGACCAGCACACCAACGGGCAACCTAGGCTAGTGAGTGGGCTGCATGAGTGGGCCTCCTTCCTCTCAGGGGGCCCCAAGATTGTCGGAACTAATCCCGGGTTAGGTTAGATTTGCTAGCAGCACATGCATCCCTAGAACTTGCAGGGTGTGCCGAATGACCCCTCTCCGTGCTTGGGAGTCTGTGGGAGTGGCCAGCTCTTCCCACCCATGTTGTGTGCAACCAGCATGCACCTCGCTCCGCGGGCCCTGGCTTTCTGTGCATGTCACTTTACTAACACGGGTAGGAAAAAACCTACCGCGATGGAAACCAGCGGAATCTGACATTGCCCGCCACTGGCCTAGCATAACAGGGCCCTGGTCCTGAGATTGGTCCCCTCTGTCACCCACATAAATGGGAATGTCGAAGAACCACACAGCCCCATCAAGACCAAGTTCATGCCCCATTTTGTGGGGTTACATTTCTTTGTGTGTGTGGGGGTGGGGGTGTGTTCTCACTCACACACAATGTACAGGTATACACACGTTTGCCCACACTGTGTGCTCATCGACATGTGCTTATATATGCTCATTCTCTCTCTCCTGCACCTGTGCGGCATATATCTATGGAGAAAAAACAACATTTTCCAGACAGCATGCGTATGCACCTGTTACCAGCTGCACCGGTCTTACAGACACTAAAGGTGTGAAGCAAGTGTGCATGGCCCCTCTTCCAGAAGGCAGACAAATCCAGTAAAGGCTAAATCAGACTTCTCTGAGGTTTAGTGCGTTGCCAGGTTGAAAATGAGAATCCAGAATTTTGGTCCATTTCCTTTGACTCAACCTTTTCCGTTCTGTGGATCCCTGTGACAACAGAGGGGAGAAACAAAGCGTGGTCGCTTTCCACGGGTAATTTTCAAGTCCCCTGCTACTCTCTCCAGCCATCGTTAAAGGCACAGTGGCTCTGACCTCATAAAAACAAACAGCAATTAGGGCTGATCAGGACTTTTTTTGTTTGTTTCTTTAAAAAAAAAAAAAAAAAGTTGATGCAACCTCATTAACATTTTCTTCACACGTTGTTACCATTTCGTCAAAAACACCGAACCCCACAACAGTTTTTGACCCAAAATCCAATGGCGTTCTGAGCTGCTATAGGTAGATAGTGGTACACACATGGGGAGAGAGGTCAGGGGTGGGCATTGGGAAAGAAGCCCTCTCTGTGAGCATCCACAGCAAAAGGTGACCCCAGGCAGTTCTCTGTTTACCTCTTCCCCCACCCTGGATACTCGCTACATCCGCTTGTCTCTGCATCTGCTGCCTCATCCCTTGTTCCAAAATAGGCATTGTTCTCCAGGGGGTGATCCCATGCCTGTTTGCTTCAGGGTCAGGGCTCTCAAAATCTCTCATGAGGCTCTTGAAATGTCAGTAGAGCTCCTTGGATTTTTTCCTACAGTGCAGTTTCCCTTTGGAAAATGAACTTTCATTGTTATCTGAAGGGTGCAATGATACTTTCACTGCAAAAAAATGACAAAATACTTGATGCTTCCTTGGGGATTTTTTCTGTCTAAATATTTGGATACATTAAAAACATTTTGACTTTCCTGTTTTAATTCACTGCCTAGAGATTTTTCTATTGTACATTTAATACTATTGGGCTATGTCTAGACTGGCATGATTTTCAGCAAATGCTTTTAACGGAAAAGTTTTCAGTTAAAAGCATTTGCGGAAAAGAGCGTCTAGATTGGCACGAATGCTTTTCCACAAAAGCACTTTTTGCAGAAAAGCATCCGTGTCAATCTAGACGCGCTTTTGCACAAAAAAGCCCCGATCGCCATTTTCGCAATCGGGGCTTTTTTGCGCAAAACAAATCTGAGCTGTCTACGCTGGCCCTTTTGTGCAAAAGCTTTTCGGAAAAAGACTTTTGCCCGAACGGGAGCAGCATAGTATTTCTGGAAAAGCACTGACAATCTTACATGAGATCGTCAGTGCATTTCTGGAAATTTAAGCAGCCAGTGTAGACAGCTAGCAAATTTTTTCCAGAAAAGCGGCTGATTTTCCGGAAAAACTTGCCAGTCCAGACACAGCCTAAGTGGGCCCCCCATGGAAATTATTGCCCACCCCTCTTCTAGACCAGTCCTTGTGAGTTTCATCTCATTCTGCATGGCTGTGACGCACCTGTGTGTGGTCCGTGAACGTACCCCACAGACGTGGCGGGGAGGCGCGGCTGGACGCATGTTTCCCCACCAAGCTGGACGTCCGAGTCCCAGCCTCCGAGTGACTTTCCCCCTCAGGCAGCTGTGATGAAACTCAGCCTCCTGAAATGTCACTCCTGACCCAGGAAACAGCTGGGCCTGACGCGCTGCCGACAGCTTACAAACAAGCGAATGCAGCGTGATCTAGGAGGACGGCTGAGCAGGAGGCACAGCATGCAAACTAAAAGGGAGGTAAAGGGAGGGAGGAGAAAGTTGTAGCATGTCTCTGAAGCCATTTGTGATTCTCTCTGCACTCGGTCTCACACACACACCCCCTCTCCCAGCCTCGCATGCACATGCTTGGTCCCACACACCATCACTCGATCACACGTAGCCCTCCCTAGACCATGGTGGCGGGGATGCGCGAAATGGGGAGCGGCTCTGGCGTCCCCTACGCAGGCTGGCCCGCTGCATGGAGAAATGTAGCAGCAGGTGCACGGCCGCCCCTGCAATCACGGGTGCCCCCCCCACTGGGAAATGGCAGCTCTGCTCTGTCCCTCGATGGCTCAACTGACTTTACTCCCTCCTGTGCAGCATGAGCCGATTGGCTGAGAGCCCTGGGTTTCCACAGTGGATGTGCTGTGTACGTTCCCATTGGGGCTGGGCTCTCATTCCCACCGGAAAGCAAATCAATCCGAGGCTAATCAAAGGGAATTGGCAATTGATCACATTTGCACGGCCTCTCCTTAAGAACATCAGAATGGCCACATGGGTCAGACCAAAGCTCCACCCAGCCCAGTGTCCGGTCTGCCAGTGGTCAATGCCAGGTACCCCAGAGGAAGGGAACAGAACAGAGAACCATCAAGTGATCCCTCCCAGCGTCCATTACCGGCTTCTAGCAGACACCGGGGACACCATCCTGCCCATCCTATCTCATAGCCATTGATGGACCTAACCCCCATGAATCTATCTAGCTCTTTTTTGTTAAAAGTCCTAGTCTTCACAGCATCCTCCGGCAAGGAGTTCCACAGGTTGACTGTGCACTGAGTAAAGAAAAATTTCCTTTTATTTGTTTTAAACCTACTGCCTATTAATTTCATTTGGTAACCCCTAGTTCTTATATTGTGGAAATAAATATATAACTTTCCGTATTCGCTTTTTCCATATCAGTCATGAATCTATAGACCTCTGTCCTATCCCCGTTATAGACCTCTGTCCTATCCCCCCTCTTCTTTTCTAAGCTGAAAAGTCTAAGTCTTTTTAATCTCTCTTCATGTGGGACCCGTTCCAAACCCTAATAATTTTGTTGCCCTTTTCTGAACCTTTTAGGAAGCCCACTTCAGTACAGACTTTCTCGGGTCAGGGATTGCAAATACCTCTTAGTCCTCATGGGAGCTGCAAGCTCTAACCACCTTCCCTTGGCTTCAGCCTTATTGCTCACATGTGAGGGAGAGAACGGTGACTAAAATCTACAAAAGCGGCAAGGAGTCCTGTGGCACCTTATAGATTAACTGCAGTGTAGGAGCATAAACTTTCGTGGGCAAAGACCCACTTCGTCAGATGCATGTAGTGGAAATTTCCAAAGGCAGGTACAAATATGCAGGCCAGAATCAGGCTGGAGATGAGGAGGTGGATCCAATCAGGGAGGATGAGGCCCACTTCTAGGAGCTGATCTGGAGGTGTGAATTCCAAGAGAGCAGAAGCTGCTTTTGTAGTTAGCAAGCCATTCAGTCTTTGTTTAATCCAGAGTTGATTGTGTCAAACTGGAAGATGAACTGTAGCTCAGCAATTTCTCTTTGAAGTCTAGTCCTGAAGGTTTTTTGCTACCCCTCTGATACTTGACTAATATCTAGATCCTCTTAGTTCTAGTCTAGCACTTGATCCACTAGAGCAGGGCTTTTCAAATGAGTGTCTCGCCCCAGTGCTGGGTACTGGAATGTCGGGCGCTGGGTCTCGGTGCTGCAGGGGGGGTCAGGTGAGCAGTGGGGGGGCTAAAGCAGCTCCCTGCCTGTCCTGCTCCACAGACTGCGCTAGGCCCCAGAAGCAGCTGGGCCCCAGAAGCAGCCAGCAACAGGCCTGGCTCCTAGGTGTGTGTGGGGGGAGGAGCACACAGGCCCCCTGCCCCAAACACTCGCTCCACACTCCCACTGGCTGGGAACCTGCTGCTGGCTGTGTCTGGGGCGCAGCCCCGTCAGCAGTGCACCCCCGCTTCATCGCTGACTGGGAGCCGCTCAAGGTGAGCCCCTCCTGCCCCAGCGTGGACACCCCCAAAGCCGGAGCCCCAAAAAGCTCCCCTCTCAGCCCACGCTCTAATCAAATCATGTTGAACCGCAGCATCAACAATGTTCAACTGGGTTAAGAGAAAACAAGTGGGAAAAGCGCTCCTCTACCAACGCACTGGGCGCCTTGCCAATCGTAGTGCCGCGTCTCGATGCGCTTTCTTGAGGACTCCTTGGCTCCAAGAGAAGTTTTGCCTTAGTGTGGTTCTCAGGGTGTGCCTCGTAGAAATCAGAGGTGCCAAAGATCTATTGGATCGTTTAGTCTTTCCCTCCCTGCCACGGCAGGGCATCGTCTAGGGCTTTATCCAGTCTGGTTTCACCTTTTTGGAGCCATGGCACAGCTTTGGTTGTGCACACAAGGATGAAGTGTCTGACCGCCTGGAGCAAACAACTGACAAACGAAGACGTATCTCTGCAGGGCCGGTTGCTTTGTGTGAGTCCCATTTCTGCGGCAGTTTGCGTTTGCATGGCAGCCTGTCTTGCCCGGCGTCACACACCTCTGTCTCCTGCTTTGGCTGGGAAGTCCCGCTCCTGCCTCGCTGGCATTGTCCACCAGTTCAGTCACCTTGCTTGGCTTCTTTGCAAGACCCTTCAGGCCACCGGCAGTGGCCTCGCACGTAGCATTGCGTGTGTCCTGCCCTCTGGCAGCCGCCAGCGTGCGCAGACACGACTGCAGAAAGGAACGTTAATGGAGGGGAAAAGTTAACCACTTTTATTGAACTGCAAAAAGGTTGTTTTTATATTGCTTTATTGGAATATAAAGACAGCTTTTATAACCCTTTAAAGAGGCATAAAAGCAGCTTGGAGATTAGAACGCTCTCTCCATTTTAAGACCAAGGAAGAGAGCCAGCGTTTGCCGCGCACTGAGGTCAGAACTAACTAGGTTCCGTGCAGGGAAGTTCCTGGAAGAAGTTTCTCAGCGTTTGTACCAGCAATGGACCTGAGTCTAAAGCAACCACTAGGCTTGTGGCCCAGGCAAATGCCCTTTCCTCTAAGCCCAGCGTTTCCATGGAACCCCGGGGTTCCGCAAAGTGAAACTAAGAGTCCCGTGAGAAAATTCCGTTACAATAACATTTTGTGATTTAAAAAATAATAATGATGAATATGGGGTGATTTTTGTTTTTAAATAGGTGCAATTAAACTAAATGTTGATCTCGTGACCTTGTTTAGCATTTGTTTATTATTATCCTTACTTATTTGTGGTCTACTTTTTCCGCTCCATATATTAGACTGCTAGGAGGGGTTCCGTAAAATTATTTCAAGTGTAAAAGGGTTTTGTGGCCAAATAAAATTGGGAAACTCTGCTCTAAGCCGCTCCAGAACATGCCCCATCCCCGTACCTTCAGAGGCTGATGCCCTACCTGGAGATCTCACTTCAGTGGGTCCCTTATCCTGTGTTGGCTGTCTGGTCATTCCCGGGGGAGGGCAGGTAGGACTCAGACCCGCCACCCTGCGTTCCCCAGGCAGATGGTAGGTGTGGGGGATGAGTTGGATCTGTTTCTTGGTCGCAGAGGGGACCCTTCTTTAGGTGTCAATACGTTTCCTTTCTGATCAAGGAAGGAAACGTATCGACGTTTTGCTGATCAAGTTGCTGTGTCCGTGGCTGGTCAGGGTAAGCGTGGTGGGTAATGAGCTGACCTGTTGTCTTTCGTTCTCTCTCTTTGCCCTCGTTGACTAAATGCCCCTTTGGCATTGCCCCTGCGGGAGCAAGGGTCTGTGTGCCCGAGTGTGATTCCCAGACCACCTAGCCCAGCGGTTCCCAACCTTTTCCAGATGGGGACTTGGTGACCCAGGGCAATTCAAAAAATGTGTGAATGGCTCCTTAAGATCCACCTGGGGAGACACCTGGTGACCCTTTTGAAATGTAAGGGTCCCGTAGGTTGGGAAACCCTGACCTAGGCATACCAGAGCACTAAACATAGCAGTGGAGCTGCAGCTGCAAATGGAGCCCAGACGAGCCACTTGATTACATACCCATGGAGCCCAGGCAGGTTTGTGATCGGAGCATGGGTATGGCATGTCTAGCCCATGCCACCACTCCCTTCTGCTCGCGCTACCACGACCACACTGCTATTTTTAGCAGGCTACGGCTGGGTGAGCGTGTCTGTGCTAGCTGGAGTCACACCTGTAGCTCCCAGTGTAGACGGAAGCGCAGTTTGAGTCAAGGGTGAAAGGCTGAGTTAATTCTTATCCAGCTTGAACTGTTCGTGCGCAGTGCAGTCACTCTCACAATGACACTAAGGCCAGGCCTACACTAAAGGGGAAGGTTAAATCAAGATACACAACTCCAGCTACATTAATTACGTAGCTGGAGTCAACATGCCTTGATTCAAGTTTCCCCACCGCCCCCACAGTGGGAGGCTGATGGGAGCGAATGCACCCATCTGCTTTCCTTACGCCTCACGGGAGCAGGAGTACCGGCTGCCAGTGTGTGTGAGTGTGTGTGTGGGGGGGTGCCCTTGGAGTTCAATTGAGCAGGTCTTCACTAGACCTGCTAAATCGATCTCCAAAAGATTGATCGTGGCAGTGTCGATCTTCCCTGGAGTGAAGACGTGGCTTACGGCCATCATGCATAGGTTAGGAGCATCATCTTTTGCTTCTGATCCCACACGTGCTTATTCTTCTCGCCATACTTGTATTTTGGTTGTACAGAGGCACTCGTGCTAGGCACTGTGTTTTACAAATGGTAAGTCACCACCCCTGTGCTGAAGAGTGAACAGGCTACAGTGGTTCTCAGATTTCATTGCACTATGACCCTCCTTCTGGCAACAAACATTACTACACGTCTCCAGGAGGAGGGGTTGAAGCCTGAGTCTGCTGCCTTGGGAAGGGGGCCAAAGTCCCAGTCCCACTGCTCTAGGTTTGGGGAGGAAAAAGACAAAGCTCAAAGGTTTCCACCATGGGGGTCCTCTAACCTTATCCCCATCACCCAGCACTGAAGCCTGAGTCTCATGATACAAGACTTTGGCCCTAGGCCATGGGGCCCTGGCTTTGGGCTTGGCCCAGGGAGATGTGACTCTTGGCTTCCACCCCAGGCCCCAGCAAGTCGAATGCCAGCCCTGGTGACCCTATTGAAATGGGTTGTGACCCCCTTTAGGGTCCCAATCCCCATACTGGAAACCACTGGTCTCAGTGGACAAGACTGGTAAAGAACGGGAGAAAGGAAGTATTGCAAGTCCTAGAGGAAATGGAGGCACTGAGAGATGAAATGACTCTCCCAAGGTCACACGGGGAGCCTGTGGCAGAGCTAGGGATTGAATCCAGATCTTCTCACTCTCAGTCCAGTGTCTCCATCACAGGACTGCTCTGCCTCATCCGGGGGCTAGCCCAGGAGTCAAGCAGAATGTGTGTGTAAGTGTCTGCCGGCTGGGGGTCATCTCTGCAACCATCTGAGCTGCTCAGCAAAATTCTCAGGACACACTTTTTTGGGGATGTGCCCAAATTTGAAAGGTTTTGTGGCGACGGTCAGAGCCGGTCTTAGGGGCGGGCGAGCCGGGCGGTCTCCCGGGGCTGCCATTCTCAAGGGGCCGCCGACAGAGCCGGTCTTAGGGGCGGGCGAGCCGGGCGGTCTCCCGGGGCTGCCATTCTCAAGGGGCCGCCGACAGAGCCGGTCTTAGGGGCGGGCGAGCCGGGCGGTCTCCTGGGGCTGCCATTCTCAAGGGGCCGCCGACAGAGCCGGTCTTAGGGGCGGGCGAGCCGGGCGGTCTCCCGGGGCTGCCATTCTCAAGGGGCCGCCGACAGAGCCGGTCTTAGGGGCGGGCGAGCCGGGCGGTCTCCCGGGGCTGCCATTCTCAAGGGGCCGCCGACAGAGCCGGTCTTAGGGGCGGGCGAGCTGGGTGGTCTCCCGGGGCTGCCATTCTCAAGGGGCCGCCGACAGAGCCGGTCTTAGGGGTGAGCCGCGACTGCCTTTCGGCCCGACCTCCTGAATCCTCCCCCCAGGTTTCCTTGGTTACTCCCCATCCCTTTTGTGTTTGTTTTTTGTTTTGCTTGACATGTCCGGTATTTTTTTAAACCATTTGGCAACCCTACGGGCAAGCTGGGCAGTCGCCCGGGGCAGCCCATTGGTTAGGACCGGCTCTGGCGATGGTTCAGTTACAGCAGCATCCTGAACAACTGGTTTCCCGCCCGTTTGCCTGCCCAGTTTCTCAGCAGGGCTCCTGCCTCAGAGTCGGGGTCCAGAGTGGAGAGCTCGGGGGTAGCCCCCCTGCAAGACTGCTTGGAATTGGGGCGTACTTGCTTTCCAAGGTCGGCCCCCTTCCCTTTCAAGGCAGACTGAAATCGGATTCCCAAATATCGAACTCCTCCAGGAAACGGAATTCCTTGTGCCCCCTGTTCTTCTGTGGGCGCATTTACATTGTGATCACCGGGGCGGGGGGGCGGGGGTGTTGGTGCTCCAGCAGACATGGCTGAGCTACCTTTGGTTTGGCTGGCTTGGGTGCTGGGCCAGTGAAACTGGAAGAGTGTCGTTAGACTGGGAGCCGTTAGCCGCCGTTCCAGGCAGGCCGGAACAGCCCACCCTGAACTGCGTGTGGCTGCGTTTTCGCGGCTCCAGGGCCCATGATGGCTCCTGAAGCTGCAGCCAGGCCCCAGGATGTCCTCCGTGGCATTTCCCTATTGCGCCCGGCTTGTCCGTGCCCATTCTGACATGTGAGTCAGTCAGCGGCAAAGCTCAGGCAGATCATTCCGGTGGTGTTTTCAAAGTCAGCGAGAGCTGTTCCGTTCAGCAGCCAGCTGCAGCCAGTTCTCGCTTGGCAGGGCCTGTCTGGGCAATGAAATGCCAGTCAGAGCCCATGTTGCTGGAGCAAGGTGGAGCTGTGGTTTCTCCATGCCCGTCTGAATGGGGCTGTTGGTGGGTTTCCCATGGATCTGGGTGTATAAGGCAGGGGTGTCATTTAAAGAAGTGGAGTCACGCAAACCAACCCTCATAATGCTCCCCAAGGGGAGCAAGAACGGCGTCTTGCAACCTTTTGAGATTTAGCATGTGACTCCAGCAATGCTCCCCACTATCCCCCCATCTTCCTTGGATTCTGGCTAATGGCCCAACCTTGTATCGAGAGGGGTTGCGCTATTGCTGGAATCGGGGAAATCTGCATAAGTTCCTAGTGGAGGTGCATTTGGGAAAGTACCACAAAGTCTGGATATGTCTCTGCACTTGGGGGTCAAACGGGACCTCTCTCTGTGTCCCCCATCTACACGCATGGAGCTGTGGCTGTATAACTGCTAAGAGAACTAAAGGAAGCTCGGGGTGTTTGAGCAGCGAGCTTGCTTCAACCTGGTGTAGAAACAGAACTAAGACATCAAGGCCCCCATCGTACAAGCTTCTGCACATGGGCATCGTCCTACTGAAACCATCCGGGTCTACATGTGGGCACAAGGATCTGCCCTCATCTGGCAGCCGGCACGCTCCAGGCTCTGAGCATGGCTCCCAATCTGCATGGCATGAATATTCAGACCTAGGCTCCTGCTGAGAGCCAGTCTCAAATCACAAAGTTTGTAGAGCTATTCTACACAGGGCTCCAGTTTCCATCACCCCTCAGCTTCCTTTTATTTGCTTTTCCCACTAAATATTCATCAGTAACATTTAAGACAAAGGAAAGAGATAATTACAAGGGGAGAGTTTTTTCGAGATATTAAAGGTTAACAGAATTCTTGGCATTTGTGCCTTGTCAATTTCCATGTAATTATGCTCAATTCCCAGAATTCAGAGGCGACTGGGCCTTTTAACTCAAAGATGGTACCCCGGGAATTTAATTTATGAGATCATTTCTCAAAAATTTCAGCTTCAAATCAAGCATCTTGCTTAATAGCATGGATATTATTAATATTATTCTTGGATGGGGAATGCTGTGAGGGTCAAGTAGGCTGGCAAGCAAAGTGAAATTGACTCTCTGCAACTGTGGTAAGCCTGGCTTTTGTTACTCAGAGTGAATGATTTGTCTGCCCTGGTGCCTTGTGGAATGAAGCACTGTTACTTTATGAGCAGCCAACCGTGAACCTCATAAAGAGCCACAGGTTTGGCATGGAGGGAGCCCCCAGGAGCAGAGCTGGCTGAATACTGGAGATTTGGGGTTGCTGGCAATTCCAAGGGGGAAAAAGCAACTTCTTTTCTCCAACATATTGGAGTGAATGAGAAAGTCAATACAATTTCAAGTCAGTACTGTGGTAAGACTGAAACACAATGTTGTGTCTGGACCATAAACAAATTCCTTTCCATTTCCAGGCCTTTTGACAAAATCAAAGACCCCAAACCACAGCTGCAGGAGGCGGTCCGGGCTACGTTGTGACCTTTAGCCCAACAGTTTGGGGACGCCCCTGGATTGGGCAGGGAGCGTGGTTTGATTCTCCCTTCTAGCTGCTGTGCAAGAAGGGATCGAACTTGGTTCCTCTCATTGTGCGTGAGTGCGCCAAGCGCTGGGCGATGCTGGGGTGGAGTTCGCTCAGTCTCGCTTGTTAAAGCCCTTCTACAGGTTGTAAATACTTAGTGCCATTGGGGGCCCTGAGTTTGCCATATCTCAGCTCTGCCCCCTACCTACCGAGCTGTAGTATCAGTCTGGCCCAGGGACGACAGTATTCCTTGTCATCATGAATGATAATGAAGTGCCTGTGCGTTTGGCCAGGGGGAGCTGGCGGGGCAAGGAGTACTAGTAGGAATAACTATATAACCTGGTGGGTAGGGCAGGGAGGGAGGCAGGGAGAGAAAGGAGTTTAGGTCCCCGTTTTAACCATGCTTTAGCGATTTATAGAAAGTGGGAACAGTTTCTACGGGAGAGGTTCCCACCCACTTACCCTCTAGCTTTCCAGATCACGCTCTCAGCTGCAGTGGGGGATGGCCAACGCCAATTTCTTTCTCCACTGCGGGCAGACAATGGAACTTGGGTCTCCCGTCTTTCATGCGAGTGCCTCAGCCCCGCTCTGTATCTTCCAAGGGGCCAGCCTCTGCACCGTCTCCCCTGACCATTTCTTTTTAATCCAATTTTCTGCTTTTGTCAGAATGCCTGAAAGTCTAAACCAAGTTGGGGCTTATCTCAGTCTTTACAGGAGTCCTGGGCAGAGCCTCTCCTTTGGCGAGTTGAAGCCTCAATCTAGATGTCACATGATTGCATCCCGTGACTAAGGATATCGGGGTACCATGATCGCAGGCAGGGGGGGGGGGATGTGAAAGGGCAGGAGGACTGGGTAAGTTGCATGGTATAGATTGACTTGTTTTCATTCCCAGGCGGTGGTCTTGAGAAACTGACCCTGCAGGAGCTGGCTAGAGATTTGTACTCTTCTGAAGTTTACATTAATAGCCCACATTCCATGAAGGGGGAGACTTAGTGATAAAACCTTCCCTGTGTAAAGTTTGATTTGCTGGAGAAAAACGTCAGCACCTGCAGCCAGATCTGGGAAGCCTCTGTTATTGGGCTCCATTGTGCCAGGTTCTTCATGCCTTCGTAATGAAAAACACACTCGTTACTCATAATCTGTGATTCTACCGCCAGAGAATTTACAGGTTAAACAGGGAGCAAAAGAATAATAAAACCATCCAACTAGAAATGATTTGTTTGCGGGTTTTAACCCGACGACTCCAATGCTCATGAACGTCACAGGTGAAGATTTGGGCCTAGAATCATAAAAATTCAGCCTGGAGTGAATTGTAGAACCCTGGGATAATTCAATATGCCTATAAGATACTGATGGCTTTCGTCGGACACCAATCGATGTCTCTGGCACTTGGTTTAGCCCTGCTCAGACGAAGGCAAGAAGCAATGTGTGACCATGCATAAGAATGTGAGAGTGGCCATACTGGGTCAGACCAAAGGTCCATCCATCCCAGTATCCTGTCTGCCGACAGTGGCCAATGCCAGGTTTCCCAGAGGGAGTGAATCGAACAGATAATGATCAAGCGATCTCTCTCCTGCCATCCATCTCCACCCTCTGACAAACAGAGGCAAGGGACACCATTCCATACCCATCCTGGCGAATTACCATTGATGGACTTAATCTCCATGAATTTATGTAGTTCTCTTTTAAATCCTGTTATAGTTCTAGCCTTCACAACCTCCTCAGGCAAGGAGTTCCACAGATTGACTATGCGCTGTGTGAAGAACTTCCTTTTATTTGTTTTAAACCTGCTGCCCATTAGTTTCATTTGGTGGCCACTAGTTCTTATATTATGGGAACAAGTAAATAACTTTTTCTTATTCACTTTCTCCACACCACTCATGATTTTATAGACCTCTGTCATATCCCCCCTTAGTCTTCTCTTTTCCAAGCTGAAAAGTCCCAGTCTCTTTAATCTCTCCTCATATGGGACCCGTTCCAAACCCCTAATCGTTTTAGTTGCCTTTCTTGGAACCTTTTCTAATGCCAGTAGATCTTTTTTGAGATGAGGAGACCACATCTGTATGCAGTATTCAAGATGTGGGCGTACCATGAATTTATATAAGGGCAATAAGATATTCTCCATCTTATTCTCGGTCCATTTTTAAATGATTCCTAACATCCTGTTTGCTTTTTCGACTGCCGCTGCACATTGCGTTGACATCTTCAGAGAACTATCCACGATGACTCCAAGATCTCTTTCCTGATTACTTGTAGCTAAATTAGCCCCTGTAATATTATATGTATAGTTGGGATTATTTTTCCCATTGTGCATTACTTTACATTTATCCACATTAAATTTCATTTGCTATTTTGTTGCCCAGTCACTTAGTTTGGTGAGATCATGCAATGACAACTTACATGTTACTGGAACCAACTAAGTTCCCAACAATGCCATGAGACTCAGATTGATATGAAAACAACATTGATTTGTACCAAGGAGAGCGAAGATCAATCCCGTTTAATAACCTCCACTGTGCCAGTACTGCTCTGGATTTCCAGGATATTTTCTTTGGGCTCCGGAGATAAATCTGAAAGGGACACGTACAGCTGTGGCGCCACATAAATAAAATAATTAGTTTGTGTTTGCTGGGTAAACGCAGGCAAGTGGAGCAGCGAATTGGGCTCTGATTTTTCCGTGTGGCTGAGGAATGCGTGGACTCACGCTCCAAGCAATGTGCAGAGAGCATCTTTAAGACGATAGGGCACCCCATCTCCCTCTGAGCCCATATGCTAGGGCCAGCCCATAATACATCAGAGCAGCCTAAAGGTTGCTCTAATTTGCCCAAGAGCACCATTTTGGGAGAGTGGGGGGCGGGGCTTCAGCCGAGAATAGCAGGAGGCAGCTTGCTTTTCTTCTGTTCCCCTGACTGGTAGGGAGCGAGGGGAAAGTGCTTTCGTTCTGTGAATTACTCCTCTGCTCCTTCATAAGCACATAAGAACGGCCGTACTGGGTCAGACCAAAGGTCCATCTAGCCCAGTATCCTGTCTGCTGACAGTGGCCAGCACCAGGTGCCCCAGAGGGGGTGGTCCGAAGACAATGATCAAGCGATTTGTCTCCTGCCATCCCTCTCCAGCCTCTGACAAACAGAGGCCAAGGACACCATTTTATCCCCTGGCTAATAGCCTTTTATGGACCTAACCTCCATGAAATTATCTAGCTTCTCTTTAAACTCTATTATAGTTCTAGCCTTCACAGCCTCCTCTGGCAAGGAGTTCCACAGGTTGACTACACGCTGTGTGAAGAAGAACTTATTAGTTTTAAACCTGCTACCCATTAACCTGCTACCTTCCTTTTACCAGCCAGGAGTGAGAGGCATGCGCAGAACTTGTGTACTTTCCCCTCGCTCCCTGACAGTCAGGGGGCCGGGAAGAAAATCAAGCCACGACCTGCTATGACTGGCTGCTGCCCCCTGCTCTTCCAAAACGGAGCCCGTGAATTTGCCCCAGCAAAATGGAGCTGTTCTAGCATCCACTGGCCACCAGCCAACAGAAGCTTACTCCTAGCAACGGTACGGCCACGCTGGGGCTGAGGGAAGATGGTTGAGGATGACTTTCAACCGCCTGAGGATTCTCACAGGAAAGGGGAATCCTCCATTGGCCACCTAAGCCGGTTGGGCACTGCATGGTAGGACCTAACCATTGCAGCCAAACATGCAACTTTTAAGCATGTGGCTGTTCCCCACACACCCAAGCAGCCCCCGTGGCGCTCAAGTGAGCAGACAAAACGCTGCAAAATCCAGCTCGTTGCTCAGCCTCCAAAGTAGCTTGTCACGGGGCTGCAAAGAGTGAAGTTCCTTTTTAAAATGAGACCCAGGCAGCGGAGACGGGAGAGACTCACTCGCTTGTCAAAGGGCAAAGGAGATGTTCTCTTTGGGTGCTCCGCGTACAATGAGGGTTACAGGAGTCAGAGTAAGAAGTCCTCCAGCATGCCAGTGTTTGGACACGAGTTCGAAATAACTGCCTGCTGTGTAGACGGGAACTAAGTTATTTCAGAATAATGTTGCTGTGCAGACGTATCCTTTCTGCCAAGCACCTGGTGTAAAGTGCAGGGAGGAGGATTGGTGCGCTGGCATCCTAGCCAAGCTTCAGGGGAAGGCTCCCAAATGCACCGTTAATTTAAATTTAATAGGACAGTTACTGTAAGTTTAAATAAATGCCAGTTAAATATTAACGGCATCTTTATTGGGGGATTAACGGTGCCTCTTGTATTATGTTTTTTAAACTCAATAAATATGTTGCTAATAATCATCACTCCTCTTCAAATGTGACAGCAGCTGCTTCTGTTACTGCTGAGACTAAATCAAACAATTATTTGGGGCAGCTCCCGGAAAGCATTAGCCAGACCAGAACTGGAGCAGTATTGGGGTTTGGGGAGCCTGGGAATTGAGAGACATGAAGGGGGAGGAGCAAGCACAAGACGCATTATCCCATTCGCCTGCACGCTACCAGGCCGTGATAGGAAATTACTGGCAGGGGATTGAAAAAAAAGGGACGGGGAGAGGGCAAATGAGTCCCTTCTCAGATGGAGACAGAGGGTAGGGGAATTAACTGTTGTTTGGGAGCCTCTGAGATCTGATGCAGTGGATCATGTGTAAGCATCATCTCTGTTCCTGGGAGGAATTCTCTGGGGAGTTCTGAAAAGTCCCCATTCATATAACACATGCTGCCGCTGGTTCCTAATTAGGGCCACTATTAGCAGTGGAACATAATTAGTCACCATGTCCTGTGTCAGTGTGAAGGGGCGTGAATCCTTTGCATCTTCAATGACTCTTGATTTTTTTTTAAAGACTTTTAAAGAGCAGTGGACTTTAATGAGAGGGTCGCTTCTGTAGTGAGCGTGAGGTTTTGCAGAGCACATTTGGAACCGCAAGGTTGCTTAAGGATAGTGTTCAGCATGATAGCGTGAAAGAGGTTGATGTAATAATTGTGTGTCTACACTGAGGGTGTTTCGTGCACAGGTGTTACTGTGGCTATTAGTGATGAATTTTGTATCAATTAAGTTTCAGAGGAGATGTGGCAATTTCCAAATTGTCTCTGTCGATCCATCGTCAGGCTTTTTATGCTGTAGTGTCTGAATTCTTTCCACATGAGTCTGTAAACTAAAGCAAAATGTTCATCGTCTGGTTATATAAATTGAATATACCAAGAATTTCTGCAGGTGAAATTTTATCTGAAATGAAATTCTTCCATGTTGGTAGCTATATATTTTCTGAGTAGTGTAATACTTTGATTATGTGTGTACCTATACATCAACTGCCTCCTACGCACACCCACATGTAGGCTCAACATGAAAACTGAGCCAGACGTTTGCAGCAAAACTGAACGTGAAATTGACCTGGCTTCAGTGAACACTCAACCTTTGACTATACATTGACAGAGAAACCTTGGCTGCAGATTTTTGCATCTTCAAGCCAATCCAAAATACCTCCGATTTGGAGATGTTGCTCACACTTATTTCTAGTTTTACTAACCCCCCTGGAAAGTCAGCCTGTGTACTCTGGAAGGCTTCAAAACCCTCTCCAAAACCCAGGGGCCCTTTCTTTGCATCAGAACCACGTGGGGAGGTTTGCATGAAAAAGCGTTTCCTCGAAGCTAAAGGTTATAGCTGAACAGTGAAGGGACCGTGAGGGTCAAGGGTAGAAAGATGTTTACGTGGGTCCTTACGAACTGCTAAATTTTGCATTGTCTGCCTCTCCGATCTCACCTGCTCTCATTTTTGCACTCGCTGTCCAATTGCTCTCTAAAACAACGAGTAAACTTCAGCTCAGAATATTGATAGAATCATAGAACTGGAAGAGACCTCAGAAGGGCATCAAGTCCAGCCCCCTGCTCTAGGCAGGACCAATCCCAACTAAATCAACCCGGCCAGGGCTTTGTCAAGCCGAGACTTAAACACCTCTAGGGATGGAGACTCCACTACTTTCCTAGGTAACCCATTCCAGGGCTTCACCACCCTCCTAGTGAAATAGTTTTTCCTAATATCCAACCTGGACCTCTCCCACTGCAACTTGAGCCCATTGCTCCTTGTTCTGCCATCTGTCACCACTGAGAACAGCCTCTCTCCAGCCTCTTTGGAACCTCCCTTCAGGAAGTTGCAGGCTGCTCTCAAATCCCCCCTCGCTCTTCTCTTCTGCAGACTAAACAGACCCAACTCCCTCAGCCTCTCCTCATAAGTCATATGCTCCAGCCCCCTAATCATTTTGGTTACCTGGCAAGCATTACCCTTACCAGCATACTTACCCAGTAACCAGGCTGGGCCTCAGAAGCAGCAGGTCCGGCCAGAGCAGCCCCTTGCCTCCGGCGGCCCAGCTGGAGCAACCCTCCACCCGCGGTAGCCAGGCCTGGGCAGCCCTGAAGCCTGGTTTGAGCATCTCCCAGGCTGCTACAGAGCAGCTCCCCTCCCGCCAGCAGTGGGCCAGCGTGGAACAGCCCCACCTATGGAGAGCCAGGCTGGCAGAGCCCCCTGCCCACAGCGGGTTGACCGGCAGGATCTCGGCCATGGCAGCGGCTCTGCACCAGCCCTCCAATGGTTAACCAGTTAAACGATATCATTTCAGTCACTTGACCGGCTAACCGGTTTCATGGGTATTTCCATCCCTAGCTCAAAAGCATTCTGCATCACTGACACAGCCAGGAGTTCACCCGGCTTCTCCGCGCCAGACCCATCACACTCCCAGCCACCGCGCCTAGGAGACTGCAAGATTCTAGGGCTCTTTGCTCTCGTTCAGGTGCCTTCTACCTCCTTCAGAAGGCCCCTGGAGATTTCTCTGTAGACTAGACCCATGGATTATTGCCCCTTTGCCTTTCCTAGCCTCATCAGGGGACACAGCCCCCTTCCCTCCACTTTTTGAGAACCCGGGGGAAATATTATCCCAGCTTAGACCATCTTTAAACCCATCGAATTTCTTCCCTTTACCTCCCACTGTCCTCTTCGCCAGCCCTCTCCTTGCCAGATTGTGCCTTGCTTAGTAGGGCTTCCTGTGCCTGTGTTTATGGAGGGAGACATTTAGCCTTGTTAAAAAGAAGGAGCAGTTTGGGAATATTTTTCTTGCTGTGTTTGCTCTGGGCAGGCAACTGGCATAAGGAAAACTGGTCTTTGTAGGAGTGTGAAGAAAGATCAGAAAAGATGCCACGTTGCCTGTTGAGTTGTATGCCAGTCTGTAAGTGCCCCCCTTCTGCCCCCCCCCCATGTGTGTCAGACCCCAGCCTTCTGTCTTGGTCCTAATCCAGCAATGGAAAATGATTGCCGGTGTCCCCAGAGGAAGCTACAAAGCTCTCTCTCTTCTGCTGCTGCACACTCGCAGCTGGACTCGGCGGCTGGCTCCCCGGCTCCTGGAGTCACACAATTATTCAAAGGAATGTGCCTGTCTTTATCTCTTCGCTGGTTGCGTGCATGTGTTTTCTGTCTCTGGATATTTTATAAATCTGAACCAATTACGGCGAATGGCGAAGGGATGAGCTGCGACAGGCGGATTTGTTTGTACATTGTGTATGTGCAAGAGGGGGAGACAGGGAAATGAAGTGGGGAGTCGGTAGGACTTGGTATGTGCAGGCAGGGTTTGTGAGGGGACAGGACTGAAAATCATCAGAGCATTGACAAGTTCCTGCTGCTGCCACATCTCATTCTATTCTATTCTATTCTATTCTATTCTATTCTATTCTATTCTATTCTATTCTAACTGCCCCCGTTGCCATACAGTCTAAGCCCTTCATAATTACTACATTTACCCTCACAGACCCCATCTGAGATAGAGCTGTGCTGTTATCCCCATTGTACAGAAGGGGAACTGAGGCACAGAGCGACTAAGTGACTTGCCCAAGGTCAAAAGGGGAGGTCAGTAGCAAAGTCAGAAATCTGTCCCACCTTGCATGCTGCTTCATGCTTCACTCAATCACAACATCATGGATCAGCCAATGAAATCATGCCCTGATGACTTAGTGCTTGTTTCTTTTATTTCATTGGTTGAAACATTTGCCACTTGGTAGGTATCCTGCTTTGGGAGGAGAGCTCTGCATGGTCCAAATTAGTTTAGGGGATGCTTCAGCTCTCCTGATTGTGTAGCTGCTCAAATCTTTCTCATATCCCCCCATATCCAGATTCCTCAAGTACCTTCCACCCTCTGCACCCCAAACATTTCCATCCCCAGTGCCACTCTCTTGTATTAATCAGGGAGGGGAATGTATTCAGAGGCTGGAAGTCTAGACTGTGGAAAGTTCACCCCGGGGAGCACGGGGTGATGTAGTCAGAAACTGGCACATTTCATGGTTGATTCCATTAAAGGCCGCCTGGCTTTTGACAAGGGACAAACACACTCACTGTTTCCTATCCCTGCCCTTTTCATGCGAGAGTCCTTCTGTGCTGTGTCTAAATCCACTGGAAAAAGTGAGTGGAGGCCGCATGGGCATGAAGGGTGCGATGGCATTGCCGAGGGATTGTGCAGGGCCCATGGATGAAGGCTAGAGTCCCTCTGCGGACCATCCTTTAGATGAGGGAGGTGTGAGAGATGGGAGGAAGCGCTCCCCACCCGATGCCCCCCCAGGCTTTGAAAGGAACCAAAGAGGGTTCATCCGATGATTGACAGCCCAGCGCATGAGGTGGGAGGATCTGGAGTCTCAGTGAGTGTTGTCCAACTTTCCAGGGATCAAGCCATCTCATGGGTTTTATGTACAATGGAATAACACTGTCCGGATGGCAGGCGTCTGCCTGAATCCCCCCTCCACCGGACAAGCCTTGAGAGCCTTTGATTTAAGGAGTGCTCACCGAGTGGAGAGGAGGTTGGCCGAAGGGATATTAGAGTTCCCTTTATTAATGCAATTGTCTTTTGAGGACTGCTGAAGGAGAAGGGTCTCTTACCAACAGCCAGCTTGGAGAATTGGACAGAGCCCTGTGAAATAAGCCCAGTTCTCAGGTTCCTATGGAACAACTCTCCACACTGCTCCTAGGTATCTTCCCCTCTGGTTGGTAGGCTGGGGTGGAATAGGGTCCTGATCCTTTCTGGAGCTTTGAGGCATCACAGCAACAGAGGGAACAATACACTAAGCCAGTTTAACCCTTTGTCAGCTGCAGAGACTGAACAGCCTCCTCTCCTCATGCCAGAGCATATCGCACGATGGTGCTTTCAAACCATCAAGTTTTCACTTGAACTCTTAAGGGTTTTTCCTGATCCTGCTTGCAGGCTGGAGGCCTCTGTAGGGAAGCGTGCGCCTGGAAGGCTCAACCATCAGTCTGCAGGGAGATAGAAAAGTGGTGGTAGTTGGTGGTGTGGCTCTGGCTTGGGAAGCAGCCTGCTCTTTGTATGGGGGGCTAGGGATCTTGTGTGTGACAGTGCAGAACTCTAAAGCTGTGTCTAGACTGGCAAGTTTTTCCGCAAAAGCAGCTGCTTTTAAGGAAAAACTTGCCAGCTGTCTACACTGGCCACTTGAATTTCCACAAGAACACTGACGATCTCATGTAAGATTGTCAGTGTTCTTGTGGAAATACTGTGCTGCTCCTGTTCAGGCAAAAGTCCTTTTGCACAAAAGCTTTTGCGCAAAAGGGCCAGTGTAGACAGCTCAGATTTGTTTTGCGCAAAAAAGCCCCGATCACAAAAATGGCCATCGGGACTTTTTTGCACAAAGCACGTCTAGATTGGCATGGACGCTTTTCTGCAAAAAGTGCTTTTGTGGAAAAGCGTCCGTGCCAATCTAGACGCTCTTTTCCACACATGCTTTTAACGGAAAACTTTTCCGTTAAAAGCATTTGTGGAAAATTATGCCAGTCTAGACGTAGCTTGAGACAAACTAGTTTTCCATTCCACCTGGCACCCTGAATATTGTGCTTTCAGCTAACTTTGCTGTGTTGTATGCCCTCAGCAAAACTTTAGGGATTGCCTGGGCCATGCCCGCCCCTTCCTTGCTGCCACTGGCAACCCTGTTTTGCTCCTTCTTAAATGTAATTGGATTGATTGTCTCACTCCTTCTAGGAGGACGCTGATGATAAATATGACTTCTGCCTCCGGGGTTGTCAGTCCAGCACCTGCTACCAGTGCTGCATTCAAAGCAATCACTCTTTAAAAAAGAAATGGCACCGGAAGGTGCAAAGAGATCAAAACAGGAAAAATCCCCTTCTCATGCACCACAATGCTTAATAATACTAACAAAGCTTGATTTGAGAGCGTCCTCGCTGCCTGACACATCTCATAATGTCTGAGAAATTAAATAGCACAGTTAGTGAATTAAATAGTAGTTTACAGGGGATTGGAAGACTCGGGGCATTAGTAGCAGGTTATGGATCTTTTCACATCTAGGTCACGGGTTTGAAACCGGCTCTGGGTGGCAGCAATCACATAAGCAGCCAGCGGTGCTGGGCCAGAGCTGGCGGGGGTCCTGGGCGAGTCTCCCTCGGTTCCCGGGTGGGTTTATCTTTCAAGCAAGAGGCGCTGCACGGGCTGGGGGGGGCTGCAGCTCCCATATTTCACTAGGAATTCCGTGCCCTGGCAGGCAGACCCAGCGAGGCCCAAGGAGCCACTACAGGGCCTGGCCCCTGGTTTGACACTACGGGCTTGTGCCTCAGCTGTCTGCGTTGCCCCTGTCCCTCTAAGGACCGGCCTGAGTTTTTCCGGGCTGGCGGGTGCTTTTCCCGGTGGGAAATGGTCCCTAGAAACGGGAACACGTCGGGCAGCTGCGGAGGGAGGGGGCCAGGCGCTCGGAGGCGTAAGTAACGGCGCTGTTTCCGCGGGGTGATTGAAAAATAAAGAAATAAAAAAGCGTCTCGGGCCCCGGCGGGCTGCGGGTTAAAAGTTGTCCCCGCAGCCGCGGAGGAGCGAGGCTGGCCGGCGCGGAGTTACGGCTCGCCCCAGGACTGGGAGGCGGGCTGGGGTAGGTGGGTCGCGTTTCCTCCCCTGACGCGCGGGTGCCGCTCCGTGCCTCAGTTTCCCCAGCTGTAAAGCGGGCGCATAACACGCCGGGGCCTGCGAGTCGGAGGGAGGGGCGGCTCGCTCGGCGAGGGAGGGAGTCCAACCGGCCCGGCGCGGGCAGGGTTAAGGCGGGCGCGCCCCGCAGCCGCTGGGGGCCGGTGCCGCGCCGCGCAGCGGGGCTGGGCCGGGCCCCGGCGCCGGGCAGGGATGCTGCAGCTGCCATGACAACCCCGGGCAGGGCGCGCTCCGAGGCGCTGCTCCCGGCCGGCCGGCAGAGCGCAGCCGGGCTGCGGAGAGTGGGGGCAGCCGCCGGCTCCTGCGCGCCTCCCCTGCGCGCCGCTCGCCTCGCCCCGGCCGCCGCCGCGTCCTGCCCGCGCTGAGCCGCGCCGCGCTGCTGCCCTGCGCCCGGCCGGGGCTCCTGCCGCCCGCCCGCTGCGCCCCGGCCCCAGCGCAGGAGCCCCGGTTTGCACCGGCTCCCTCCGCCGCCCCGAGATGGGAGCTTAGATCGCGCGGGGCTGCGCCTGGGCAAAGCGAGCGGAGGAGCCAGCGCGTCGCACCTTCCCTCCTCTCCCCCGCCTCGCCCCGGGACCAGCGGGGACTCCCTCCGGATGCTCCGCAGGAGGCTGGATTTCCAGGGGCGCTGCTGATCTCCGAGGAGCTCCGGGGCTGCCCTGCGCCCCCACCCTGCTTGCTCCCCACCCCCCGGCTCCCGGGGGCCTGGGCGGGTGTGGTTTTGGCCTGTTGGAAAGTCCCGGCTGCCCAGGATGGGGGTCGGTGGGTGCTTAGTCCTGCCCTGGAGATGCCTGGTCGTCCTGGGTCTCAGGCTGCTCTTCCTTGTGCCCGCAGGAGTGCCCGTGCGCAGCGGAGATGCCACCTTCCCCAAAGCCATGGACAACGTGACCGTCAGGCAAGGGGAGAGCGCCACCCTCAGGTAGGAGCAGATGTTTTTCTCTGGGTATCTGGGGGGGGGGGTGTTCTGTGGGCACTCCGGCCCCTGGGGCATGCCAGGGGGCAACCAGCCGGCTGCTCGGGGAGGCTGCTGCTTAACTAGACACTGACTGGGTTTGTCCTGAGCGGGGTGGGCTTAGACCCCTGAGCAGGGGAAGAAAGGGTCATGCTGAGTTCCTGCGTGCGGGGCCAGTGGACAAGGCGGGGGCAGAGGGGCTGCTGACGTAGGGAATAGACTGTCCGCAGAGAGCACCCTGGTGTCTGCAGAGGAATGAAGAGGGCAAACTCTGTTACCCCCGTCACAGGAATGCAGGTGCCACGCAGAGAAATATAGAGGCTAGACAGCAAAGCTGGCAGTGAGATCTGGATGCCAGGCAGGGAGTTACCATTCACTGACTCCCCAGGTCCCTCGCTTAAACAGAACTGAACAGGGGAAGGGGAGTGTGACTAGGTCTTTGCCTGTGATCTTGGTGTCAGCTCTGGCCTGGTCATTTTGGAGACGACATAGACGTGTATGTGGCTGGATGAGGGGATCACCAGAGTGCTGGTCCTCTGAGGCTGATGTTGCTGTTAAAGATGCCTCCATGCATGCCCAATACGCATGAGCTGGGATTGTGTGTTCACAAAGTAGACGTTGTCCCTGAAGTTTCTGAATCCTCTGGTTCATGGGCATCCGCAGGCATGTGGTGAGAGCCAGAAGCAGGCTCTCCGTGTTGAGCGGGGAGCAGTCAGTGATGGGAGAGGTGGCAGTTTGATGCCATGCAGACAGCAGTGTGCCTTGCCTGCAGACCTGCTCGTTAAAATCCCATTGCGTGTACGCTCCAGCCTGGGAGTCCCATGCCTCGCAGGGAGCGGTCAGAGATGCGCACAGTGCTGGTAGGGGCCTGGCCCTCCTCCTCTGCTAGCAACGCTGGGGGCTGTTCAAAGGGAAGAGATGAGTTGTATTCAAGGGATGCAGAAGCCGAGGATGCTGCCAAAAACATAATGTCTCTGATCACAGTCAGTGTGTTGTCTGGGATGACCTTTCCCCGGACCCCCATTCCTCCACTGGCATTTGGGTCATCTAATAGGTCTCTCCTCTCTCTGATGACATGGATCTTTCTTCTTTTTTTCTTTCAATGATTGGGTTTAATTACGGGTTTCACAACGAGCGATTGAAACTCTCTCGTGCTCAGGAGCGACTTTTCAGTGGCTGTATGTTGCAGTTGCTACATTGATGTCTGCGGGGTGTGTCGGGCAAAATCTAAGCTCTCTTGCTCTGCGTCAGTGAGGGGAACGGTGCTAAGGGTGGACGCAAGGTGGGGCCGGCTCCTGTGGGGAGACTAGGAGATGCTGGTTGAGTCTCTCTTTTGAAGTGGTGCAGGGAAAAATAATTAAATTCGGGCTTGGTTCTGCCCTTGGAAACATAAGCAATGATGCCTGTGTAGGGACTAGTGTTCCCTGTCAGCTGTGCACTTGGGCAGCCTCTTAGGAGAGATTCAAATGCCACCCAGCTGCTTAGCCAAGTGCTCACAGCTAGGATTTTTGTTTCTATTGGTGGTGCACATTCACGTGTGCCTTGGTGCACATAACACATTTATTCTGCACTCAGAGGGAACATTGGACTACACCTCACTGGTCCCACTGCCTTGTCCCCTCCAGCTGTGATGTTGTCAATTTCCTCTTACCATGCCCTTGCTCGCTCACTGCAGAACTGCCAGGTTTCGGGGCTCCCGGGAGCAGAAGAGAAGGGCGGTTGTCTCTCACCTGTGATCCTCATTAGCCCGGCAGTGTGTAAGGGTAATGGAAAGCCAGGAGGTGGCCTGGGCAGACAGCGCTTCTCACACCTGGGAGAAGCTGTCCCGGGACTTATCCCCATCGCTAGGAGCCCTGCGTCATGTGGAGAGGCCATTCCTTCATCCATGACCAGAAGGCTTTCAGCAGGCGCGGGAGTGCGGTGCCCAGCGCAGGGGCAGGCAGGCACCAGGCAGCAAAGGTGACAGTGGGGTACGGATGCAGGGAGCTGGCACTGCCTGCCCCCCAGTTCCATCCCACCCCCAAAGGGAAGGAGAGTGTGAATTGGTCTTTATACCTCTGTGTCTGGTCCCACTAGAGTGGCAGCAGGGGGTGTAGCCGGGTCACGTGCCTCTCTGTGCGCAGGCATGGGCAGGTAGAGACGTACCCCACCGCGAGTGATCCTGTGGCGTCAGCCTAGAACAAAGAGATGGGGGGGAGGGTTGATTCAGCAGCTGGTCCATTTTCCTTTTTATGAATGAGGCTGGTAGGAAAGAGTGAAAAGTCCTACACGTACAGGGGCTGCATCCCTAGCGGACGTGGGCTCAGCTCTGATTGAATGCATCCAGCTAGCGCTCCGGGGTGGCCATGTGCTTGGCTTGTTTGACACTCGGCCCGTCCACTACAGGAGTTTAACAAGAGACTTTGTTTGGCGATAGGTGTCCAGAGACACAAACACTTGTGCACCAATGTCTGTGAAGAGATGCACCTTTGCACCTTGCATGCTCTCCCAAGGACATGCAAACCATGGGGCATAATACACTTCTGGTAGCCATTGCCAATCAAAGATAACAACCTACTGTTGTATGCTCTCTTGGAGTCAGTGTGACGTAGTGGGGGTACCTGGCTGGTTTCTATGCTGCTGGCTCTGGGGGAACCCCCACTGGCTGCCGTGGGCACCACGACCCAGCAAAACAGGATGAGTCACTATGCAAACCAGTGGCCAGACACCCCCCATGGAGAGGAACAAAGGAAGGTGGAATGCTGCCTTGGCTGGGGGGCAGGGCTGGAAGTTAGGGAGTTGGTTGCTGGCTGTCGGAGGGCATGGAGGAGAGCCTAGGAGAAGGGGCCTGAGGCATCCTAGCCCAGTTCCTGTGACCAGATTACATCTGTGCTGCGCTGTGCTGGAGGAGCAATAAACCACCCTCAATTCCACTGGCTGGTGCAGTCTGTTTGTGCCATTTCGGGGTGCAGGAGACGGGGAACCCCCAACGCGCCGTCACACTGGTGTCAGGAGTGGGATGCACTGCACCCCGTGGATGAAGCTCCCAGCGGCAAGCGACAAGGCGCAGTAGAAGCAAGAGCCCTGGAGCCAGGCGTGCTGGAGACAGAGCGAAGCGGTTCCTGGGAATCGTGGGGCGCTGCAGCACTAGACTGGTGAGTCTGCACCGAGGGGCCCAGCGGGCAGATGGCCTACGCCCGACTCTTGAAGGCAGAGCTGGTGGGGCTGTGCAGAGAGAGGGGCTTGCCTGTGCAGAAAGCAACCAAGGCCCAGCTGATTACCCAGCTGGAAGAGAATGACCAGCCACGGGGCCAGGATCTTGTCCCCAGGGGAAGCAGCCAGACCCCCCCTGAGAATGTGTCAGGCTCAGAGAGGGGGAGGAGCGCTGGGACCCAACGGAGAGATGAGACAGCGTCTCCCGGGAGGCCTGCAAGCCATAGCCCATCTAGGGCAGGGGCCAGCCCAGCGGAGCTGCGGCGGCTGGAGATCCAGCTGCGGATCAGGGAATTGGAAGTAGAGGACCGAGAGAGGGAGCGCCAGGACCGAGAGAAGGAGCGCCAGGACCGAGAGAGGCAGCGACAGCATGAGCTGGCCATGGCAGAGCGGAGAACCGGCGGGGCACCGGCTGCGCCAAGTGCGGATGAGCCCCAAGGTCCCAGGACTGCCAGACGCTTGGAGAGGCTCGTGGTGGCCCAATTGAAGGACATGGGTGACATAGACGGGTTCCTCAGTGCCTTTGAGAGGGCCTGTGGACTGCAACGGGTCCCCCCGGCTGACTGGCTGCAGGAGCTCATCCCCGCACTGAGCCAGGAGGCGGCCGGAGTGCTCAGTCAGCTGGAGAACCTACAGCCAGGGGATTACAACCGAGTCAAGGAGGCCCTGCTGCACAAGTTCGGGCTGACCCCCGAGATGTACAGGAAGAAGTTCCGGGGGGTACAGAAAGGGCCACGGGAGACCTATGTGGACCTGGCCTCCCGCCTGGCGCAATACTGCCGCAAGTGGGTGTCTGGAGTCGGAGCCCAGACCGCAGAGGAGCTGCTCAAGCTGGTCATGATGGAGCAGTTCTATGAAGCGTGCCCACCCAAACTGAGGCTGTGGCTCAAGGACCGGAGACCAGAGAACCCCCAGGAGGCCGGGAGACTGGCGGACGAGTTCACGGAGAGCCGGTCCGGGTGTGAACGGGAGTCCCGGAGAGAGAGGGAACCGCGCAGAGACCGGATCTCGGCTGAGCGACGGAGGGAGTCAACTACGGGGCGAGACCAAGGAACAGGTCGTCTGCGCCCCAGAGAACCAGCCAGGGCCTGGACAGAGACAGCCCAAAGCCTAACTTGCCATCGCTGGGGGCAAAAAGGCCACAAGAGGGCTCAGTGCACCAGGTCCCAGGACCGGGGACTGTCCAGGGTTAACTGGCTGGGGCTGGGGGAAGGGCAGGCTGCCCCAGAGGCAGGGGCTGGCAGGCAAACCTCAGCTCAGAGAGAGGGGAAGGATGCTCAGTGCACCTCCCCTGGGAGGTCTGATTCTCAGGAGGCGGATTTCTCCGTGTACCGGGTGGGGGCAGGACGGCCCCTGCGGAGCGAGTGCCTCATACCCCTGGAGGTGGATGGTAGGAAGGTGACAGGCTTCTGGGACACCGGGGCGGAGGTGACTCTGGCCCGATCCGACATAGTGGCCCAGGAGCGGATACTACCCCACGCGCAGCTGACCCTGAAGGGCATAGACGGGTCCCCGTTTAAGGTGCCTGTAGCCAGGGTGCATCTGAAATGGGGGGCCAAGGAGGGCCTCAAGGAAGTGGGGGTGCACCCGCACTTGCCCACCGAGGTGCTGATGGGGAATGACCTAGAGGAGTGGCCCCATGAATCCCAGCGGGCTCTAGTCACTACCCGGAGCCAGAGCCAGCGGGGGGCTGACATCGTGGGTCCAGGGAAGGACTCCTGGCAGCGTCCTCAGGGTCCCATCCCAGTGGACACGGGGTCCAGCCAGGCTGGGACTCCGGACCTAGGCAGAGGTGGGGGACAGGTCCCGATCCCTGCCTCAGCAGCTGAATTCCAGGCTGAGGTGCAGGCAGACCCCTCCTTGCAGAGGCTGAGGGACCAGGCTGGCCTCCGTGCAGCTCGGCCCCGGGGGAGAGGTGGCCAGGAGAGATTCCTGCGGGAGCGTGGGCTCCTGTTCCGTGAGTGGCTCCCCCCCAGGAAGGCGAGGGCATGGGGGGTCCAGCGGCAGCTGGTCGTCCCCCGAAAGTATCGCCTCAAGCTGCTGTATTTGGCCCACGATGTCCCCGTTGGGGGCCACCGGGGGATCCGGAGCACCCGGCTGAAGCTGCTCCAGCACTTCTATTGGCCGGGAATCTTTACAGCCGTGCGGCGGTACTGCCGGTCCTGTGACTCCTGCCAGAGGGGCGGAAAGGCCCAAGACAGGAGGAAAGCGGCTTGGGGGTCTCTACCCCAGATAGACCCTCTGGGCTTGCTGAGAGAGTTATGGGAGGGGAAGACCTCCCTGGATGGAGCTTCGGGGGTGGAAGCCGCCCTGGTTGTCCAGAGAAGGCTCACTGGGCTCATGGCCCCGGCCCGAGAGACCCTGGCCAGAGATCAAGGCCAGCGGAAGGGTGGGTGTGACCCCCGAGGACAGGCCTGTGCCAGTCGCCCTGGAGCGGGGCGGCGAGTGGACAGAGGGAAGCCAGCTCATGTGGGGCCTCGCCACGGCCGGCCTGAGTCAAGGGGAGCACCCATGTCCCCAGGGCGGGTTCCCACGCAGAGGACCCGAACTTCCCTAGGTCACGAGCGGAGTGACCCTGCTCAGTTCGCTCTCGGAGGGGGGAGAACTGTGACGTAGTGGGGGTACCTGGCTGGTTTCTATGCTGCTGGCTCTGGGGGAACCCCCACTGGCTGCCGTGGGCACCACGACCCAGCAAAACAGGATGAGTCACTATGCAAACCAGTGGCCAGACACCCCCCATGGAGAGGAACAAAGGAAGGTGGAATGCTGCCTTGGCTGGGGGGCAGGGCTGGAAGTTAGGGAGTTGGTTGCTGGCTGTCGGAGGGCATGGAGGAGAGCCTAGGAGAAGGGGCCTGAGGCATCCTAGCCCAGTTCC
Source organism: Pelodiscus sinensis (assembly GCF_049634645.1). Classification (NCBI taxonomy): domain Eukaryota; kingdom Metazoa; phylum Chordata; order Testudines; family Trionychidae; genus Pelodiscus; species Pelodiscus sinensis. The sequence continues at coordinate 14,609,155 of NC_134736.1, forward strand.
TGTGACCAGATTACATCTGTGCTGCGCTGTGCTGGAGGAGCAATAAACCACCCTCAATTCCACTGGCTGGTGCAGTCTGTTTGTGCCATTTCGGGGTGCAGGAGACGGGGAACCCCCAACGCGCCGTCACAGTCAGTCCTTCAGCTCAAATGACAGAGGACTGTGTTTTGGCTGGAGTTCTAACCATGCTGATGATCCACTGTGAAAATAAATTGCTATTCAAACCTTCCTACTCCGGGTTGCATAGACCATGCGGATGCTGAGAGATGTCCATGCACTCACGTGTGCTTATAGACATGCATGAGCGTGTGTACCGTGCTTGCCTGTGCGTTCCCACGTGTGCTCGCTTGGACTTGTGGTTTTTGAGCTGTACGGTGGTTGCAGAGCGGTGGGAAAGAGTGTAGGTGGATGACGATTTCCAAGAGAGGAAAGCAAAGACGCACGGGTGTCTCCTGCAGTCTCTTCCCACCCTCTTTGTCCAATGCCCGATGACAGAGGCTGGCTCTGTGGCTCCAGGTTAACTCGTTTGGCATAGCAATGCTGCTCAGAGGAGCTTGTGCCGATCTGAGTGAGGCACTGTCTGCTGCAGATGGGTTTCTCCTCTGGCCCTGGAGGTGGGCAGCACCCCCTCAGTTCCTGGCAGCATGGGAGTCGCTCCGAGAAAAGGAAAGCTGCAAGCTGCAGAGGTGTCCAAAGGAAACGGGAGGCTCCAGAGTTTTGTTCTCGTCCTTTCACAGCCTGCAAAGGGAATGCAAGTTTAAGGACTTAGCAGCCAAAGAAGCAGATTCCTTGGATCACTAGGAAAATCCTGGCTCCCCTCCTCCCCCCAGGCTGGAAGCAGCCCCCAAAGGTTTTTTTGTCTCCGGTCCGGATAGCTGGCACGTTGCCAGGGTCCCAGAATTGCCTTCAGGCAGCAGCGCTGGGAGCTCCCGCTTCTGCTGCGTTGGCCAGAGAGGCTGTTTTAAACTCGGTGCACGCGGTCCCATGGGATGGACTGAATCCAGCACTTGCGAAAGGCGCCGGATTGACAGCCCTGGGCGGGGCAAAGGCCTCTCTTTAGCCACAGTGCTCTTACAGACAGGCCAGTGATCGGGAAGACGCCTCCCTCTGCCCTTTGCCCATGGGCCTCAGTTCCGGCACAGAACGATCTCTGGCACGGAGTTAAAGGGGGGTTGCTCCCCATGGCCCCGTCAGTCCTCGAGGTCTCTGCTCAGGCACCGAGCTCATATCCGGAACAGGGTGGTTTTAGGATGTGGACACCGGTCCAGAGGCCACCAGCCTGAATATCCCCCAAATCGTCATACCACTGGCAAAGATCCGGATCCTTGTTCATGGAGGTTGGGTCCATCTGTGGCCATTAGCCACGATGGGTAGACACGGTGTCCCTAGCCCCTGTCTCCCTGGAGGTGGGTGAAGGGAGGGATCACGTGTTGTGTCCCCCCCCTCTCGGGCACCTGGTACTGGCTCCAATGGGCAGACAGGACACCGGGCAGGATGTACCTTTGGTCTGACCCTGTGTGGCCATTCTGATGTTCTTGGCTTGGTTGTCATGACCCTAACCCGGGGGGGGGGGACCTTTCTTGGGTCGGGGCCCGCTGATCCCCAGAAAAGTCAGGTGGGGGCGCACACAAATGTGAAGAAAAACCCTTCACTGATGTGGCCTCCAACCGAGGAGAAAGTCACTTCTCGCATTCCCCTCGCACACTAGAGCCTGGGGGTGGGGGGCCAGGCTAGTAGATTTGGTGTGCTCCAACCCCAGGGAGAAGGTGGCAGGGGGGCTACAGCACTGGCACGGGCCCCCCAATGCTGGGGGGAGTCCCAAGCTTCGGGGGCCAGATCCAGGCAAGGCAGGGGCTGCATCTGGCCCCCACACATTAGGTTCCCCGCCCCTGAAAAATGGTCACAACCACCCTTCCTGTCCTTCCTGTAATGCTAAATAGGAAAGACTCTTAGCTAGACAGAAGGACCTGCCAGCATGGGGTCCCCGATGGAAGGGACTGAAGACCACTGCATTTGCTGGTTCTCAATTATGAGCATTACCTCAAAGGGCCTAGAGATGAGCTGTACAATTGCCTGAGTCCCCAGTGCCACCCGGCCTCAGCACCAGTTATGGGGAGCAGAGACTGTGTCCATGCTATAAACCGATTCCCTGGTCCAGTTTCAGCCGAGCCTGGAATTATAATCTCCTGTGTGGTGCTCTTAACGACATGCAGTATTAATGACAGGCAAGGAGGTTCACCTCCCAGAAAAACTCACCTGAAACTTGAACCAAGCCCAGTCTTCTGGGGGAATTTTGATAAAAAGTTTGCCTAATGCCACGACAGCCACAAAAGCTTTGATCTAATCTCTCTTAGTAGCTTTGTTGGAGTCCAGGGAGCTCCCCAGCTATACAGCTCATCTGAGATTTGTTTAGATTTCCAAAAATAAAGAACTCCAGTCCAGGAGTGCTGACACGTTCTTAATACATGAGCATCCCCGCAGCATTAGAACACGCTTCCTTAAGAACTCAGTCAGGCAGCCACCTATGGACACACCTTGTCGCATTTTGTATTGTTACAGGAAGATTTAGGCCTGTCGTCTTCCTTTCCACTGTCCCCTAGCACTGAGGGCGAGTCACACTAGGAAATTACTTCGAAAGAAGCGATTTTGAAATAACTCCCGCAATAACGATTTCGAACTAGCGTGTCCACACTACTGGGAAGCCTTGGAATTAGTCCGAGGCTGGCGCTGTTATTGTGGACGCGCTATTTTGACTGAGAGCCCCAGGAAGCATGGGGGAGTATTTCCTTTGCATGACTCTGGGGAGTCGTTATTTCGAGAAAGCAGCACTGGCGCGCCCACCCGGCCGCTATTTCGAAATGGCTATTTCAGTAGAAGTGTTATTCCTCATGGAAGGCCAGCATACAGATTTCGCAATAACCAGCCCCTCATTTTGAAATGACGGGCTTGTCGTGTGGAGCGAAGCTTGTTATTTCGAAAGAAGTCCCTAGTGTAGATCGGGGCTGATAGACCAGGAATGACGCTGCTTTTACCGTGCTTCCAGCCGGACTGGAGTCCGGCAGTGTCAGATGCTGTGGTAGGGCACATCTGCTCTGCAGCCCCGCGAACGCCTGATCCCTCAGATACATTCTTGGCCAGTGAGCCCAAGCCACCATCTGTTCTAGCCTCAGCTATGCTGCTGTGTGAGTGTGCTCGCTCCAGTAGCGCTAAGGCATGTCTACCTGAGCTGGGCCGCATGCTCCCAGCTGCTGTGTAGACGTACCTGTGGAGTATTGATCCACTTCACTCCACGCTGTGATCCTGCAATTGCTTCAACCTGTGATGACATTTGCATCCATACAGAGTCCCACTGAAGTAAGTGGTGACCCAAGCAGACCATGAGCCCACGGGGGTCTGATTTCAAGGTTGGGGTATATTTTTTGCAGGAGCTTTGTACATTGTTTTGGCCTGATATGGAATTGTACCCTGTACATTTCTGCTTTTGAACTGAATAACCTCAGAGCTGGATTCAACTGATGGTTGTCTGGGTTTGGCTCATAGCAGAGGTGAAAGCCAGCAGGTGCGCAGTGGTGTGCAGCTCCGGCAAGAGCTGGCCACGCTGCGGCAAACGCCAGCAGGGAGCTAGTTAAAGAGCTGGTAAGGGACTGGATTGCAACAGGACAGCACCTGTCAGAAAAAGTAAGTTGCTTTTACTGCTGGGTCATAGCCTGAGAGTCTCAGTTAAGGCTCGGCAAAACTGCAGCATGTTTGTCCATGGACCCTGTTGCAGCATTTTGCTGGGCTCTGTTTTGTACATTCATTTCACTCCATACTGGACGCATGGAGACTGTTCGGGAACTTGCTCCTAAGTGAAAAATGAACCTGGCTCAGAAATAGGCCCATGAACTCTGAAAATGGTCAGAGTTTAATATATTCCCCAAGCGGGGGCTGATTTCCGGTTCCCAACCAACTGGGGCAATGCTCAGATTTTGAGTTTTCACCTAGATCTGAAAAGAGCCTGAAATTCCCTCAGGGCAACTGCTTGTCCTCTGCACCTGTTGCAAATCTTCTGCCTCAAGTGTCTGGATTTATTCCGAGCATTTCCTCTGGCCTACAGCTGCAAATGTAGCTTGTGGGATTTCCCCCCTGCTCCCACTGGTAGAAACACAAAGCAAAAATCAGCCCAAGCAGCATGCGCCTTTGGTTCACACTGGAGAAGTTTCATCCACTTACACTAGGGGCTCTGCTGGTCCACTGGTCCTTGTCTCTTTTGGCTGTTTGATCCCTTCACTGAATCCTGGAACCGGATCCTCTTCTGTGCCAAGCTCAGCCCCTGGTGCTGGCCCCGTCTCAGGCTGCCAGAGTTGAGTGACGGGAAACCTCTGCTGAGGTTTTTGGTCTGCTGCCAGGGATTAGTAATCGATCAGCTGAGAGAGTCTCTGTCAGGGTGCAAGGGATAGAAAATCTCCCCCACCCCCAGTGCTACTCTGAAGGAGCATGGGCAGGGAGCTCTTAGGACAGTCTGAGTGCTGGGCCTCGTGTCCAGTGTACCCTGCACGCTGGGCATTTGGGCAGCTGTTCGGGAGAGATTTGGGTGCTGCCCAGCTGAGTAGCAGAATGCCCACAACTGGTAGCCTGCGTTTCTGCTGGTGGTGCACATCTGCACATGCCTTGGTGCACAGAACAAAATGTATTCTGTGCATGGATGGAAAAAAGAGAGAGGGCACCTTGCTTATGTCCCCCAGCAGGCTGTCCACAGCTGGCAGGGGCAGTGCTCTTTTCAAAAGAAGATGGAGCACAGCTGAGGGCAGTGGCAGGTGGCAGTACCCGGCATGCTATCGATGGGGAGTGGAGCTTCGGGAGTGGAGTGGGGAGCAGGCAGGGCTAGGCTGCCGAAGGGGGAGAGGAGCAGCCCCCATCCCGGTGCAGGCGAAGGGCAGTGTGGGGCAGTTTGAAGCGGGGCCGCAAGGAGGAACGACACAGCAGCGGCCAGGCTGCACAGCGCTGCATATAACACTCAGGCTACGTCTACACTGGCATGATTTTCCGAAAAGTTTTCCGTTAAAAGCATTTTCGGAAAAAGCGCGTCTAGATTGGCAGGATGCTTTTCTGCAAAAGCACTTTTTGCAGAAAAGCATCCGTGGCCAATCTAGACGCGGTTTTCTGCAAAAAAGCCCCGATCTTCATTTTCACGATCAGGGCTTTTTTGTGGAAAACAGCGCTATGCTGTCTACATTGCCCCTTTTGCGCAAAAGTCTTTCGGAAAAAGACTTTTGCCCGAACGGGAGCAGCATCGTATTTCCGGAAAAGCACTGATGATTTTACAGGAGATCGTCAGTGCTCTTCCGGAAATTCAAGCGGCCAGTGTAGACAGCTGGCAAGTTATTCTACAAAATCAGATGATCTTGCGGAAAAACTTGCCAGTCTAGACACAGCCTCAGTGTGGTCCTTGACCTGAGTCCCTCTCTGATCCAGTGCTGTGGCACCCACACGAACCAATACGGGGACCTTCCTGCATCCTTCACTGCAGCCAGAATCAGCCTGGGGCTCTCCCCATTCACCCCAGGCCTCCTTCCCAGCGTGCTTGGACAGCCACCAAAGTCCCTGCTCGTGGACCAGGGCTCATCTTCCTTTCCCAGGCTCAGGCCTACCCGTCCTATCGGGAGATCCCTCACGTTCACTCCCAGGGGCATTTTACATTCTGCAGTTCGTTTCAGAGCTTCACCCAGTAAAGAACAAACCTCCCACCACGGTTCCCTCCCGGCTGGCCCAGGAATTAGTTCGGGGGGTGGCTCTGGGCTCTCTGCTGACCACACCCAAAGCAGAGGGACAGACATACTGCTTCAGCTCCTCCCTGAGCCGCGAGAGAGCCCACGGTGGCAGGGGCCGCCTGGATGGAGCGAAGCCACTGACTCATTTGTCGCCATTGTGAGCCTCGTCTTCTGTCCCCGTCAGTGCTCCTCAGCTGGTCCAGAGACCCCAGTCTCTTGCCTTCCTCCCTAGCTTTGTGCCTCGATGCACACCACACATGGAACACCCTCCCCTTCTCTGTGTCTTCCCCTGCGAGTCAGTCTTCAGCTGTTCTTCCCTCTTCTCTCCCCTCCAACAAGCAGCAGCCATAGAGGAAAGGAGTTTATGTGTGCAAAGAGGCAGATGAGCAGATTTCAGGATCCAGGTGTCAAGTTAACTTTGCAGCTGATGGAAAAAAAATATTGGTGGTGTGATGGAGACAAGGTGCTGAAGAGTTGAGATGCACCTGAAAGTGGTGACTAGTGTGTGTGGGTAAAAAGAAAAGCCACAGATTGTCGAATTAGGGAGAAGGGAGTTCAGCTCTGCATAGCAAAGAGAACAGAGTAAATCAAGAATAAAACTACATTCCAACACAAGCAGCTGGTGAAATATCACAGGTTTTTTTTCTCCCGGAGATGGGAGATTGTGACCGACTCTGAGCCTGTAACCATAAATGGCTCTGACACCTGCGTCTGCTTTATCAGACACACGCAGGGCCCCGGAGAGGATCCAAACATTCATTAGTTTGGGTTTTAGAGCCTGTGTTTTTGTGGTGGGTTCATTATTTCTCAGCTTCGCTCTTCCCATTCAGCAGCAGCAGCAGAGTTTTTCCGGTTTATGTTTTCTGGCCACCTCTAATGAGAAGCATAGCAGGGAGCAGGCAGGAAAGCCTAATTCTCAGAGGTGAGGGGGAAGATAGAAAATTGTATAAATAACAGATGCAGGGCAGAGACATAGAACTCAGATCCAGGTTTTCATTCACCCCCAAAATCAAGGTTGTTTGGACCCACCATTGAGAGAGGGGCTTGTCATGAAATTTTTATGCAGATCTAGACTCTGATCCTGAGCCATTCACAATGTGGGGAATTGGATCTGGGGTTTGATTCAAGCCAATCTCTAAAAATTTGCATTTGTACAGTCCTTATGAAACCCCCATTGAGCTCAAAGGGAGAGCAGCCTGAGTAAAACAACAGCTGGGATTTTCAGATGAGCCTATGGGAGTTAGGCACTCCACTTGCAATCAAATGTAACGGGACTTATGCACCTGCTTCCCATAGGCGCAAAATCACAGGGTTTGGCCGTTATTTGCCATATGGTATGTGCTATGCTCCCAAATTTGTAATTCCTTCTCTCTGAAGACTGAACTTGTTCTGAAAAATCAGCTGTTTTTTCCCCCTAGAGCCCATTAATAAAAAATTATCAGAATTACAGCTGGTCTGAGAAATTCCAATGAAACATTTTTTTCATCAGAATTCACTAATTTCTCAAAATGGAAATATTCCAAAGCGATGGCTTGAATTGGCCAAAGTTCCAATGTAACCTTAACTTCCAGCAGATTTGCACTGGAAACCTGTCTAGCTTCATGCCAGTCTGCGGCTTCCTCCGCAGCAAGGGGGGTGGGTTGATGGGGGCCGGAGACCTTAGACCCGTGAGCTCTAGCTTTTAGGTCATGTCTCCTCCACATCCTAGATTTCTGCGTCCTTGGCTCTATCCCTTTGTGTGGAGAGTTTTAAAGGTGTCACCCACCTTCTGTCACCCACCTCTAGGGTGTTTGGCCATTCTCCAACAAGAAGCTAGGAAGCATTTTTGGAAACTGTGAAGAACAAAAGTCTTAGCACCAGGCCACACTGAGGAAAGGGAAAAGAAGAGATTGGATGCGTGAAAACATTCAGCGTTGGAACGGGTTGTAAATATTTATGTTTTCACTCCGAAAATACTGGTTTGTTGAGAAGGAAACATTAAGTGGTAGCAGGATGATTTTGACAAGTTCAATTAGGAAGAAAAATGGGGAAAATATTCTGATCTTTTCAGACTGGAATGTGTCTGTTTTTTTTCATCAGAAAATTGCTTTTGATTTCAATTTTTGAAAAAAGGGTATATTATATAAAAGAAGCTGAAATCCAAACAAATTGTTTTGACTTTATCAAAATGTTTTGACTCCAAACAATACTTTTTTCTGGAATGTCATTTTGCAGGCAATGTTGAAATGTTTTCTTTTCATTCTGTTTAAGAGCAAAAGGAATTTAGAAATCTTAGAATTCCCCATGAGACACAAATATCACTTCCCTCCCAGCTCTAGTGTGCAATACATCTGATATGGGAATTGTTTGGGGCAAGTTCTTTGATATGTGTTATGCAGGAAGGCAGGGGAATGGAATACGATGGTTCCTTCTGGTCCTGGAAACTCCTTTCATTCATAGGACAAATGTCTTTGCTTTGAACCGAGCAAAATTCATGCTAAATGTCAATTTCTGCAAATTCTAGGCTGGCTAGGACTCATTGCTTAAGCAAAGTGGCAGGGGGCGGAATTCAGTGTTCTGTTTAGGAAGGAACATACGGCGTGTGTGGGGTATATATGTGAGAGAGATGAGACCAGGTCTCTCAGGAGCAACATGCCAGCATCAAAGGGCATCATCTGCCTGTGACTCATTTATGCTTCTTATGAGGTCCGAGAGATCGAATCTCTCAGTTTCTGTCTCCAGATGCTCAGATTCCGGGACCCCAAGTGCAGAGTTTAACCCTGGATAGATGGCTCTTATTTGGGGTTCCCTATAGCTGTGCTGTATATTGAGAAGGGCCTGTCTTGCCCCAGTTCGGGAAGGACTGTTTCCCCTGAGACAGAGCTGTGGGAATCCTCTCTTCGTGTTCATTCAGTCCTGGGTTCCTGAAGGACTTTGGTCCAATTTTCTTGGACTCCGGGAGGTTTCCCACTTGCACATCTCGCTCCTGACTGCTGACGTTTTCTGCTTTTCTTTGCCTCGTTGAGAACGCACTTTCCTAAGGGGCTTAAGCTCTGAGTTTTACAACCTTACACACCTGCTTCTAGTCTGCCACTGGTAATGCGCCACTCTTCTGTGGCCTACTTGGTGACCTCACCCTGTTTTCCACACAAGTGGCACGGTCCCAGCCTGTGGACAAGGCCTGAATGGACCACCCAGAGGGGAAATATCCTATCACTCCTAAAAGTGTTCCTCCCAGTAAAGGGCTAAGGCATGACAGCCGGCTTTAGTGCAGGAGAATCTTACCCCATGTTACCCCTTCCCTTTGGATTCAGGCCTCCTGTTGCAAATGATGAGCCAAGTCCATCCCCCTGTCACCGACTTTCCGGAGCACTTGTGAAGTCCAAGTCGCTTGAGCAGCGCTGGCAGGTTTGGGTGGACAGAGAGAGGCACGATGCCGCGCTTGAGCAG